>NW_028317982.1:8600000-8918863 GCF_062004578.1 Staurois parvus | reverse complement strand
AATCAGAAAAATGGATTATCATTTTACAATACAAAATCATAAAATGGAATGCAGATGCAGCCTCCTCACAAGGTCATCTGAATGTTGCAAACATAATTACTTGCTATTTGTAGTGTACAGGGTTCAAGGGTCTTAACTGGAAATAGCCATCCATTGCCATAGATGTCAATCTCGGATGTACTATAACTGTAGTTGTTCATACTTCTAGCTATCATTCCTGAGAGAGAGGAAAGAGGTGGGTGCCAGCAGATGCTGGATCATTTCCACCAGTATCACCCTGCTTCCCCAGATGTCACACTGGCAACATACCCATCACACATGGTCCTGGAGTAGGTAGGTTCAAAGACTGCTGCAGCAACATCCAGCTGGATACTATAGACTTCACAGATCAATGTACATATTTGCCAGCACACCATGGATCTTCACATAATGCAAGAGCCTTGGTCAAGCATGTGATAATGAAGGGGTCCTGCGTGGCCTCAAAACATTGCACTCTTCTGCTGTGATGTGATCACTTTGAATTAAATTTTGGCCATTGTTTGAAGATCCATGTTGTGTTGGCTAATATGTAAAGTAACCTCACACTGATCATCTGCCTCTTAAGGAGAGTTGGGGCAAAATCTGACTCATCTAGACCAGAACTCCACCAGATGCACTCTTTCCCTGCCGTCCTCCCCACATGGAAGGAAAATTCCAAAAAGTAGAATAAATATATTTTTAAAGACATACAGTATATTTGAATATGTATTTTTAAAAATATTTTTCAGATATTTTGTAATAAAAATGCATTTCAACATACAGTATATAAATATAAATATATATATTTATATATATATACAGAACAGGGGCAGACTGACAACTCATGGGGCTCCCGTGCAATAGGGGATCATGGGGCCCCTGTGTCCTTGCCCAAACTCAAAAAAGCCTATGAAAAAGTTACCAGGGGCATCTCATGGGGCCCCCTACTGACCCCGGGCCCTCGGGCAGTGCCAGAGTTTCCAAATGGTCAATCCGCCCCTGTATTGACATATATGGAATATGGCCAAAATTGTAGTATTTCAAATATATGTCAATATATTTGGGAATAATATTTTTGAAATATATTTAAAATATATTTTGCTACCATGTGGGTCATACTGCTCCCAGTCTAGCATCATGTCGCAAATTTGTGGCCCATGACATCACGACGCACACGTGCCATGGCCCACAGCATCATGTAATGAACATGTACTGAGAAGTAAGGGATTGCCCAGCCCCCCCACAAGATGGCACCTCCAGTGATATCATACCATACTTACAAATACCTTTGAACAGGCCTTTCCATAGGGGCTCCATGTCCCAAGGTGGCATTTAACCTGATTTTATATTATTATGACTGTGATATAAAGTTGAATGACAGGTATAGGTGCCTTGGGAGAGATAGGAGGAGTTCATTTATGTTTCCTCATAATATGCATGTACTAAATTGAGGATCTTCAGTGGCTGGGTCTTAATGGGGATAGGTATACCAGTGTGTTTTTTTAGTCTTTGTATAACAATTGTCTTCTTGGAAGTCTGGTTGCTGATAGTGTATTGTTTATATTTTTGAAGTATGTATATTTGCATATACTGTATTATGTCCATTGTAGTCCATTAACAGAAGTTATTTGTTGGTGTTGGTTTTATAGTTGTTTGTTGGGGACTCTGGATGATGACCAGAGGTGAAAGGTGAAGGTGAAGGTGAAAACCTTTTCCTACATATGTTGCAGTAAAGTTTGTGCCCCTTTCTCAGCCTCAAAGTTGGCAAGTATGTAACAGTGGTGCTCCCTCATTGACCAAACCAGCAAGGTGCTTCTCTATTTCTGCTCCATCACTGGGGAGCGAGCTTCTGCAGTGTTTGAGCCAGCTTGGGAGAACAGCATAGAGTATTCTCTTTAGAAATTGTGTTGCTGCAGAATCTATTTTAGGGCTCATTTTTACTAGGGGGATGTAAATGTTATGCCAGTACGCTCCTAATGACCAAGGACATGTCCATCCATATGACACATCATGTTTCTGCCTACAGAAAGATGTCCTTTAGGGTGCTTTCACTCTGCTCTGTTAAAAAAAAACATGTTAAAACGCATATGCGTTTTTGATGTTTTTCTGGTGCGTTTTCTTTGGTTGGCTTGCTACTGTGACACATGGATATGGGATTTAAAAAACTCAACAAAAACAAAACCCTAGTTTTCATGCCTTTCCATTCATGTCAAAGGGGAGCTGTTTTAAAAAGAGCACCAAATGTGCAGCGTGCAGGACTTTTCAAAACACACCACACCCACAGCACAGTGGTGTGGAGAGTCCCATAGGATTTAAAGAGAAATATTTTTGTTGTGTTTTTCCTTGATCACCCCACATGGTAACGCCTTCCTGCCCAGTGCCATTAGTACAGTGTCAATGCTTTTATTAACCTCCCTAGTGGTCTGATTATGTCCATATTTCTGTGCTCAAAGTGGTACATTTTTTTGCATGGAAATATGTCGTTTTTTTTATTGTAGGCCTGTAATTTTTAGGAATAACTCACTGAAATCTGTCCAAAGAAGAGTCTAGTAAACATCCCGGGTATGTTACAATTTGAAACACGAAATCATAAATTATAATTTAATAAATAATCATAAAAAATAATAATATAATAATAATAAATTTAATTCAATAATATAATCAAACCAAAAACACTGAAATTTGAAATATAGCGCCAAGTTCGCAGATCACTGAGCAAAGTCGCAAAATCGTTTTCAGTGTCTGATGACGAATTTCCCCACAAATCATTATCACTCGATTCTGCAAGTGGTTCTAATTTACTATCGCTGTTCTCTAGCTGATCTAAAACCGCTTGTGACCTAAAGGGACGCTTTTTGGACGCCATGGACGTTTCTCAGTTTCCAGGCAGAAAGAACAGTAAAAATGCAGGCAGGTCACAGGACAAAGCACTCGGGAAAAAATGTATGTGAAATGGTTTGATACAGTAATGTTTTACTATGTGATTTTAGTGTATTTAGTGAATGTCACTTTTTGACATTTTTAAATTTCTCACCAGTTCCGTCCCTGTACATACCAATGCTCGCAGGGAACGGAACCCGGAAGACAGATGCCGGCATCGGCCAGAGGAGATGGCCGGGGACACTGCAGCAGGGACATCGCGGGAGCGCAGGACAAGGTAAGTGAAGAAGAGATCCCGGAGCAACGCTGCAGGGTATTCCTGAGTGTAGCTCAGGGTTACCGCTTGTGGTGCTGAAACTTTACCCCGAGTACCTCCAGGGAGGTTAATACTGATCACTGTATTGGTATCACTGGGGAAGTCAGTGATGGTTTGGCCCCCATAGAGTCCTGATCTCAACATCATTGAGTCTGTCTCAGATTATACTTGAAGAGATAGAAGGATCTGAGGTAGCCTACATCCACAGAAGATCTGTGATTAGTTCTCCAAGATGTTTGGAACAACCTACCTGAAGAGTTCCTTTAAAACCTTAGATTATGCAACCCTTGAGGGTTAGAAACAGATGTGAATGTACAATATGTATGTAAAGCGCTGCGTAAATTAATGGCGCTATATAAGTACCTAAAATAAATAAATAAAACTGAAAAACTCTGTGCAAGTGTATCTAAAAGAATTGATGCTGTTTTGATGGGTGGTAACACCAAATATTGTTTTGATTTGGATTTCTCTTCTGTTCATTTAATTTCCATTTTGTTAATGGAAAAAAAACAATTAACACTTTTATTACTGAAACCATTCTTAATTTACAGCATTTTTCACAGCTGCCTAATGTTTTCACAGTAATATATATATATATATATATATATATATATACATTGTACTGTGAAAACGTTAGGCAGCTGTGAAAACTGCTGTAAATTAAGAATGGTTTCAGTAATAAAAGTGTTAATAGTTTTTTTTTTTTTCATATATATAGGAACTGAATGTATTCTCTCTTGAGGAGAGATTAAGGGGGATATGATCAACGTGTATAAATACATCAGTGGTTCATATAGTGAACTCAGTGTAGAGTTATTCACCCTGAGGTCATCACAGAGGACAAGGGGGCACTCTTTACGTCTGGAGGAAAATAAATTTTATCTCCAAACACGGAAAGGTTTCTTCACAGCGAGAGCTGTGAAAATGTGGAATAGACTCCCACAAGAGTTGGTTCTGGCTAGCTAGGTGGATTGCTTTAAAAAAGGCCTGAATTCTTTCTTGGATACACAGAATATAACTGGTTACTAACATTTATAGGTAAAGTTGATCCAGGGAATATCCAATTGCCTCTCAGGGGATCAGGAAGGATTTTTTTTCCCTGCAGGAGCAAATTAGATTATGCTTTGCTGTTTTTTTTTTTGCCTTCCTCTGGATCAACTGTGGGTATAGGATTATAACTTTTTTTTTTTTGTTGATGGTTGAACTGGATGGACTTTTGTCTTTTTTCAGCCAGACTAACTATGTAACTATATATATACAGTATACACAGATATGAACTGTGCTATGGTGTAGGTAAAGTTGATCCAGGGAATATCAGATTGCCTCTCGAGGGATCAGGAAGGAACTGTTCTATGGTGTAGGTGCTATGGTGCTATGGTGTAGGTAAAGTTGATCCAGGGAATATCCAATTGCCTCTCGGGCACAAGGGAGGAATTTTTTTCCCTGCAGGAGCAAATTGGATTATGCTTTGCTGTGGTTTTTTTTGCCTTCTTCTGAATTAACTGTGGGCAGGGGCGGACTGACCATTTGAGCACTTGGGCACTGCCCAAGGGCCTGGGGTCAGTAGGGGGCCCCATGAGATGCCCCTGGTACCTTTCATTGGCTTTTTCATAGGCTTTTTTGGGTGTGGGTGAGGATACAGGGGCCCCATGATCTCCTATTCCCCGGGGGCCCCATGAGTTGTCAGTCCGCCCCTGACTGTGGGTATAGGATTATAACTTTTTTTTTTATGGTTGAACTGGATGGACTTTTGTCTTTTTTCAGCCAGACTATGTAACTATATATATATATATATATATATATACACAGTATACACAGATATGAACTGTGTTGTGGTATACACTTAAGAAATTGCCTTGTCTCTGCATTGGAACTGAACTGGGCTTGTGTAATAGAGCCAGATAGAAAATCTATTTTTTGCACATACTTGTACACTATACTTGTGTTAATGATAGCACTGCTGCATACCCAAGTACAGCAGGACACAGGCATTCATGTCTATTGGAGGCTGTATACTGGACATAGGCTGGCTACCCAGGTGGAGGAAAGATTCTGGGCATTTATGCTAAACAGGCTTGGTTGCCTGTGTGCAAGAGCCTTTAAGGATACACAGTACTTTTACAAACTAAATGTCATTCACTTAGTCTTTACATCTACTTATCTACCTCTTATGCTGCCAGTTACTGAAAGTCTTGTATTATTGATACCACTGTCTACATTCATGGTCTTATCTCACTTCTGCCTGCCAGAATAGCCATAGCCTAATGAATTAAGTAATCAAAGCAACTTGATACTTTTAGTTGAAAGATGACTCTTTACAGAGAGTTCAGTTTCCTTCCCACTGTGTCTTACGCTACTTCTAAGCATTCCGCTTTTCTCAGCAAAGTAATGGCATGCATTACAGGTGGTTGTAACAAACTTTATGAAGCCTTTAGCCAATGTGACATTAGTGAACTGGCCCCTCAAAGTGATAGCAAGCCTGGTGCCTGCTCATGGTATAAGTTTTTTTCTTAGAGAACCTTGGAACCCCAAATCAGAGGGCATGTTTTTGTTAACATAAAGACATGGTTTTACCCCCTACTGCGTCCCCCAATGGACCATAACTGTAAGAGGCAATTTCACTGTCAGTTAGTGAATTATAAAAGGTGGAAGGCCAAAGAGTCAAACTTTCTATTTGCAGAAGTATAAGTATTTGCATAAAATACTCACATGTCGTGTGCCTGCTATTGTTGCAATTTTGCTAACATTTATCACAACCCCAATTCCAAAAAAGTTGGGACGCTGCGTAAAATCTAACAGAATTCAATGATTTGCAAATTTCATAAACCCATATTTCATTCACAATAGAAAACATCAAATGTTTCAAAAGAGAAAATGTACCATTTTAAGCAAAAAAATAAAATACATAATAATAATATCTCTTAGATTGTAAGCTCCAAGGAGCAGGGCCCTCCTAACCCTCTTGTATTGAACTGTATTGTTGCTGTATTGTCTCCCTTTATATTGTAAAGCGCTATCATAATAATAAAATGATAATAAAATGTTGAAATTGATGGCAGCAACATATCTCAAAAACATTGGGACAGGGAAACAAAAAGCTGGCATTACCAGGTAATAACAAGGAAGAGCTGGAAGAACATTTTGCATTTTGCAACTTGTCTAATTGCTGTTGACTAAAAATGGGTCACAGGAGTGCAGAATGAACTGCACTCCTGTGATCCTCAGGAGAAGTATAGCCAAAAGTGCTTTAGCTATACTTCTTCTTTAACCATTTGCCTTCCAGAGGATTGAGCCCCCCTTCCTGACGAGGCCATTTTTTGTGATACAGTGCTGCATTACTTTAACTGACAATTGTGCAGTCATGCAACACTGTACATAAATTAAATTTATGTCCATTTTTCCCACAAATTGAGCTTTCTTTCAGGGATATTTGACCACCTGTGTGCTTTTTATTTTTTGCTCTATAAACAAAAAAAGATCGACAATTTTGAAAAAAAAACATATTTTTGACTTTTTTCTATAAAACATCCAGTAAAAAATTTTAAAAAATCAAATTTCTTCATAAATTTAGCCAAAATGTATTTTACTACATGTCTTTGCTAGAAAAAAAATCTCAATACATGTAAATTAATTGGTTTACGTGAAATCTATAGTGTCTACAAATGGCGATATAAATACTGGAATTTTAATTTTTACTTCTTTTTTAACTAGTAGTGGCGGCAATCAGTGACTTATAGCAGGACTGCAGCAGTCATTCTGACACTGGGGGAGGGGGGGGGGACTGACTGCCACTGACATCCCATTGATGCTAATACAGTGATCAGTGCTAATAAAAAGCACTGATCACTGTACTAATGACACTGGGCTGGAAGGGTTTAACCTCTGGGGCAATCAAAGGGATAACTGTATGCTGTGTGCTGGTTTACATAATGTGCTGTGTGTGTTTTACTAGGGAGACATGCTGCTGTGTATTTCTCTGCTGTGCACAGCACATGTCCTTGCTGGCAGGAGAGAGACCTGTGTTGTTTACACACAGGTCTCTCCCCTGTCAGTTCTACATGGTGATTGCTGGGTGGGGAATCTCCAGCTGGAACCCAGTGACTGACATCCCTAGCCACAAATGGTGGCATGGGTAGGGCGGCGCATGTGCGTGCCCTCTACCTGGAGATGCAAATCAAGTATATATATATATGTGATTTTGCGCAGCCCTGTAGCAGTAGTTCTACTATAGGGCAGCGGGAGACGTGATTCTGTGAGGGACATTACTACCTGGGCTCAGGAATACTTCCAAAAATCACTGTCTGTGAACACAGTTTGCTGTGCAATCCAATGTCGCCGTCTTTTCCGGGCTAAAGCTAATTTAAATTGGTCTGTTGCAAAGTGAAAAGCTATTCTGTGGTCAGATGAATTAAAATTTGACATTCTTTTTGGCAACCTTGAGTGATTCTGTGAGGGACTTTACTACCTGGGCTCAGGAATACTTCCAAAAATCACTGTCTGTGAACACAGTTTGCTGTGCCATCCAATGTCGCCCTCTTTTCTGGGCCAAAGCTAATTTAAATTGGTCTGTTGCAAAGTGAAAAGCTATTCTGTGGTCAGATGAATTAAAATTTGACATTCTTTTTGGCAACCTTGAGTGCCGTGTCCTCTGGACTAAAGAAGAGAAGGACCTTCTGGCTTGTTAACAGCACTCAATTCAAAAGCCTGCACTTCTAATGGTATGGGGGGGGGGGGACTAGTGTGTATGGAATGGGCAGCTTGCATATCTGGAAAGGCACCATCAATGCTTAAAGATATATCCAGGTTCTAGAGCAGCATATGGATGATGTCTTTTTCAGGGCAGGCCTTGCATATTTCAGCAGGACAATGCTAGACCCCATACTGTATCTATGAAACAGCACGACTTCGTAGTAGAAGAGACCAGGTGCTTAACTGGCCTGCCTGCAGTCCAGACCTTTCACCAGCTGAAAATATTTGCTGCACCTTGAAACAAAAGATAAGACAAAACACACCCAGGAGTATTTAGAATCCTATGTCAGGTAAGAATGGGACAACACTCCTCTCCCAAAACTCCAGCAACAGGTCTCCTCAGTTCCCAGACATTTACAGAGTGTTGTTTAAAGAAGAGGGGATGCTATATTGTAGTCTTGTCCTAACTTTTCTGAGACATGTTTCTGCCATCAAGGAGAAAGTAATATCTGTGTTATGGATGAATCATTATATATTCATTGCAGATTGTTGACCTATGTTCTTTTTCTGTGTATTGTTCCCCAATGAAGCAGAGCCCTATGGTAGCAGCTGCTGCAGCTCTGATTAAAAACGGATTTTACCC
The DNA here is from genome assembly GCF_062004578.1 of Staurois parvus. Taxonomy (NCBI): domain Eukaryota; kingdom Metazoa; phylum Chordata; class Amphibia; order Anura; family Ranidae; genus Staurois; species Staurois parvus. The sequence continues at coordinate 8,910,317 of NW_028317982.1, read as the reverse complement.
TCATCGTTACAACAAGGGAACCTTGGAAATATGTAATAATGGCAATTTATAAACAGATACATTTAGGATTTTTATTATTTGCATAAATTTAGGTAAAAGCAAAAATATTTAACTAATGAACGTAAGATGATTTCATATCAATATGCAAAGCTACGTGTGATTTTTTTAGTGCAAAGGGGTAAAGGTCAGCTTTAAAGTATCACCTTTGGGAACATTTTACATGTTCCACCTGTTTATAGGGTGCAACATGTAACATGTTCCTGATCCTGCAGCCGCCACCCGTTGCCCCACCCCCCCTGCCCTGTGATGGAAATATGGGGAGAAATTCCCTGTAATAGCTGTCAGTTTTCAAAAACAGTGTGGCTGTGCGGGGCTCCACCCACACGGCTGCATCATTCAGTGCTCTGTGCATGAATGGACTACATGTCCTGACAGCCTTAGCGGCTGTCGGCTTGTAGTCCTCAATCAACTACCGCAGCACTGTGAGCACCGTATGAGTTCATTGAGTCTTCCTGTCAGCAAGTATCGGCTTGCCAGTATGGAATGTACGAGCAAGCAAATACAGTACATTGACAGAGTGAAGGAGACCTGCATGGCATAAGCGATCAGCTGATTGCTGGTGCAATGCTTCACAGGCTCCTAACACCAGTGGCATCCCTAGATGGGTGCGGGCCACACCGGGTGACACCTATCGCACGGGGTGACACCGGACCCTCTCCACGAGCTCCACGAAAAGGAAAGTTTTAAAGCAAGCCGACGATCCCCATAAGATGGATCGGATCTGCGGATTGAGCATAATGGATCGGAGTCCAATCCATTATGCTCCCCAATCCGCAGATCCAATCCATCTTGCAGGGATTATCGGCTTGCAACCTATATGGGGTTAATTGATCTACTGTAGATAAGGCTGTGCAAGATCCGGGACTTGTCTGTAACCAGAAATGCGGCTGCGATAACAGGAACCTCCTCCATCTAACATCACTTCTCGAGCACGTGCAGACCGGACCGGTGTTGAAAGATCAACTAAGCCCGTACAGGTTGCAAGCCAACGATCCCTGCAGGATGGATCAGATCTGTGGATTGGGGAGCATAATGGATTGGACTCTGATCCATTATGCTCAATCTGCAGATCTGATCCATCCTGCGGGGATTGTTGCAGGGGTGACACCAAGTGTTACCACCCCGGGTGACACCAACCCTAGGGACGCCCCTGCCTAACACAAAAAATGATAAATGCACATTTTTTACCTGCAAAAAATGTGCATTTATTATTTTTTGTGGAAAGGTGACCTTATCCTTTAAAGCAAAACTCAAGAGAAATAGGTGGCATGACATTGCTTGCTAACAATGCAGGTTGCCTGGATGTCAGTAACTGATCCAGAACAAGCATTTATTAAATTAAGTCAGGCTCATCGGAGAACCTCTGATCTGCATATTTGTTACTGGTCACTGACTTAGAAAGCCATAGGATAAGCATGACAGGCAGGCAACCAGCAAGTTCAGAGGGGCGGGTCAGCAACTGACCCCAAAAACTCTCTAACAGGTTTCCTTCCAAATAACATGCCACAAAATGAAGACGTTTAACTCCAGCTATGGTTTATTTTGCAATGACAGCACTCCGGTCACTCTCACCCAAGGCCACCCCGCCAACATGTTTCACCCCAGCAAGGCTTAATCATGAGGGCATAGCTTTGGGTGGGAGTGAGCAGTGTTCTGTCATTGCAATAAACCTTGGCTGGAGTTGAACATCCTCGGTGTGCAGCCTATTATTTTGAAGGTGGACTACGTTGGATCAAATGCAGATTCTAGAGCCTTGGCATCCAGCTGACTGCATGGGAATTGAGAAGGATACAGGCTGTCTTGTTGGAGGTGAATGGGGTTGGGTTCATCTAACAGCTTTCCTTTGTTAAATTTTCAAATCAATGTTACCCAGTAATAATAAAGTCTCAGAAAGCAGGTTTTATCACATTTTGTATAATGTATTTTAGTGCAGGTTTATTATCATGCATTGTATTCTAGGGTATTATTTTTTTGTGATACAAAATAAAGAATAAACACACCATTGTTTTATCATACAATAAATCCAAAATTACTGTTAATTTTTAATAAAATTTAAATTTTATTTTTTAGGTGTATTTAAAGCACCCTTTGTTCTGTTGCATCTTTGAGTCCAATTTACTCAAAAATCAGCTTCATTGTCTCAAAGTGTTCTTTTATCTACAAGTTCCATGGGGTAAAATCTAATTGTAAGTTACCATATTCTGTATCTCTCTGAAGAGGGTAAAAAATGATAAGGTGCAAGTCTTGAAGTAATGAACCACCATCATGCCGGGAAGAAATCTGTTTGTATCTCCATGAATATCACTAATACATGATGTCCTCTGCAGTCACATTTGCCTCCTCGGTTTTAGTCTTCCGCTTGGGTAAGCGTATTGCGGTGGCCGCCATTAGCAACATATTGACAGCATGCATTGCTCCACTTGCAACGCAGACCCAAAAGGAGTCTTCATACTTCTCTTCCAGAATAACAATCCTAAAGACATTTTCACTGAAATTAGCTATCCGATCTGTCAGGTGGTGGAGCTGGACTGCAGCTATAAAGCTGGTCACCGCAAATACAATAAACAGACCTGGGAAGACATAATTTCCATTAATAAATAGGTTCATCTGGACACAAAAGATGTACTAACATATTATATTTTTAAAACCATGTTTGTGTTTCTTCTTCTTAATCTTGCTTTAATTCCAAAACCATGCTTACGAAAATTCTAGTTTTCTAGATGTATCTGGCTTTTAGATATCTTAATAATTACTGTGCCAGAATCAGAATGCAATAAATTAAAATTCTGATTTATTTGCTATTTTCTTGTTCTACAGTCACTGTTCAGGTATTCAGACATCCGTACATGCTCTGACTGTCTGAATACAATAGTCAGCAAGGGAGATTCTTCTCCATTCATGTTGCTTAGCCTGAAGACCAGAATTAAGTGATTTCTCTTGCTCAGCCCTTGGGGCTAAACTAGTGGAATCTAGCTGTGGATGGCCAGCCTAAATAGGAGTATGTTTATTTCTGGTACTTATATAGCGCCGTCAATTTACGCTGAGCTTTACATATATATTGTACATTGACATTATATAAATACTGTATTATAATAATGATAATAATAATCAGTCCCTAACCCTCAAGGGGCGCACAATCTAAGGTCCCTAACTTACATTCATACATACATATACTAGGGCCAATTTTGACAGGAGCCAATTCACCTATCAGCATGTCTTTGGTGTGTGGGAGGAAGAGGATGAAAGAAAGAGCGCACAAACCTTGTGCATTACCTCAATAAATAGTGACTATTTTATTTAATTTCGGAAATATACTCACAAAGGTGATGGTAAAACAGGCATAAGTAAGCCATAATCCACACAGGTTTACAGGTAAATCCAAAGGGGGGGGGGGATAAAACTAACGCGTTTCGAAGGGTGCTCCCTTCTTCATCAGAGCTGGGTTGAGCAGATAGAAACTTCAGTATGGCAGAGTTCCCATAGCAAGGAGACATTCAGCCACTGAGTGTCAGTATTACAGTGTTTAAACTAAACAGGCTGAACTGCTGTAATACTGACACTCAGTAGAGCACCCTTCGAAATGCGTTTTATCCCCCCCCTTTGGATTTACCTGTAACCCTATGTGGATTATAGTTTACTTATGCCTGTTTTACAGTCACCTTTGTGAGTATATTTCCTAAATTAAATAAAATTAGTCACTATTTATTGAGGTAATGCGCAAGGTTTGTGCGCTCTTTCTTTCATCCTCTTCTACAGTTTTATCAAGCTTCCCCAGCTTCATGATAGAGCTGCACAACCTCTGATCACCAGCGGATGAACACGCTGTTTGTTACTAATGCCCGTTTGATCTGAGTCTTTGAGCGCAGGAGGTAATGGATCTTTGGTGTGTGGGAGGAAACCAGAGTTCCTGGAGGAAACCCACACAGGCACAGGGAGAATATGCATGTTGGCCAAGGAACTAGCATTTTCAGAAGGAGAAGTTAGCAATTACAGTCCACAGGTGTATTCCAAGACACGCAAGCTTGGAGAGAGAATTAGCTCGAAAAGGAAAAAAATTAATTTGTATGAAAGAAGTAAAAGATTTAAAAAAAAACCCTTCTGTTTCTAGAGAATATACACAGAGGCCTATATAACATTTGTTCTGATGAAAACCAGGCATCTCTGTGAGTTGCATTTTTTTCCAGTGTGTAAAGCACTATTTCTAACACAGAAGTAACTACATTTTACTGTTTACTGTACATAAGTGGCAAACAGATATTCCAAGATGTGCAGAGTAATAAATGTATGAGGGTTCATTCACACCAGATACAGAGGGATTGTGTTTGGCCAGGTATTCCAGCTTCCAGATTGCCTTGTCTCCTATGTGCCGGTTCATACCACCTTGTTGTGGTAGTGTGCAGGCAGTGTGAGCTGAAAAGAAACACTGCATGCAGTACTTTTTTATAGCACATCGCAGTGAGAGGCAATCCACTGCCTTGCACTGTGCAGCACACAATGGAACTTGATGAAATGTCAGTGTGACATTTCAATAAAGTTTTTTTAACCACTTGCTGACCAGCCGCAATACATATACTGAAGCTGGATGGCATGTGCAGGGAAAATAATTTACATATATGTCATTCTGCCTGCTCCCAACCCCTGCAACTGCTGTGTCCACCAACAGATTGTGGATCCATGCGATTACATGATCACAGTTTCAACAAAGCTGTAATGAATGAATTCATTCATAACAACTGTGTTTCCTATGCGTTGATTGGCCCACAGCTATCACATGGTACCTGGGCCAATTACATGTACCATGTGATTAGCTGTAGCCAATCGTAGATAAGTAGTGATCACAGCTACCATGAATGTAACCCCTTCATGACAGTTGAAAACTTTGCTGTTACAATGATCTTCATTGTAACAGCAAAATGTAGAAAAAAAAATCATTGATCACCCCCCCCCCCAGAGTAGTACAGTATCCGAAAGTATGGAAAAAATAAAAGTTCAAAAATAATGGAAACAAATTTTTTTTTGTAAACATACTGTTACCAGTCAGTGTCCCTGGCCACATCAGCCACAAGATGATGCTGTACTGCGCTGGTGGCAATATGTTAAAAGAAATTGTGAAAAAAATTTTTTTTTACAATTTCTTCATTTTCAAAACAATTACAACTTAAAAAAACTCGCCATGCCTCTTACTAAATATCCTGGTCTACTTTAAAAAAGGGGTCATTTGGAGAATATTTGCAGTTTAGGGCCTCAAGAAATTAGATAGGCCGTCACTACATCAAAACTGATACATTTTCAAATATATATATATATAGATACCATAGTTTATAGATGCTATAACTTCAACACAAACCAATTAATATACACTTTTTTTTTTTTTTTTTACCAAAAACATGTAGCAGAATACATTTTGGCCTACATTTATAAAGAAATATGATTTTATTGGAAAATTTTTAAGACAAAAAGTAGAAAATATTGTGTGAAAAAAAAGGATTAAAATTTAATTTGCATACAGCATTGTAAATTGCTCTGGTCATGAAGGGGGAAAAACCTTCTGGAGCTCAAGTGGTTAAAAACGTGAACAATGTGATGTGCTGAGAACTGTAGCACTGACACCATGGGGAACCCAGAACACCACACCACACCACATACCAGTTGCTGTGTTGGCAGGAGGTAAGGCTGGAGACTATACAGGCTGCTATCTGGAGAAACTAATAGGATATTTGTAGAAACAGACAGTGCTGCATTTGTGAAGGAATTACATACAGTCATGTGAAAAGGTAACTTCTTTGACATAGTTGAATAGGCAAACATTAGACCTTTAGTCAAACAGTGCCTACAAATAAAAGATGATTTACTACATGTGAACAAATGACACATGACATGGTATATTCATTCTCATAACCTAAAATTAACAAAATGTAGATTTGTCAGCTGGAAAAAGTAAGTACTCCCCTACATTAACCATCACTACAAATCCATGAAATTTGAATTTGGCATTCCAGATTAGGTGCCCATAATTACCATCTTCTAGGGACTATGCAGATGGAATCTGTCTTAAAAATGCAGATATCTAGGGTCTCTATTGTTCTCTTTGCAGTCCTCATTCCATGAACACAAAAAGCCCTTTTAAGGATCTCAAAAAGAAGGTTGTGGATACCCATGAGTTTGGCAAGGGGTTTAAAAAGAATGCCAAATTATACCAATATGTATTTGAGTTGAGGAACTAGCACATATTATATAAATGGTGTCCCAGGTTCACCATCCTAAAAAAATCTACCAAACAGTGCAAAAGACTGATAAAGTGAGACTTTATGCCAGTCGGGAGCTCATTTATAAACTTGGGTTCACAAAGTCTGCTAAACACATACTCTCTTTTATCTCTTAAAAACAATACAACAATTAAAAATATCAACCTATAGCATGCTTGAAGATGTTGTGACAAAATGTATCGTAATATGGGATCATCTTAGCTCTCTCTGGTCTACTCATTTCATGGATGAGGCCACTTCTTCGGGAGCTTGGATGCTTTTATATCAAACTTGGCCATCAAAAAAAATAATTGTTCCACAGCTATTGTATACTGTAGGTATTGTCCTCCAACCAGGGTAAGCAATGTGCCACACAGCCCATAGCAAGGCCCTGCAAACTTCTCTATCCCAAATCAAAATGGTGTATCACATAGTCAAAAGTGTTGCTGATATTCCGAGCATATATGGGACAAACATTGGACCAGCAAGCAATTCTTGGATGTTGATGACCTTGAGTGGGACCTGTGCTTGCCCAAATTATTTGCTGGTCCTATATTATTATTATTTTGTCATAAATTCTTCAAGCATCTTTGATGTTTTTAATTGGTGAATTGTAAATGTTTTTTTTTTCAGAGATAAATATATTTTGATCATAATAAAAAACAATATGTTGTTAATGGAGTTTGTTAAGCCATGGCATAACTAAAGCCTCACATTATTAGTCTTTTGTGCTGTTTGTTATGCCAGTAATTACTTTCAGTTTGTAGATAATGAAACTAGAGGTTATTAAGGCCAACTCCAACTTGGCATACAAAGACAGGCAGAGTGCTGTGTAGCAGGCGGTATGTTTGCCATCACTATGCCCTCCCAACCCCACCTGTTACTGTTTGTTAAGGATGATATTGACTTCACAACAAACAGCCTCCAAACATCCAGTGACACTGATACAGGGCAGGGAGCCAAATGGGGAAGCTGAGACACTAGTTCACCATAAGGTTTGTGCTCTGCATGCAGGTGGTGGATTTCATGACAGGCTGTCTTTTGGCCAAGGCTCCATACATTGCCTGCTGTCAATCACAAGGGCAACAGACCTAATGGGAACCTGGTTTCTCTGTATCCCCATGGCTAAGCCCACCCAGCTTCAAAAAATTTCAGCTGCTATGCTGTCTCCGTCTACTATATTTCTCAGTTTACTATGCTTCAGTTATGAATGAAAACAGTAAGTGATCAGTACTCATCACTCACTGTTTTCATTCAGAAAAGGAAGGGGCGGTAAATGACACATTTATGGGCCCCCTTCCCCGTTGTCCATCCTGAAACATTATCCAGAGCAGTTGTAGGGAGAAGAGAGGAGGGGGAAAGGGAACCTGCAGCACTGCGGGGGTGCCGGACACTGGGAAGCACAAGGCAGAGAAAGCAGGAGGGCGATGGGGGGCCTAATTCACTAGAATTGATCATCTGCATTTCCTGCAGAAGGAGAATGCAGCCCATCGATTCTAGTAAATGTGCCCCTGCTGTTCAATTTGGTCTGAATAATGTGTCCGGGTTTCAGGCAGACTAAAAACCAGACACATGGTTCAAAAACCGGACTCTCTGGGCAAATCCCAGACAGGTGGTAACCCTACCATGGACCCGCACCACATGCATGTCAGACTGGGAGCAGTATCCGTGCATCCCAATTGACAGCAATGGGTCTGCATGCACGGGGATGCATAGAACACCTGTGCTTCCCTGTGTGGGTAAACACGGCCCTAACATGAGCTACAGATTCATATGTTCTGTGTGATGGAAGAACAACTCTCTTCAGAAACTGATTGGATCTGCATGTCTGACAATCCAATCATTTCATGGCTCTGGCTCACCCTTCAACAAAAATACAGTATTCCTCTGTAGGCAGTGGCTAGAGCTAGGAAGCGAGCTTGCAGGTACAGTTCTTTTCCAACTTTTGTTAAAAAATAACAATTGCACAATAAAATCCAACATGTCCAATCACTTTTTTTGGTTGGGATTGAAAGATTGTCGTCTCTTGTTGGTGGGCAGCATTTCCCACACTTACATAAATACATGTACAATATACAGTATGTACAGTATATTCAGTAAAGTCAAATCTTACCAAACCGTACTTCATGGTACGTGTCCTTATTGTGAATTATTAATCATCCAGATGTCACCTAGATATATGTTGTTTCCAGTTAATTACCTGCAATGAAGTTCCACAGACATATTCCAGCAGGACCTTTAATTGACCGATAAGGGACTTTCAGTGCGTTGTAAACACAGAACCCGAGACTGATCAGAGCAAAAGAAATGGCAGTGCACAGGAAGAGGATAATGAAGACATGAAGAGCGGTGTTCAGCTGTTTCACCAGATTCGGAAATACTGTAAAAAAATAACAAAACAGAAAATTATATTGTATCCTCTATTCCAGTACTCGTGACCATGAACATGCCATACAAATCACAAGACCACATAGCAAAGTTTTGATGGGGCCCTCTGGCATCTATCTCTGTGGTACCTTTGTGGTCTTTGTATTGGTGATTATATTGCATTCCTAATAGCAGCACCTCTCACCGCTGTTTTGTGACACCTCTGACAACAGATCTCTTTAACCTGGCATGCACTAAAAGACGACCCTTCTTTTACACTGGTGATTATCACAGGAATATCTCTTCTGCACATTGGTGGTCATTGAAATGTGCCTCTATTATATATTTTTGATCAGTGGAAAAGCTGCTGTTAGCAATGTTATACATTGGTAGCTAGTGCAAATATTCACATGGCATACATTGGTGGTCAGTACAAACACATGAAGAAATGGCCTGGCATTAGTTCTCAGTAAAAGGAAAAATTGTCCTTGCATCATTCAGCAGAAAAATCATACCTTGTGGTCATTGGTTAATAGTGGAAAATTGCCCAGTGTTGATTTTTAGTAGGAGAGAGAAATGCCCCCAGTAAGTGGTCAATAGTAGGAAAAATTGCCCTGACATTGGTGTCAGTAGGAGAAGGAAACATATAGGGGGCTTTCAAGTGCACTATGGGCTCTGGATGGGGTTGGGTGTCACTGCAAGTGGAAGGGGGTTCTGGAAGAGGTAGGGTACTTTGAAGCAAACTGGGGGGGGGATGCTTTGTGGAGGCACTGTTGGAGACAGAAGGGCTCTGCAGCAGGTGGGGCAGTACTGTGGGAAATTGTGAGTCATTTTGTGAGATCCGGAGCACTGTGAGAGCTTGGGGCACTTAGGAGGCCCGGGGAGAAGAATGTGGTAGGTTTAGGGACAACCAAAGCACTGTGAGAGGTTGAGGTCCACTATGGGAGCTAGGGGGTACTGTGAGAGGTTAGAGGAACTGCAACTAGCTGGAGGCTCTTGGGGGGACTAGGGGAAGCATGGTGGGAAGCTAGGGTGTCTAATTATAACTAGGGGCGGACTGACAACTCATGGGGCCCCCGGGCAATAGGGGATCATGGGGCCCCTGTGTCCTTGCCCAAACTCAAAAAAGCCTATGAAAAAGGTACCAGGGGCATCTCATGGGGCCCCCTACTGACCCCAGGCCCTTGGGCACTCTTCATGGTTCCAGGAAGTGTCTATGGCACTCTTTGTGATTCCAGGGAGTATCTACAGCATTCTTTATGATTCTAGAGAGTATCTACAGCATTCTTTATGATTCCAGGGAGTATCTACAGCATTCTTTATGAATCCAGGGAGTATCTACAGCATTCTTTATGATTCCAGGGAGTATCCCGCCAGGGATTGCAAGCCCACCATCCTGCCAGGGACCGCAAGCCCACCATCCCGCCAGTGACCGCAAGCCCACCATCCCGCCAGGAATCGTCAGCCACCATCCCGCCAGGGATTGCAAGCCCACCATCCCGCCAGGGATCGCAAACCCACCATCCCACCAGGGATCGCAAACCCACCATCTCGCCAGGGATCGCCAGCCACCATCCCACCAGGGATCACCAGACGCCGTGCTCTACATCAACTCCAGACGCCGTGCCATGCTTCATCTCCAGACGCCGTGCCCTGCACCATCCCCAGACGCCGTGCTCTACATCAACTCCAGACGCCGTGCCCTGCATCATCTCCAGACGCCATGCCCTGCATCATCCCCAGACGCCGTTCCCTCGATCATCCCCAGACACCGTGCCACAGCACCCCCAGACTGCAACTTGCCAGCTGCTGACCTAGCCACCCACCACTCTCACTCTCCTCCTACAGATGGACACAGATGAACTCTGCCACGACGTGACAGACTCTCTGCTTCATCATGCTCTGATATGAAACCTCTCACCTCCCCGATCTGACCAGCACTCCGCTCACCCTAACATGCCACCTGCACTCCTCCTCCTCGTATTCCTCTCCTCCATTCCCAAAATTGCCTCCCCCTACCCCCCTACTCCCCCAAAACAGCTCTACATTGCTCCTTCACTTCTTCCTTCTCCCCACTACGGCTCTCACCACCTCCTCCTAATACTCCATTCTCCCGCCGACCCACACGCCACCACTAACAGATCCATACGCTCCTGCACATCCCGATCCCATGCCACCTTCCTCACCCTTCTCCTAACCGCCGGTGACATCTCCCCGAACCCTGGCCCCTCACCTCCCCACTTTCCCTCTAGGCACCCTCCTGCTCCCGCCAGCCGCCGCAACCCCCTCAACCTCATACCCGTCCCCCTCCTCCCCGCATCCACCCCTCCTCTCTCGGTTGCACTCCTGAACTCCCGCTCGGTTTGCAACAAGCTCACCGCCATCCATGACCTGTCTCCCACTCCCTCAACCTCCTAGCGGTCACCGAAACCTGGATCCAAGCCACTGACTCCACCTCCCCTGCAGCACTCACCTATGGAGGCCTCGTCTGGACCCACTCACCCAGACCGAGTGGTCGCAGAGGCGGCGGGGTCGGCATGCTCCTGTCACCGCTGAGCACCTTCCAGGTCCTCCCTAACCCCCCCTCCCTATCCTTCTCCTCCTTCGAGGCCCACTGCATCCAGCTCTTCTCTCCCACCCCCCTGAGGATTGCAGTAATCTATCGGCCTCCTGGATCCATATCCCTCTTCCTGGACGACTTTGCCGCCTGGCTTCCCTTCTTCTTCTCCTCTGAGCTACCGACCATCATCCTCGGGGATTTTAACATCCCCATCAACGTCAACAACCCAGCTACTTCCCAACTCCTCCTAACCTCCTCTTTCGCACTCACACAGTGCACACAGTCCTCCACCCACATCGATGGGAACACCCTGGGCCTTGTTTTCTCCCACCTCTGCACCCTCCACAACTTCACTAACACCCCCTTCCCCCTCTCTGACCACCACCTCCTCACGTTTTATATCTCCCCCTCCTCTAACTCCCCCCCCAAAGTGTCAAACCATCACCAGCCGTAACCTCCGCAACCTGAACCCGGCCCATCTCCACCCGGCAGCTGACCGTCTGTACGACAGTATACTTCCACTGTCATGCCCTGACCTGGCCACTACTGCATACAACGACTCACTGTCGGCTGCCCTCGACTCCCTGGCACCCCTAACCACATGTAACATCAGACCCTGACCGCTTCAACCCTGGCTGAATGACCATACAAAATGTCTCAAACGACACGGTTGCGCGCTGGAGCGATTATGGCGCAAAACCAGATCCCCTCGAGCGTTCTCCCTCTACAAATCTGCCTTCCTCACCTACACCACCTCCCTCCACACCGCCAAACAAGCCTATTTCATAACCCTCATCAACACCCTCTCCACCTGTCCTCGCCGGCTGTTCTCCAATTTCAAATCCCTGCTCTCTCCCCCCCACCTCCACTCAGCACCTCACTCACCGCCCGCGAGATTGCCACTCATTTCCAAAACAAGATTGACGCAATCTGTAAGGACATTGTCAATTCACAATCCACCTCTCCACCTAGCCTCCCTCCCTCCATCACCCCCTCTACTCTCCCCTCCTCTAACCTCACAGCCGCACTGCCCCCCACCATACCTAACGCCCCGCACACTACCACCTCCCCAACGCTCCGCTCCCTCAGCCCTGCTACCACTGAGGAGGTCACTAAGGTCTTCACTGAAGCCCGCCTCACCACTTGCCCCCTGGACCCTATCCCCTCACAACTCCTCCAGTCACCCCCCTCCTCCATCATTCACTCCTTCACCCACATCTTCAATCTCTCCCTCTCTACTGGCGCATTCCCCTCCCCCCTAAAGCACGCACACATCACCCCCATACTCAAAAAACCCTCCCTTGACCCCACTGACCTAAACAACCTTAGACCCATCTCCCTGCTGCCATTCACTTCCAAGCTCCTTGAGCGCTTAGCCTACAATCGCCTAAGCGCCCACCTCACTGATAACAACCTCCTCGATCCACTACAGTCTGGCTTCCGTCCCCTACACTCCACCGAAACTGCCCTACTTAAAATCACTAACGACCTGCTAACCGCCAAAGCTAATGGCCACTACTCAGTCCTCCTGAGCAGGGCCCTCGATCCCCTCGTGTATTGTATTGTACTGTATTGTCTCATGTTCTGTCCCCCTCGCTAATGTACAGCGCTGAGCACACCCTTCGGCGCTATATAAATACTGTATAATAATAATAATCGACAGCATTCTTTATGATTCCAGGGAGTATCTACAGCATTCTTTATGATTCCAGGGAGTATCTACAGCATTCTTTATGATTCCAGGGAGTATCTACAACACTATTTATGATTTCAGAAAGTATTTACAACAATATTCATGATTCCAGGGAGTATCTACAGCATTCTTTATGATTCCAGGGAGTATCTACAATGCTGTTTATGATTTCAGAAAGTATCTACAACAATATTCATGATTCCAGGGAGTATCTACAACACTCTTCATAAATTCCAGAAAGCACCTAGAACACTCTTTATGAATTCTAGGAACTAAGTACAACACTCTTCATGAATTCCAGGGACTATTCTACTGTATTTGGAAAATCATGTAGTCTATTTCTAAATGATTGTATCGATACTATTTAGGTAATAACACATTTGGCATTTTTGCCATATCATTGTTTATACAATTTTAAATCTGATCCAAAGAGGTTTTTTATATCAGTAAAAACCATCCCCAAGTACCATTTTATTTCTCTATAACCTAATTTTGGAAACACAGTTATATGTTTGATGGAGGAAATTACATTGTATGGTACTTTTAGTGTCTTTTTCACTACTTGTGTTCTCTGGCCTGGAAAACCTGTCAGCAAAGAACTCATTTCTAAATAAGGACAGCAGGAAAGGGAACAAAAGAGAAGAAAGGCAGCAAAGAGACAAAAATTGGGGGTAAGAAACAGATTCAAACAATTTTATTATTTTGTGCTACCATTTCTATAACATTTTTGTCTAGGTGCCCAGGGTGCATCAGGTCTTTTAAAGAACCAACAATACCTTTCCTCAGAGAGATCTCATAGCTGGATTTCCCAGGCCTACATATCTGCTGCAGTGATTACAAGCAGGTCTCACTGCCCCTATTGGATTTCAAACTTGTGTTACATTTTGGAGAACGCGACTTGTAATGTGGAAGCACTCTTGCAGGAAGAGAAATGAGTTTCCAAAGTGGGAAAAAACAGGGCCTAGGGTGAAGAGGTCCTGATACTGGAGTTCCCAAGTGATAGAAATAGCCAGAAGTTGATGAAACCCATCAGAAATAAGCAGCTATAAATGGATCAAAATTGGCTCGCTTTGCATGGACTGGCTAAATTTTGATCCATGCATGGCTGCTTCTGCTCAACAGAAGTCGATCTAAAAATCCACTTCTGTTTAATGAGCTTGTTGGAAAATTGCAGCTGCTAATCAGTATATCTTGACAGTGGAGAGTACCCGCTGTCAGAATACAATATCTCAGCGAGGAGAATTCCTCTATCCACCTTGATTGGAGTGGAAGGAGGAATCCGTTAATTTTTGTTGTTCTTTCTCTGAAAAGTCTAGGGCCAGTGTAATGATTCAAACATGGGCCCAGTTTGAAAAACACCTAGTAATTTTTGTAACAAAGAAAATATTGAATCCAGGTTGCTTGCATTGTGTGCACATAAAATCCCCAAAAAATAAAATAAAATTTGGATTTTGATTGTTAATTAAGTGATTTCTATGTAAGAACACATTGTGAGTACACTATAAATATTTTTACAGAGGACCGTAGACCTTAAATTGTAAAGGTTTTTTAACCACCTCTCATCCGGCCTATAGACAAATGACGGGCAAGTGCTAGCACTGTTGTTCCGGGTGGATATGATATCATTCCAGTCATGGGCCACACTGCAGCTGTGTATACCAAACAAATCACTGTAGCGGGCCAGGTCCGATACCATGCGATTGCTGTGACCAATCATAGCGATCGTATGACAGTTAAACACAGTGAATGACTTTCATTCATAGCCAATCCTTGTGCACTATTGTGATGATCTTTGTGAATGGTCACAGTGATCATGTGGTACAGACCAGTCCAATCCCAGCACATTAGTACCATGTGATGCTGTACCCATCACAGCTATCACAATAGTACACACTGCCAATGAATGGATGTCATATATATAGGGCAGCACAGTGGCTAATGCAGGCCATAGACGGGGAGAAAAACGGCCGATTTTTCTTTTAAAAAATGAAAAATCGGTCGTTCAAGCGGCCGACGTTACCAGCAATGGTAAAAAAAATTGTCAGATTTTCATCCCGTCTACAGCCGGCAAAAAGTGTCCCTGCAGAGAGCTCTGCTATTTCTTTGACAGTTCTTTGACATTTATAGCGGTTGCAACAATGTATCTATTTGTTTCCATTTAGGATACAGATGTTTTTATTCGGAAACAAATAGATACATTGTTGCAACCGCTGTAAATGTCAAGGAACTGTCAAAGAACTGTCAAAGAAATAGCGGAGCTTTCTGCAGGGACACTTTTTGCTGGACTGGAATTCCTCTTATTTTTCATCCTACTTCTTCTTCTTCTTCTTCATCATCATCCTCTTCTTCTTCTTCTTCTTCATCATCCTCTTCTTCTTCATCATCATCATCCTCTTCTTCTTCATCATCATCCCCTTCTTCTTCTTCATCATCCTCTTCTTCTTCTATATCATCATCATCATCATCCTCTTCTTCTTCTTCATCATCATCCTCTTCTTCTTCATCATCATCATCATCCTCTTCTTCTTCATCATCATCATCATCCTCTTCTTCTTCATCATCATCATCCTCTTCTTCTTCATCATCATCATCATCCTCTTCTTCTTCATCATCATCCTCTTCTTCTTCTTCTTCTTCTTCTTCTTCATCATCCTCTTCTTCTTCTTCATCATCATCCTCTTCTTCTTCTTCATCATCATCATCATCATCCTCTTCTTCTTCTTCATCATCATCACCCTCTTCTTCTTCATCATCATCATCCTCTTCTTCTTCTTCATCATCATCCTCTTCTTCTTCTTCTTCATCATCATCATCCTCTTCTTCTTCATCATAATCATCCTCTTCTTCTAATTCTCCTTCTTCATCATCATCCTCTTCTTCTTCATCATCATCCTCTTCTTCTTCTTCTTCTTCTTCATCATCCTCTTCTTCTTCTTCATCATCATCATCATCATCCTCTTCTTCTTCTTCATCATAATCATCCTCTTCTTCTAATTCTTCTTCATCATCATCATCATCCTCTTCTTCTTCATCATCATCATCATCCTCTTCTTCTTCTTCTTCATCATCCTCTTCTTCTTCTTCTTCTTCATCATCCTCTTCTTCATCATCATCATCATCATCCTCTTCTTCTCCTTCTCCACTTCTTCTTCATCACCATCATCATCATCCTCTTCTTCATCATCATCCTCATCTTCTTCTTCTTCATCATCATCATCCTCTTCTTCTTCATCATCATCCTCTTCTTCTTCTTCATCATCCTCTTCTTCTTCTTCTTCATCATCCTCTTCTTCTTCATCCTCTTCTTTATCTTCTTCTTCCTCTTCTTCTTTTACTTCTTTTTGTCTTCCTCTTGTAGGTCACTGCTCATGCGCAGATTTTTTATCAGTAAAAAATCGGCCGATTTGCCCATCATTGCCGCGAAAATTGGCCGATCGGCAAAATCGGTCAATTTTTTTTCCAACTTTACCGATAAAAAAAATGTGCCAAAATACCGAAAAACGGACGAACAAATAGCCCACTAACGATCCGAAAATCGGCCGATTTTATTTTCGGCCGAAAAATCGGCCGATTTTCGACCCATCTATGGCCTGCATAAATGGTTACCACTTCTGCCTGGCAGTACTAGGGTCATTAGTTCAAATCCCAGCCACGGCACCTCCTGCCTGGAGTTTGTATGTTCTCCCTGTGCCTGCGTGGGTTTCCTCCGGGTACTCCGGTTTCCTCCAAAGACATGCTGGTAGGTTAATTGGCTCCTGTCTAAATTGGTCCTTGTATATGAATGTGAGTTAGGGACCTTAGAGTGTACACCCCTTGAGGGTTGGGGACTGATGTGAATGTACAATATATATGTAAAGCACTGTGTAAATTGACGGCGCTATCTAAGTACCTGAAATAAATAATAAAAAATGGTTGCTTATAACAGTGATTGTTACTGTTATAAGCAGTCATAGTGTTAAACAAATCTTGATCACCCCCCCCCCGGAGTAGTACAGTATCACTATGGTAACACTGCACTGCTCTAGTCACAGTATGTAAAAAAGACAAAAATTATTTTTCTTTACATACTGTCACAAGTCAGCATCACCAATCACTGCCATACCAGTCATAGGATGATGCTGTACTGCTCTTTGGAAGGTAGAAAGAAAAAAGAAAAAAAAATTATTTAATTTCTTCACTTTCCAAAAAAGTGACCAAAAAATTACTATTTCAAAAAACTCACTATACTTTTCACTAAATACCTCAGACCGTCTGCTTTCCAAAAAGGGGTCATTTGGGGGGTATTTGTACTGTTTTGGCGTTTTAGGGCCTCAACAATTGAGACAGTCAGTAAATCTGAACTGATACATTTTCAAATATATATCCCATAGTTTTTAGACTCTATAAAACTTCCCTACAGGCTAAATATTATACACTGATTTGGGTTATTTTTGCCACAGAAATGTAGCAGAATACATTTTGGCCTACATTTATGAAGAAAGATTATTTATTTGCAAAATGTAATAAGAGAAATGAAGAAAAATGTGGGTTTTCTTTTAAAATTATCACAAGTGTAATAAAAGCGCCACACCCTTAATATTTTAAAGCAGCAATTCCACCTCAAAGAAACCAAATACATTTCTTAGTGTTATAACTTAAATAAAGGAATGCGCTAAAACCACAAACTATTCCTAATTTAGTGTAGAAACATTAGTGCAAAAGATATATATATCTATTCTCAATTAATATAAAAAAATATCAAAATTATGTGCAAAACTATTTTTTAGTGCATAAGTAATTTAAATAATTACATTTGTGAATATAAAAATTGTCCAATTTTGAATTTCTTCAAATGTCCAAACAAATCCTTTTCAAATTCAGGTGCTCTCAAAGAAATTGTGCCAAAATCCACCACCAAAGTAAAGTTGGGTAACTCACCAGAGCTCCATGCTGATCAATCTTTAGATCAGCAAAAAACGCTTTTTGCTCTGGGAGCAGATGCAATGAATCAACTTCTCAGGTGTGATGATCAATAGCTACATAATCATCCGTAAGGTAGGTATCCACCACTCAATATAACGGTTCCAGGAGGACAATTTTTATATTCACAAATTTAATTATTTAAATTACTTCTGCACTAAAAAATAGTTTTGCACATAATTTTGATATTTTTTGATATTAATTGAGAATATATATATATATATCTTTTGCACTAATGTTTCTACACTAAATTAGGAATAGTTTGTGGTTTTAGCGCATTCCTTTATTTAAGTTTCTTTTAAAATTATTAGTATTTTTTGTTTATATACCAAAAAAAAAATGAAAAAGCCCAATGGTGATTAACTGATTCCCACTTGGTCTATTGTACAATAACGGCACTGCGGGACCTCTCTCGTTCTGGGAAGACATCATATGACATTGTCCCCATTTTGAGTGCACAGTGTGGCCATCGGTGGTGAGCTGTATCCCTCAGCATATCAGTGCCCATCAGTTCAGCCTATCAGTTCCACCTATCAGTGCCCATCAGTATAGCCTTATCACTGCAGCCTCATCAGTGCTTCTTCATCAGTGCTCATCAGTGCTGCCTCATCAGTGCAGTGTCATCAGTGCACATCAGTGAAGAAGAAAAATTACTTATTTGCAAAATATTATAACAGAAATGAAGACATTTTCAGTCTTTTTCCATTTGTTTAGTATAAATAAAAAAGCTTAAAGTAGATCTCCACCCAAAAGGGAAAGTTCCACTTAAAGTACTGGTCACCTTCTCCCCATGAGGAACTGGCACCTTTGGGGAGCGTGGGGGAATGGGTACCTACTCCCACTTCTGCTGTGATCGCCTAGGTGATCAGAAGTGAAGGTTGTCCTCCCCCTCTCCCTCCCCAAAGTCTCCTGGGACACATGACAGGTCCTAGAAGACTACAGGACCATTCATAAGGTGCATCGCTACTTGCGCATGCGCAGTGAGCACTCTGCTGTGAAGCCACAAGCTGTCACAGCCGGGTGCCCACACTTAAGCTGCCAGTGCCAGGGAGCGAGGACGGCCGATGAAACTGACTGCAGTGAGTACAGTGTTGGATTGTGGGACAGGTAATTGGCTGTTTTTTAAAAGTCAGCAGCTACAGTTTTTGTAGCTGCTAACTTTCATTTTTTGTAGTTTTGACTGGAGCTCTGTTTGAAATACAACCAAAAGAAAGCTCTATCTGTCTCAAAAAATTCTAAAAATTTAGTTTGGGTACAGTGTTGCATGACTGCGCAATTGACATTCAAAGTGTGACAGCGCTGAAAGCTGAAAATTGGCCTGCACAGGAAGGGGGTGAAAGCGGCCAGTATTGAAGTGGTTAAACACCAAAAAAGAAAGCTCTGTCTAAAAAAAGATACAAATTTCATTTGGGTACAGTGTTGCATGCCTGAATAATTGTCATTCAAAGTATGACAGCACTGAAATCTGAAAATTGGCCTGTGCAGGAAGGGGGTGAGTGTCCAGTACTGAAGTGATTAAATATTTGTGCAAATGTTTGTCATTTTGTTTTATTTTTGTAAGTGCAGCTTACTATGGCTTTGCTGTCCACTATCCTGATTTTAGAATAGAGAAGTGCTTTCTGTATGATCATCAATCAGGAAGTGAATCCCATATCCAACAAAATTTTTTCTAAAGTTTTGAATAGAGTAGGAGTAAGGAAGGTTCAACGCTTGTGTGAAATGGATTGACAGGGTGACTTCCCATAAGGAGCAATCTTTAAAGTGTTTACAATAATATTAAAACAATTCTAACAGCAGATCTAACCCTTCCACTCTCTACAGTGCCTTGAGAAAGTATACCCCCTTGAAATTTTCCACATTTTGTCATATTACAACCAAAAACGTAAATTTATTTTATTGGGATTTTATCTAATAGACCAACACAAAGTGGCAAATAATTTGTATTCATCCCCCCCGAGTCAATACTTTGTAGAACCACCTTTCCCTGCAATTACAGCTGCAAATCTTTTTGGGGATGTCTCTACCAGCTTTGCACATCTAGAGAGTAAAATATTTGCCCATTCTTCTTTGCAAAATAGCTCAAACTCTGTCAGATTGGATGGAGAGCATCTGTGAACAGCAATTTTCAAGTCTTGCCACAGATTCTCAATTGGATTTAGGTCTAGACTTTGACTGGGCCATTCTAACACATGAATATGCTTTGATCTAAATCATTCCATTGTAGCTCTGGCTGTATGTTTAGGGTCATTGTCCTGCTGGAAGGTGAACCTCTGCCCCAGTCTCAAGTCTTTTGCAGACTCTAACAGGTTTTCTTTCTAAGATTGCCCTGTATTTGGCTCCATCTATCTTCACAGCAACTCTGACCAGCTTCCCTGTCCCTGCTGAAGAAAAGCATCCCCACAACATGATGCTGACACCACGTTTCACAGTGGGGATGGTGTGTTCAGGGTGATGTGCAGCGTTAGTTTTCTGCCACACATAGCGTTTTGCTTTTAGGCCAAAAAGTTCAATTTTGGTCTCATCTGACCAGAGCACCTTCTTCCAAATGTTTATTGTGTCCCCAACATGGCTTCTCACAAACTACAAATGGGACTTCTTATAGTTTTCTTTCAACAATGGCTTTCTTCTTGCCACTCTTCTATAAAGGCCAGATTTGTGGAGTGCACAACTAATAGTTGTCCTGTGGACAGATTCTCCCACCTGAGCTGTGGATCTCTGCAGCTCCTGCAGAGTTACCATGGGCCTCTTGGCTGCTTCTCTGGATAATGCTCTCCTTGCCCGGCCTGTTAGTTTAGGTGGACGGCCATGTCTTGGTAGGTTTGCAGTTGTGCCATACTCTTTCCATTTTCGGATGATGGATTGAACAGTGCTCCATGAGATGTTCAAAGCTTGAAATATTTTTCTATACCTAACTCCGCTTTAAATGTATCCACAACTTTATCCCAGACCTGTTGGGTGTGTTCCTTGGCCTTCATGATGCTGTTTGTTCACTAGTGTTCTCTAACAAACCTCACAGAACAGCTGTATTTATACTGAGATTAAATTACACACAGATGGACTCTATTTACTAATTAGGAGACTTCTGAAGGCAATTGGTTCCACTAGATTTTAGTTAGGGGTGTCAGAGTAAAGGGGGGCTGAATACAAATGCACGCCACACTTTTCAGATATTTGTAAAAAATTTTGAAAACCATTTATAATTTTTCTTCCACTTTACAATTATGTGCCACTTTGTGTTGGTCTATCACATGAAATCCCAATAAATTACATGTACGTTTTTGGTTGTAACATGACAAAATGCAGAAAATTTCAAGGGGTATGAATACTTTTTCAAGGCACTGTATATTTGCTTGAATTGGACTTTAACTTTCTTCTACTGTACATCTATAAATGTTATTTATTAATCACCCAAAGATTATAAATAAATCCTATCCAATACATAACATAATCCAGTTTTGCTGGACATTTAATAAAAGGGCATTCAAATTCAATATACTGTATCTGTCTAATTCTTAAAGCTGGCCATCCACTGGCCAACAAGAACTGGCTGAATTCCAGTGTGTGCCTGTCCCTGCTTGACAGAAGTTGATCGACGTCTGTCAAAGGGACATGCTGAAAACTGTTCCTTGGTCTGCGGTTGCAGTCAATCAGCTGCAGCTGATGACAAATAAATTCTGAAACTTCAAGTCGCGCTGGCAGAATACAATGTTCCAGCAATGGAATTCCTCCACTGCTTTTGTGTGGACAGGGGAATGTGTTTTTTTTTCAACCTAAAATAAAAACTGTCTATGACCAGCTCAAAGTATATCTGAAGCACTTTTTTTAATAATTTTGTATAGAATTGTAAATGTTTAAAGCGCTTGTCAGCTTTTTCTTTGCCTTCAATTCTTTAAAGCAGAACTCCATGTTAAAATTTTTCTCGCACTTCTTTTCACCACGCTCCTCCACATCCAGGAGTGGAATGTTCCTGCCATCCTCACGTCCTGAGCTAGTATATGGGCGTGATGACGTCAGGAACAGTCCATTGATAATACCACTAGCGTGCAGGGAGGCAGAAGTGCCAGGGACTGGTCCTGTGCTGGGAAGATCGGTGGATTAGGTAAATATCTCCCCTAGGCAAAAACATGCAGATAACCAATGCAGTGCAGGCACAGCCCCACTGCATGGGGAAAAAAATCCTAGAATTCTTCTATAAGATGCTCCTCCAAGTATATCAAAAGTCCCGATTTTTATTATTCTGAATAGATTAGAGGAAGGTAAGCAGCTGTCAGTTTTTTTCCTTGCCATCTTTGTCTCATCAATTCCCGACCTGTAGACCCAAAGGAAGTGAGAGGATATCTTTCCAATGTTAGGGAAATCCCCTCTTAGACAGTTGTCACAAGAACAAATGTCCCCTTCTTATTCTTGTTCTGGTGGCCACTCGACATCCTCCTACATAGGTTGTATCTGTTTATCTGCAGTCTTCTCTTCTCTACATCTGTCCGAAGTGCTGAATTTAAAGCTTGTCTGAGAGTTCAGAAAAAAGGAGACGGAGAGCTAAAATCACACACTACAGAGATCAATTAGAAGAGCTCTGAGTGGTAATTGGAGGGAAGCAACACCCCTCCCTTCCGCACAGCTCACAAGAACAGAGCTGTGGCTGTCAATGTGCTGGAGCTCCCTCCCCTGTCACCATTTTTCTCTAGGTGTCAGGAAAATTATTCAGAGGTGACTCATGCTGATAGCAGAGAAATGAAGCAGCAAGCAGCAGACAGAAATGACACCTAGTGCAGCCAGCAACAGTGGACTGAACTCCCACCTACACTGAACATCAATGCAAGGGTGCAATTTTCCAATAACCACCAATGAAAAGGGTAACTTCTATACTGATCACTAGTCTTAGATCAGGGGTGTCAAACTGGCAGCCCTCTAGCTGTTGTGAAACTACAAGTTCCATCATGCCTCTACCTTTGGGAGTCATGCTTGTAACTGTCAGTCATGCAATACCTCATGGGACTTGTAGTTTGGCGACAGCTGGAGGCAGGGGCGGACTGACCATTTGGAAACTCGGGCACTGCCTGAGGGCCCAGGTCAGTAGGGGGCCCCATGAGATGCCCCTGGTACCTTTTTCATAGGCTTTTTTGAGTTTGGGCAAGGACACAGGGGCCCCATGATCCCCTATTGACCGGGGGCCCCATGAGTTGTCAGTCCGCCCCTGGCTGGAGGACCACCACCAGTTTGACACCTGTGTCTTAGATAATACCACAACTTTTACTGTCTTTTTTTTTGCAGCTATTTTTCATTTCAAGAATATTAGTGAAAATTATTTTGGAGTTGGTTGGACACTTAACTGTCCTGAGCGTTAAATATGTGAGGTACCCCACATTTCTTATTTATTAAAACATTTCTTCAACTTATTCATCATGGTAAAGTACCATGAACCGTGGATAGAAGCCTTTTTAGCAAATACATGAAAATGAATTCAAGGGCTCCTCGGAAGTAGAAAGGTTGAGGCTGGTCTTGAAGAAATGCACAGTTTTGATGCTTTTTTCACTGACTCTGCAGCAGAGTACTGCCCTGATACTGAGCTGGTATTCTCAATATTACACGGTCCTTCGACACTACAGACTGAATGTTGTATTACATGGTAACACTAATCCTGGAACTCACAGACTGTGCAGGAATATGTTGCTGCGTCTTACCAGTGACCTGCATTTCCTATTTCTCTTGTATGTAGGAACTTTTTCCCTGTAAGATGAAGTCTGAATGCTATGGCCTTAAAAAAATGGAATGCAGTATTTGTATTAGCTGTATCTACTTGTTTAATCATTTTTACAAGGATTTAAGAATGTATTATAAAATTACCTTTAAATGTAAACGTTCGTTTTCCCAGTCCACACCGCCGTACTTTACCACCTTCGAAGAGCCCGTAGTAGATGTCCCCAATAAACTTCACTAGCTCTGGATCTGTAGCATTGACCAGGTCTACTCCGGTCTGACACAGAATCTTTCCAGTCATCCATTTCTGAGTCGCCATGGAAACAATGATCAGCACAAAAGATGCAAAACTACAAGCTGCGGACAAGGAGAATATGATTTTCTTGAAGCACCCGGGCATCCTAGAACTGTGGAGAAATCATCCTTGGCACCGCCATGCAGCAACAATACCACTTGTTACCAGCCATGTATATTCCCATCTGCACACCCATGTGATGTCCCATTTTCTGGCACAATTTTCCGGGCTTCAGTATGAGGATTGGGGTTGATATGCAGCACTTTCTGTGACACAGACTGCATGCAAAAGGGCATCTTGCAATGAAGATCTTCAGGTGAGAGACACGCAGGTGTAGGCTGAATCCTAGAGGCAGTAACCCTATCTCCAGGGCTCTGCTAGTGTTTCATAGAACTCTTTCATTGTCTTCTCTTTAAATACTCAGGTGACAGCCGCCTTATACAAGCACCAGACTTTCATAGGCTACATGTTTACTTCACTAGGCAAAATACTATTTGGTACAGGCAGAGCATAGTAGTTTTGGTTCTTTTTTTATATATATATATATTTTAATTATTAAATTTTATGTGTTTTTCCCCAAGGGTGGTTTGGCCCTCCACAAATATCATGCTGATATCTAATACCACGCTACCTGGGAAATTCCATTGTGGGTTGGGTTAGAATCTTATGACCAGTTTACTATTCATATTATTCTGTGGCTCAAAAATACCAAGAAGGCTACAGTATCCAACCCTGTCACTCTTTATCCTTTGTGCCTGTGGGATTGCATGAAACAGTCTTAATTGCGCTCCCAGCACCACCCACTACTACTACTATTATTTATTTGCCACCCATCTTTCTACCTGGTCAAAGTCACCCTGGACTCTATTGTGGTCTGGTCAACTCTGGGCTTCAAAGGCCTCTATTGCCTAGCAGGCCCCAACATTTATGAGTCTGCTACTCCAACAAGGTCTTCTATGGACCGAATATCTATAGATTTCCACTTGGCAGGCCTCATTTCTCATTTGTACTCCATGTGTTAACCACTCTACTGTATATCTTCACTCCATGCACAAGTGGACCTCTGACCTCAATGTCACAATAGAACGCAAGGAGTGGACCGACATCTGACAGGCTACTAAATCTTACTCACAGACAGAGCAGCCCTGGAAACCTTGTTTAAAATGCTCTCCCAATGGTATCTAGTACCAGTTCATAAAGCAAAGTAAATCTGTACCCAATTCTTCCTCGGCCTGTTTTTGAGACCGTGCAGAGGTGGGCACATATTTCCATATTTGGTGGTTGTGTCCATTATTGAAGACTTATTGGGGTTGATTTACTAAAGGCAATTAGACTGTGCACTTTCCAAAGTGCAATTGCACTCTGCAAGAGCAGTTGCTCCAGAGCTTAGTAAATGAGCAGAAGCTCTGCTGACTTCCATCATCCAATCACATGCAAGCAAAAATACTGTTTTTTTTAAATTTTCCCTGCATGTAATTGGGTATTCTTTGTAAAGTGAAGCTGTACCTCATCTACTAATCTCTGGAGCAACAGCACTTGCAGAGTGCAACTGCACTTTGTAAAGTGCAAGGTCTATTTTCCTTTAGTAAATCAACCCTATTGGGCGGAAGTAATTGGGATGATATCAATACTATTTGGTAATGCCCTTTCTCCTGATCCAACAATAGCTCTTCTCAACAAAGACACAGCAGAGATCCCAAAAACGGAATTTAAATAACGTTTTCCAGATTACCACTGCTGCTAAACAAGCAAGTCCAAAGGTCCGAAAACTTTGTCATATACCATAGAAAAACATCTCAATATAAACAAAAATACATAAAAAAAAAAAATACCAAACGGTACCCAAAATTACTTGTTTCAACCATTTACATTTTAATTGGGCAGCACAGTGGCTATATGGTTAGCACTTCCACCTGGCAGCACTAGGGTGATTAGTTCAAATCCCAACCATGGCACCTCCGGCCTGGAGTTTGCATGTTCTCCCTGTGCCTGCATGGGTTTCCTCCGGGTACTCCAGTTTCCTCCCACACTCCAAAGACATGCTGGTAGGTTAATTGAATCCTGTCTAAATTGGCCCTATTATGTGTATGTATGAGTGTAAGAGACCTTACATTGTACACCCCTTGAGGGTTAAGGACTGATATGAATGTAGTATATATATATGTAAAGTGCTGCATAAATTGATGGCACTATATAAGTACCTGTAATGAATACATAATCTATCCCATCCCTATAATCAAAACAAGAAAAATAGGGAGTAAAAAAAGCCCACAGGATATATTACTTCAGTGTTAATGAGCTTGTAAATCTTTGATATTCTCATCAATTTGGTACCAGATCAGGTAGCTGAGGCTATTCCACACATACTGTATGTAAACATCGTGTGGGGAGTTAAGGTAAGACAGGGTCAGACTAGAGTACCTGGGGCCCACTAGCGAAGGGTTGAAGGAGTGCCCTCTGCTTGACAAATTATCCGTATAGACTTTTCTGAGGGGAACATACTAAAATAGGCATTGTTTGATAGTGGCAGCTTATTGTAAGTACAAATTGATGCAGTCCAATGAAGTCTTCGGATCATTCAGGTTACATTGGAAGTGGCTACAATGCTGTGCATATCGGGTGTAGTTTAAAGGGTCTTGACTACATAGAGTCTGAGCCTACCCACAGTACACACTGCACACATTTCACACTGTCCTTGTACAAAATACTATATTTGTAATTACATTGACACAAAAGATACAGTAGTTTTACAGACACACATAAACCTGAGGACAAATTATATATACAGTTGTGCTAAAAAAATTGCATACCCTGGCAGAAATCATGACATTTTGGCATTGTTATTGAAAATATGACTGATCATGCTAAAAACTGTCTTTTATTTAAGGATGATGATCATATGAACCCATTTATTATTACTTGTTGTTTGGCACCTTTTTGAATCATAATGAGAACAGAAATCACCCAAATGGCCATGATCAAAAGTTTACAGACTCTGGAATGTTTAGCCTTGGTACAGACAAACAAGGTGACACACACGGGTTAAAATGGCAAATGAAGGTTAATTTCCCACATCTGTGGCTTTTTAAATTGCAGCTAGTGTCTGTGTATAAATAGTCAATGAGTTTGTTAGTTCTCAAGTGGATGCGCAGAGCAGGCTAGATACTGAGCCATGGGAAGCAGAAAAGAACTGTCATTAGACCTGCGTAACAAGGTAATGGAACTTTATAAAAATGGAAAAGGATATAAAAAGATATCCAAAGCTTTGAATATGCCAGTCAGTACTGTTCAAACACAGTGGAGAATTCAGGAATCTCTTGATACCAAGCCAAGGTCAGGTAGACCAAGAAAGATTACAGCCACAACTGTCAGAAGAATTGTTTGGGATACAAAGAAAAACCCACAGGTAACCTCAGAAGAAATACAGGCTGCTCTGGGAAAAGACAATGTGGTTATTTCAAGGATCACATTACAATACTTGAGCTGCATGGTAGCGTTGCCAGAAAGCCTTTACTGCGCCAATGTCACAAAAAAGTAAGGGTACAATATGCCCAAAAACACCATGACATACCTCACAGCTTCTGGGACACTGTAATCTGATGAGACCAAAATAGAGCTTTATGGTCACAACTATGTTTGGATTGGTCAACAAGACCTATAGCAACAAGAATGCCATCCCCACTGTGAAGCATGGTGGTGGCTCACTGATGTTTTGCAGGTGTGTGAGCTCTAAAGGCAGAGGGAATCTTGTGCAAAATTGATGGCAAGATGAATGCAGCATGTTATCCGAAAATACTGCCAGACAATTTACATTCTTCTGCACGCTTCTGGACTTTCCAACACAACAATGACCCCAAGCACAAGGGCAAGTGTACCCTCCAGTGGTTACAGCAGAAAAAGATGAGGGTTCTGGAATGTCAATCAGTTTCCTGACCTTTATATCATTGCTCCACTTTTGGGATCTCAAACACATGGTTCATGCAAGATGACCAAAGACTTTCCATTACCTGGAGGCATTTTGCCAAAACAAATGGGCAGTTATACCACCTGCAAGAATTTGGGACCTCATAGACAATTATTACAAAAGACTGCACACTGTCATTGATGCTAAAGGGTGCAATACACATCATTAAGAACTAAGGGTATGCTGACTTTTGAAAAGGGGTCATTTCATTTGCATACTTGTTGCCATGTTTTGTTTTATGATTGTGCCATTCTTTTATGACCTACAGTTGAATATGAATCCCATAAAAAAATAAAAGAAATGCATTTTGCCTGCTCACTCATGTTTTCTTAAAAAATGGTACATACTGTACATCACCAATTCTCCAAACTTTTGAGCACAACTGTATGTATATATATACACACCCCCAATAACTTTTTCTTTAAAGAAATGATATTGGGTTTTGCAAACCATAGTGTTAATACAGCTATATTATAGGATCACAATCCCCCACCCAAAAAAAAAAAAGATTGATCTAACGGAGAGGGTTGACATTAAGTTGTGGATCAAACATAATTTTTAAACATCCCTCCATTACATACAGGTTTGCTTTTTTTTGTCTGAGCCTACGTTGAGGGCCAGGATGTACCTACCTATTTTTA
Source organism: Staurois parvus (assembly GCF_062004578.1). Classification (NCBI taxonomy): domain Eukaryota; kingdom Metazoa; phylum Chordata; class Amphibia; order Anura; family Ranidae; genus Staurois; species Staurois parvus. The sequence goes on along the minus strand of NW_028317982.1, from coordinate 8,881,836 downwards.
AAAATGTCTCCTCCCCTCTCCTTACACCTATGCTGTATAAGCTGTGTAAGAAAGATCTGTATACTTACCTCTTATCAGGTCACTGATCCTGGTGGTCAGTGGGAGGAAAAAGCCTGGCATCATTGGTCATGGGGAGGAAAACATGTCCCACCATTGGTAGTCAGGGTGAGCAAAACTGCTTAGCATCATACGTAAGTGGGAGAAAAATTAAATTGGGCCATTGGTCAGTAAGAGAATCTAAAAATGCCCCACTGTTGGTGATCAATGGGAGCAACAATGGCCCAGTGATGGTGATTAGAAAATATAGAAAAAATAATTATTTTCAATTCAAATGCAATTCCTGTTTTTCCTTAGTTTGCTGTCTTCTTCACCATACATTCTCACTATCATACAGGATTTTGGCAGTTAGCTTTAATCTGAGCTTCGTATAATATACTCTGATCACTTTAATCTGGATTTTGATGTGCTTTTGGGCAGTACTGCAGCCTTTTGTCAAATCATGTGATGTACAGAAAGAAAAACAGGTATTTCACCCACTGGTATGAATTGTAACAGGCTTACATGTATTGCTAATTCTAATAATCAAGAGACAGGCAACTAGGCAACAACCAGATCTTTGCTAGGGGTATCTACAGGGGTATATTATAAAGCAGTGAACCTGACATTCACGGACATTGACATTCTGGCATTCGCTGGGTCATTTGTTTTATTTGACAGTGATTGTTTCACCACCAGTGAATGTCTGGTGAATGTCACAGTTACTGTTTTGTAAATATACCCCACAGTAAATGTAAACCCTAACAATGAACTCTTTTTGGTCCCTGTTAGATATACTATTGAAAGTTTTTTGTGTTTGTCTGTTTGATGAGTTTAAAACTTAAGCCCCATACACATGGGCCGAATATCAGGTGGTATCGGCCAGTTCAACAGAAACAGGCCAACATTGGGCCTCTGTGTCTGGAAGCCAGTCCAACAGAAGCTGGATGTGCGTCTGGCAGCCAGTCCAACAGAAGCTGGATGTGCGTCTGGCAGCCAGTCCAACAGAAGCCGGATGTGCGTCTGGAAGCCAGTCCAAAAGAAGCCGGATGTGCGTCTGGAAGCCAGTCCAACAGAAGCCGGGTGTGCGTCTGGCAGCCAGTCCAACAGAAGCCGGATGTGCGTCTGGAAGCCAGTCCAACAGAAGCCGGATGTGCGTCTGGCAGCCAGTCCAACAGAAGCCGGATGTGCGTCTGGCAGCCAGTCCAACAGAAGCCGGTTGTGCGTCTGGCAGCCAGTCCAACAGAAGCCGGATGTGTGTCTGGCAGCCAGTCCAACAGAAGCCGGATGTGAGTCTGGCAGCCAGTCCAACAGAAGCCAGATGTGCATCTGGCAGCCAGTCCAACAGAAGCCGGATGTGCGTCTGGAAGCCAGTCCAACAGAAGCCGGTTGTGTGTCTGGCAGCCAGTCCAACAGAAGCCGGATGTGCGTCTGGAAGCCAGTCCAACAGAAGCCGGATGTGTGTCTGGCAGCCAGTCCAACAAAAGCTAGATGTGCATCTGGCAGCCACTCCAACAGAAGCCGGATGTGCGTCTGGCAGCCAGTCCAACAGAAGCCGGATGTGCGTCTGGCAGCCAGTCCAACAGAAGCTGGATGTGCTTCTGGCAGCCAGTCCAACAAAAGCCGGATGTGCGTTTGGCAGCCAGTCTAACAGAAGCCGGATGTGCGCCTGGCAGCCAGTCCAACAGAAGCAAGATGTGCATCTGGCAGCCAGTCCAGCAGAAGCCGGATGTGCGTCTGGCAGCCAGTCCAACAGAAGCCGGATGTGTGTCTGGCAGCCAGTCCAACAGAAGCCGAATGTGCATCTGGCAGCCAGTCCAACAGAAGCTGGATGTACGTCTGGCAGCCAGTCCAACAGAAGCCGGATGTGCGCCTGGCAGCCAGTTTACAAGAAGCCGGATGTGCATCTGGCAGCCAGTCCAACAGAAGCCGGATGTACGTCTGGAAGCCAGTCCAACAGAAGCCGGATGTGCGTCTGGCAGCCAGTCCAACAGAAGCCGGATGTGCGTTTGGCAGCCAGTCCAACAGAAGCCGGATGTGTGTCTGGCAGCCAGTCCAACAGAAGCTGGATGTGCGTCTGGCAGCCAGTCCAACAGAAGCCGGATGTGCGTTTGGCAGCCAGTCCAACAGAAGCCTGATGTGCACCTGGCAGCCAGTTTAAAAGAAGCCGGATGTGCATCTGGCAGCCAGTCCAACAGAAGCCGGATGTGCGTCTGGCAGCCAGTCCAACAGAAGCCGGATGTGCGTCTGGCAGCCAGTCCAACAGAAGTCGGATGTGCTTCTGGCAGCCAGTCCAACAGAAGCTGAATGTGCGTCTGGCAGCCAGTCCAAAAGAAGTCGGATGTGCATCTGGCAGCCAGTCCAACAGAAGCTAGATGTGCGTCTGGCAGCCAGTCCAACAGAAGCTAGATGTGCGTCTGGCAGCCAGTCCAACAGAAGTCGGATATGCATCTGGCAGCCAGTCCAACAGAAGCCGGATGTGCTTCTGGCAGCCAGTCCAACAGAAGCTGGATGTGCGTCTGGCAGCCAGTCCAACAGAAGCTAGATGTGCGTCTGGCAGCCAGTACAACAGAAGTCGGATGTGCATCTGGCAGCCAGTCCAACAGAAGCCGGATGTGCTTCTGGCAGCCAGTCCAACAGAAGCCGGATGTGCGTCTGGCAGCCAGTCCAACAGAAGCTAGATGTGCGTCTGGCAGCCAGTCCAACAGAAGCTGGATGTGCGTCTGGCAGCCAGTCCAACAGAAGTCGGATGTGCTTCTGGCAGCCAGTCCAACAGAAGCTGGATGTGCGTCTGGCAGCCAGTCCAAAAGAAGTCGGATGTGCGTCTGGCAGCCAGTCCAACAGAAGCTAGATGTGCGTCTGGCAGCCAGTCCAACAGAAGCTGGATGTGCGTCTGGCAGCCAGTCCAACAGAAGCTAGATGTGCGTCTGGCAGCCAGTCCAACAGAAGTCGGATGTGCTTCTGGCAGCCAGTCCAACAGAAGCTGGATGTGCGTCTGGCAGCCTGTCCAACAGAAGTCGGATGTGCTACTGGCAGCCAGTCCAACAGAAGCTGGATGTGCGTCTGGCAGCCAGTCCAACAGAAGCTGGATGTGCATCTGGCAGCCAGTCCAACAGAAGTCGGATGTGCTTCTGGCAGCCAGTCCAACAGAAGCTGGATGTGCGTCTGGCAGCCAGTCCAACAGAAGCTGGATGTGCATCTGGCAGCCAGTCCAACAGAAGTCGGATGTGCTTCTGGCAGCCAGTCCAACAGAAGCTGGATGTGCATCTGGCAGCCAGTCCAACAGAAGTCGGATGTGCTTCTGGCAGCCAGTCCAACAGAAGCCGGATGTGCGTCTGGCAGCCAGTCCAACAGAAGCTGGATGTGCGTCTGGCAGCCAGTCCAACAGAAGCTGGATGTGCATCTGGTAGCCAGTCCAACAGAAGTCGGATGTGCGTTTGGCAGCCAGTCCAACAGAAGCCAGATGTGTGTCTGGCAGCCAGTCCAACAGAAGTCGGATGTGCGTTTGGCAGCCAGTCCAACAGAAGCCGGATGTGCATCTGGCAGTAAGTCCAACAGAAGCTGGATGTACGTCTGGCAGCCAGTCCAACAGAAGCTGGATGTGCATCTGGCAGCCAGTCCAACAGAAGCCGGATATATGTCTGGTAGCCAGTCCAACAGAAGCTGGTTCTGCATTTAGCAGCCAGTTCAACAGAAGCCGGATGTGCGTTTGGCAGCCAGTCCAACAGAAGCTGGTTCTGCATTTAGCAGCCAGTTCAACAGAAGCCGGATGTGCGTTTGGCAGCCAGTCCAACAGAAGCCGGATGTGCGTTTGGCAGCCAGTCCAACAGAAGCCGGATAAGCGTCTGGCAGCCAGTCCAACAGAAGCCGGATGTGCATCTGGCAGCCAGTCCAACAGAAGCTGGATGTGCGTTTGGCAGCCCGTCCAACAGAAGCAGGATGTGCGTTTGGCAGCCAGTCCAACAGAAGCCGGATGTGCGCCTGGCAGCCAGTTTAAAAGAAGCCGGATGTGCATCTGGCAGCCAATCCAACAGAAGCTGGATGTGTGTTTGGCAGCCAGTCCAACAGAAGGCGGATGTGCGTCTGGCAGCCAGTCCAACAGAATCTGGATGTGCGTCTGGCAGCCAGTCCAACAGAAGCTGGATGTGCGTTTGGCAGTCAGTCCAACAGAAGCTGGATGTGCGTCTGGCAGCCAGTCCAACAGAAGCCGGATGTGCGTCTGGCAGCCAGTCCAACAGAAGCTGGATGTGCGTTTGGCAGCCAGTCCAACAGTAGCTGGATGTGCATCTGGCAGCCAGTCCAACAGAAGCTGGATGTGCGTCTGGCAGCCAGTCCAACAGAAGCCGGATGTGCGTCTGGCAGCCAGTACAACAGAAGCCGGATCTGCATTTAGCAGCCAGTCCAACAGAAGCTGGAAGTGCGTTTGGCAGCCAGTCCAACAGAAGCCAGATGTGCGTCCGCTTCTGTCAAAAGCGCATGACCAAAAAGGGTCTTCCGATCAGTGCTCTCAACCAATAGCTGAGAGCGCTGACTGGTGGGTTCTGGGGTGGGGGGGGGGAGAGGGCAATAGCACAGTTGGTGGGATCGCTTTGCTATCACTGCTTGTGTTAGTACAGAAGTCTGTTAGTTTGTTTTGTTCAGCCCGCTGAGTTGAACGAAAAAAAAAAACTGATAGTGTGTACGGGCATTACTGTACTTGTTGATCACATCAGAAATCTTGTCAGCTGAAAACTTCTTGTGCTCTCTGGGGACTACAGAACCACACCCCTCTATGTTATAGAGACAATTCAGCCGAAAAACGGCCCGTCTATGGCCAGCCATAGTCATCATAGGATATGAGATGTGTTACTGGAAGAATTGCCAGATAAAGATAAAGGAAAAGAAGCTTGAAAGAAAAAGTATTGCAGCCACTACATTTAGCCTGGGTTCACGCGTATGCGGTGCAGTATATCGCATGTGATTCACACAGGAACCGCATTGCATTCCTCTGCAAATCACATGCGATTTGTGTGCAGTGCGTTTGCAGCCATACATTTTGTATGGCTCCAATCGCACCGCATCAAAAAGGTGCAGGACCCTTTTTGTGGTCCGCACTAGAATCGGGTTGCGTTAGTATTCACATCCATGCAATCTGATTCTGCACATCGCACCGTGTTTTACGGACTGATTTCGGGGTGTTGTTAACTTACCATACACGCCTGCAGTGGTTCGCATGAACGGGGTGTGATTCTGATGCGGTGTGGAATTCGCACAGGAAACGCTGCGAATTCCGCACCACATCAGTGTGAACCCAGGCTCAAGGACATTCTTGTTTTTTGGGTTTAAATACACTTTAAGATGAATGCCAGAATAAAAACTAGAACCCGTCAGCGAGTAACCTGTGCCTTGAGTCTGTCCGAATGCAAACATTCATGTCTGAATGGAGGGCATTTTAACGAGATATAAAACATTGTAAACCTTTATAGAATGTAATGCTGCTATAGAAGCAATCTGATTGCAACCTTTAAGATGACTTAAGCCTAGATTACCCCAGTGATTAAGAGGGGGAGCAGTAAAAACAGGTGATTTAATTGTGTTTTTGTCACCCTCCAACCACCCCCCAAGCCTGCAAACCCCGCCATACAGGGCTATAGACACACATGGCAAAAATGATTCCCCTGACATGTTCAGAGTGCAGTACTGCCTGGCAAACATGACCCACGCAAAGTGAATGCAATGAACATGGTTGTGGGGCAATGGTGTGGGCTTTTTGGGGTTAAAACAGATGGTAAGGAGGTGACATATAGACATGTGCAGAATGAAAAATTGGTTTTGTTTCATTATTTAAATAATTTCTTTTAGTTAAATCTGTTTAATTTGTTTTTGGAATTCATTTCTTTTATTCAAATTCGATTAAAATTTTTAGAATTCAGTCAATTTGAATTCAATTAGAATTATTATTTTCTATTCTATTCTTTTTTACTCTACTCCATTCTTTTCTATTATAATTTATTCTATTCCAAAATAATATTTCGGAAGATGGTAATATTATTTCTATTTTATTCTATTCTATAGTTTTTTTCTAATATATTCTTTTTTATTCTATTCAAATTTATTCTATTCAAATTTATTCTATTCAAATTTATTCTATTTGAAAATCAAATTTTGGAAGATGGTTATATTCTTTCTATTCTGTTCTGTTTTACTCTGTTCTTTTGTTTTCTATTCTTTTGTATTCTATTCTTTTCTATCGGCTTTTCTATTTTATTCTATTCTATTCTGTTTTTCTTCATTCTTTTCTGTTCATTTCTATTCAAATTTATTCTGTTTGAAATTATAATTTCAGAAGAAGGTTATATTCTTTCTGTTTTATTCTATTCTATTGTATTCTATTTTTTCTATTCTATTCTTTTATTTGTTATTCTATTCTGTTCTGTTTTACTCTATTCTTTTCTATTCTAATATTTTATATTATATTCCCCTATTTTCTATTCTGTTCTGTTTTACTCTATTCTTTTCTATTCTATTGCTTTATTTTAAATTCTACTTTTTATTCTTTTATTTTGTATTTTGTTCTTTTTTACGCTATTCTTTTATTGTCTATTCTATTCTTTTCTTTTCTATTCTGTTACTTTATTTTCTATTTTATTTGATTCTATTCCTGTTTTTGAATTTGATTTATTTTCAAATTCAATTCAAATTTCAGCCAAAATGTTGTTTCATTATTTTGGATACTCAAATAATTGTGCAGCGCTAAAAAATGATAGATGAAATCTCATATAATAAATGAACATAAATAGTAAAAGCATTATAATTATAAATGCCTATAAATACATAGAAAAATTAGTCCCTTAAGTAAAAAACGCACAGGTACCTCTAGTGCGTTTTGAAACATAAATGTCAATAAAAATTTCAATAAAAACTTCCAGAAGATTTGTCAGAATAATTGCCAGGTGATTAAGTACGATCGCAGTGTATAGATCCTCAGGTGGTTGTGCTAATAAATGTATAAAGTGCGCACTCACCAGAAGCGCATAAATATAGCGTGTTGTATCACATACTGTTGGAACAGTCATGGATCCCTTCTTAGGGTCGTCCGAAGTGTAGCCTGGGAGTGGATGGCCTTCCTAGGATTACAGGATATTGGCAAGCCAGGGTAAATGGATCAACCTCATCCAGGCTCTGGGATGTTCACTTGGGATTTCTGGGAAGTTAAAATGCTCGGTGTGGAGCAAAGAAAAGGGGTATTCCCATAGTGTAGTATTTAAAACGGTATTTTAATGGTATTAAATGTAAAAAGTATAAAATCCATTTTTTACATGTAATACCATTAAGTCAGGCAAGTGTTTAGGAAGGGGGGGAGGGGGGGAGGCAGAATAGGTGAATAGGTAGTTTGGGGAGGTTTTACTATATAGTCTAACTCAGGGGCGGACTGACCATTTGGAAACTCGGGCACTGCCCAAGGGCCCGGGGTCAGTAGGGGGCCCCATGAGATGCCCCTGGTACCTTTTTCATAGGCTTTTTTGAGTTTGGGCAAGGACACAGGGGCCCCATGATCCCCTATTGCCCGGGGGCCCCATGAGTTGTCAGTCCGCCCCTGGTCTAACTAAAGGAAAAACTTTTTTTTTTAATAGAGTTGCGATGGATTAGAACACCTGTCACTTTTTACAGCTGTCTGTTTCCCTGTTAGGGAGATTCACCCTCTCTTTTTGTCCTGTTTACCATTATCATTGAAAGTGAAATATAAAAGAAAATCCCAAATTTTGGGTTGTCCTCAGGGGAAATTTTCCAATGGAGACATTAGTTCTGGTGACCTGGGGGGCCCCAAGGAATCCCCTTAATTTGCAGAGATTTCCTCTCACTTCCTGTTTGATTATGGGACAGGAAGTGAAGGTGAATCTCTCCAATGGAACACAGTTGGCACAAATAAAACTTACAGGGACTATAACCCTCCCTTACTTTATCCAGCATGAAAAAAAGTTTTGCCTATAGTTCTACTTTAATGCAGAAAATGCACTGAGGTAAAAAAAACTATTTAACTTTAGAACCACTTTAAACCTGGTTATTCTTCCACTTTAAAGTGATGTTAAAGGCAATTTTTAAAAAACAAAAATGACAAACATGTCATACTTATCTAATATGTGAAATGGTTTTGGACACAGCAACCCTGATCCTCCTCTTCTTGGGTCCCCCCACTGGCACTCCTGGCCTCTCCCTCTTGCTGAGTGTCCCCAGAGCAGGGGGGGGGGGGGCTGGACATGAAGGTAAAAAACCTTGTGCCTTTACAATCACTTTAACTCTTTCCTGTAAAGTACAGTAGTTCAGGGAAGCAGCACTTAAAGAGCAGAGGCCAGCAGCACTGAAAGTTGTAAACTGCAAGTGCTGCAGTAAGAATTTAAACAAATAGTTTACTGGGAGAAATATTTATTTTATTGTGTTCCATGTGTTAGACTAAAAAAACACTGAGGGCTTGAGGCAGAACTAAAGGCAAAGCTTTTTTTTTCATTTTGGATGGAGTAAGGGAGGGTGCTCCTGACTCCTCCCCCTTGAGCAGAGCCCCCAGGAAAAGCCATTCACTCTGGGGGCACCACTGCGTGCTCGTCCCTGAGCCACTGCTCTATGCATCCATAAGATACATAGAGCTGCAGCTGTGGCCGGTCTCATCTCATTGGCTCACTGGCTGTGACTGACATCAGTGGGAGCCAATGGGCTCCTGATGCTGACTCAGCCAATGAGGACGAGTCCCCAGACCGAAGAGGCTGTCAAAAATGTCTCTAGATTGGAGGGGGCTCAGGTAAGGATGGAGGATGCATGAAGGTAATAAACCTTGAGCCTTTACAACCACTTCAAGCCTGGGTTCACCTTTGTTGCAGGAATGTACTTATAGGACAGCCTCCTTTTTCCGGGTGTGCAGTGGAAACATTCATTCATAATGGCACTCCAATGCACCTTGCAAACGCGCACACTTTTTGCATGTGCCAACCTGCATGGTAACCATGCGTTTTGGCGTAGCGCCATTTTAAAAAAAAGGGATGTGCACTTCTTTTGTGCGATTTTTCATACTTAAGGCAATTAATTGCACTGAATAGGCCACCCTAAACGCAAGGTGCAAAATTGCACAAAACTGTGTGCGCATCGTGCACCTGCATAGGATGTAAACAAAGCCTTCTACTACTAGAGGAGACAGAATACGCCATGACCTTGGCACATCCACAACAGGCTTCAGTGATGTTGATATTAACCGCTTTCCAACCAGAAGTACTGCCACAGGGCAGCAGGGATACGCAAAATCACATATATATACGTGATATTGCAATTCTAGGAAAGGGCACGTGCGTGCACTCTCCCTACCAGCACTGCTATTGGCTCCTCGGCATGTCAATCACCGCGTCCCGCCCACAGATTCTCAGCCGGGACTCTGATCTTCCGTGGAGCTGACAGGGGAGAGTTCTGTATGTATACAATACAGATCTCCCCATTACACAAACAGGCTGCTTTGTATTGCTCTGCACAGCAGAGAGACACAAAGCAGCTTCTCTCTCTAGTAAAACACACACAGAACACAGTTAAACCTTTGACCACCCTCATGTTAATCCCTTCCTGCCCAGTGTCATTAGTACGGTGTCAGTGTTTTTAACCGCTTGCCTACAGGGCACTTATACCCCCTTCCTGACCAGGCCAATTTCCAGCTCTCAGCGCTGTCACACTTTGGATGACAATTGCGCGGTCATGCAACACTGTACCCATATGAAATTTTTATCAATTTTTTTGTGACAGATAGAGCTTTATTTTGGTGGTATTTAATCACCTCTGGGATTTTTATTTTTTCTTAAACAAACCGCTGAACATTTTGAAAAAAAAAATGTTTTTTCTTAGTTATTGTTGTAAAATTTTGTAATTAAGTGATTTTTCTCCTTCACTGATGTGCGCTAATGAGGCTGCAGTGATGGGCACTGATAGGCTGCACTGATGGACACTGATAGGTGGCACTGATGGGCAGTGATAAGGAGGCACTGGTAGGTGGCACTGATGGGCATTGACAGGCATCACTGATGGGCACTGAAAGGAAGCACTGATATATGGCACTGATATATGGCACTGATAGGGGGCACTGACTGGCACTGATAGGCAGCACTGACTGGCACTGTTAGGCAGCACTGACTGACACTGATAGGAGGCACTGATAGGCGGCTCTGACTGGCACTGATAGGTGGCACTGATTGGCAGCACTGATAGGTGGCACTGATTAGCATTGATAGGTGGCACTGACTTGTACTGATGGGTGACACTGAAAGGAAGCTCAGATGGGCACTGATATGTGGCATTGATGTGCACTGGTAGGCACTGATATATGGCATTGATGTGGCACTGATGGGCACTGGCAGCTGGCACTGATGGACACTGACAGGTGGCACTTTTGGGGCCACACTGATCATCAGGGCACACTGATCATCAGTGCCCTGATGATCAGTGTACATGTCCCCTCCGAGGAATGCCGATTACTGGCTCTCCTCTCCCCTCGAGCTGTCAGCGTGCCAGCTCGAGAGGAGGGAAATGCTGATAACCGGCATTTCCCTGTTTACATGTGATCATCTGTGATTGGACACAGCTGATCACATGACCGAGCCAACATCTTCGGCTCTTTCCGTAGATCGGTGATCCCTGAGCCGCGCATGCGTGGTGAAAATGGGAGGACGTCATATTACGTCCTCCCAGAACGAGAGAACTACATTGTGCCCGTCATTGGTCTATATGGCGGGCGAGAGGTGGTTAATTAGCACTGATCACTGTATTGGTGTCACTGGGAATGTCAGTGGCAGTCAGTTCCCCCCCCAGTGTCAGAATGCCCACCACAGTCCTGCAATAAGTCGCTGATCACCACCATTACTAGTAAAAATAAAAATCCCAGTATATATACCGCCATTTGTAAACACTATAACTTTCACGCAAACCAATTAATTTACACGTATTGGGATTTTTTTTTAGCAAAGACATGGAGCAGAATGCATTTTGGCCTAAATTTATGATGAAATTTGATTTTTAAATTTTTTTTACTGGACATGTTTAATAGCAAAAAGTCAAAAATATTTTTTTCTCAAATTTGTCGCTTTTTTTTTTATAGTGCAAAAAATAAAAATCACAGAGGTACCGTATTTGCCGGCGTATAAGACGACTGGGCGTATAAGACGACCCCCCTACTTTTCCTGCTAAAATGTAGTGTTTGGGCTATACTCGCCGTATAAGACTACCCCTCTTCCAATGCACACCAGTGGGAGGAATAGTGCCCCATCATTGATGTCAGTGGGAGGAATAGTGCCCCATCATTGATGTCAGTGGGAGGAATAGTGCCCCATCATTGATGTCAGTGGGAGGAATAGTGCCCCATCATTGGTGTCAGTGGGAGGAATAGTGCCCCATCATTGGTATTAGTGGCAGGAATAGTGCCCCATCGTTGGTATCAGTGGGAGGAATAGTGCCCCATCATTGGTATCAGTGGCAGGAATAGTGCCCCATCATTGGTATCAGTGGCAGGAATAGTGCCCCATCATTGGTGTCAGTGGGAGGAATAGTGCCCCATCATTGGTATCAGTGGCAGGAATAGTGCCCCATCATTGGTATCAGTGGCAGGAATAGTGCCCCATCATTGGTGTCAGTGGGAGGAATAGTGCCCCATCATTGGTGTCAGTGGGAGGAATGGTGTCCCATCATTGGTGTCAGTGAGGGGTGGAATAGTGCCCCATCATTGGTGTCAGTGGGGGGTGGAATAGTGCCCCATCGTTGGTGTCAGTGGGGGGGGAATAGTGCCCCATCGTTGGTGTCAGTGGGGGGTAGGAATAGTGCCCCATCGTTGGTGTCAGTGGGGGGTAGGAATAGTGCCCCATCGTTGGTGTCAGTGGGAGGAATAGTGCCCCATCGTTGGTGTCAGTGGGAGGAATAGTGCCCCATCATTGGTATCAGTGACACCAATGATGGGGCACTATTCCTCCCACTGAGACTTGCTGACCCTGTTCTCGTATGGTGCTGCTGCAGCCAGCATATGTGGTTGCAGCAGCACCTCTACACAGAACACTTACCTGCTGCTCCGGCACTCAATTTTCGCGGGGCCGCTCGGCTCCGCCCCCTTGCCGGTGATTGGCCGCCTGTGTGCCTTTCCTGAGCTACAGTTCTGGCGGCCAATCACCGGTGAGGAGGCGGAGCCGAGCAGCCGCACGAACATCCAGTGGCCGAACTGAAGGAGACGCCGCGCTTCCTGGACCGGATCGTCGTGGGACTGGATCCAGGTAAGAGACATCAGCCCCTGCAAACCCCTGTACTTAATGCCGCAGCCCCCCTAACATGTGTACCGGCGTATAAGACGACCCCCGACTTTTGAGAAGATTTTCAAGGGTCAAAAAGTCGTCTTATACGCCGGCAAATACGGTAATCAAATACCACCAAAAGAAAGCTCCATTTGTGGGGAAAAAAAGGACCTAACTTTAATTTGGGTGCAGCGTTGCATGACCGTGCAATTGTCAGTTAAAATAACGCAGCGCCGTATTGCAAAAAATGGCCTGGTCCTCTGGAGGGCGAGTGGTTAATAATGGTTTGGGGGTCCCCTCTTGGATTTGGCCGGCTTGTGATGTAACTATTTGTATTCTCTGTTCCCTGACTCCTCATCTTCTGTGTACACCGTATGACAGCGCAGCCCCCACTGACACACCGTGCCCCGCCCCCTGTCCTTGTACCGGCCCCGCCCTCAACGATCCCGCACACCTGTGACAAGATACATTCTATCTTTCACTCTAAATAAAGCCGGGCACCACGTGACCACCTAGCGAGCCTCGCGCACAGCCAGTGACAGCCAATGGTGAGCTGAAACGTCAGCCCGGGGCAGATGGACGATAGGAGGGAAGGGTAATGGGCGGTGATGTAATCACAGGGGGCGGGACCGAGCCCCTTTGCTCTGCTAGTAGACAGGCAGAGTAGATTAGGAGAGCACTTTACCCTGCACACTGTACACAGGATGGCTGCTGAGGTCCGGAGGGTGCTGGTGTATGGGGGCAGAGGGGCCCTGGGCTCCAAGTGTGTGGACTACTTCAAATCCAGGCACTGGGTAACTGTCCACTCAGGAAGTTGTACTCTGTGACTGCTGGCGGCACAGTGTTCACAGTGATGGCACTGAGTCTAGATCGGCTGTAGTGGGACTTTGTGATGTTCGGGTTTATGGCATGCTCGGTATAGAATGAATTGCAGTAATGATTTCCTTTTGTGTTCTCTCTCAGTGGGTGGCCTCCATCGATGTGACTGAAAATGCTGCTGCCAATGCCAATGTTGTCGTGAAATTGTCAGACTCTTTCACCCAGCAGTCTGAAGAGGTGAGTCACTGTATAGTGAAGCCTGATCAATATATATCTGTATATTGAAGCCTGATCAGTTACTTTCTGTTTGTGTATAGCCTAATCAATATATGTCTGTATATTAGAGACTGATCAATCAATATATGTCTGTATATTAGAGACTGATCAATCAATATATGTCTGTATATTAGAGACTGATCAATCAATATATGTCTGTATATTAGAGACTGATCAATCAATATATGTCTGTATATTAGAGACTGATCAGTCACTGAATGTATAAGAGCCCGATCAGTCACTGTCTGTTCATATACTGAAACATGATCAATGACTGTCTGTGCATATATTGAAGCCTGGCAAATCATGGTCTGTCTGTATATTGAAGCCTGGCCAATCGCGGTCTGTCTGTGTATTGAAGCCTGGCCAATCGCGGTCTGTCTGTGTATTGAAGCCTGGCCAATCGCGGTCTGTCTGTGTATTGAAGCCTAATCTAAATCCAACTCTGAGCACAAAAAAAGAGTTAAATGCTTGTTAAGTCTAGTGTGGCAGAAGAGGCTGTATTACTTACCTTCTCACTCCAGCAGGCTTCATCAATCTGCTTGATCGGTCCTTTTCTCTAAGTCGCTCTCTGCTATAGTTGCAAGCTCACGTCCTCCACATACAATATAGGGCTCGTAGTCCCCCCATTGTATGTGATCACACCAAAGGACTGCTAATCCCTTTGTAATATTCCCTAGGGCAGGGGTGGGCAAACTGTGGCTCTCCAGCTGTTGCAGGACTACAAGTTCCATCATGCCTCTGCAAGTCATAGCTGTCAGTTTTGTAATGTTGCAGTGCCTCATGGGAAATGTAGTTCCACAACAGCTGGAGAGCCGCAGTTTGCCCACCCCTGCCCTAGGGGATATTTGACTAAAATTGGTGAACGCAGAATCTGGTGCAGCTCTGCATAGTAACCAATCAGCTTCCTGGTTTTATTGTTAAAGCCATACTGAACAAGCTGAAGTTAGAAGCTGATTGGATTCTTTGCACAGCTGCACCAGATTCAGTGTACACATTTTAGTCAATCTCCCCTAAGGGGTATTACAAAGGGATTGTTTTATAAAGAACCTTCATCCCTGATTTTCAAGTCAGGAACAGTTTGGGGGGTGTGGAGCCAGGGAGCCCATATTTTTTAAAGTATCTCTTATTTCTGAATTCAGTTTGTAAAAAAAATTTACGCTGTTTTTAATTCTGATAAAAATGTAGAGAATTTCTTTTTCAGGTGAGGTGTCTAGAATAAAAATACAGTATAAGAATGACTTGACATGAGCTAAGATCTGTAGGATCCCTTGAATGCTAAGAAGGCCATTCTACCAGTTAATGATATTAGGGAGACTTGAAGTTCCCTCAATAAAGGTGATGACCCTGGTGATCTAGGTTTAGTTGTGGTGCTAAACAAGGGCAGGGATCCTTGTACAAACATGAAAGATGGAATGTACATCAACCCAAAACAAGGTGCGGTATCTAGGTAATATTTTAACAAGGAACTACAGGGAAACTAAATTGGAAAAGGCCCCTAGAGCTCTCCGCGTTAAAAATTTAAATATAATTAATTATATGAGAGAGAGAGATCAAAACTTGGAGCAGGTAACTCCTGTTCTAGTGCAAATCTTATCTGTTGGGGATCTCATTAACGGTGGGCTCCCATAATTACATCCAGAAACAAATGAGAACGAGATCTTCAAGTTGCAGAATTTCTTCAACTTGGAGATCTCATTCTCATATGTGTGTGTGTGTGTGTGTGTGTATATGTATATGTGTGTGTGTATATATATATATATATCTCCCCCAAGGAGCAGGGCCCTCTTGTATTGTTACTGTATTGTCTCCCTTTTATAATGTAAGGCGCTGAGCAAACTGTTGGCGCTGTATAATAAATAAATATATATATATATATATATATATATATATATATATATATATATATATATATAATTTTTTCTTTTTTTTTGTGCCATATTTGCACATTATGGCAGACATTCCTCTCAATATGATGTCAGCATTTCCTGTCAGCTTTCCATCTTCTGGATCTGGAGTCTTTGGCCTCTTGATTTGTTGGCTGGGGATGATGTGACACATCCAAGCACCCTCAGCAGACGAACATTTTACATTGAGC
Organism: Staurois parvus; assembly: GCF_062004578.1. NCBI lineage: Eukaryota > Metazoa > Chordata > Amphibia > Anura > Ranidae > Staurois > Staurois parvus. The sequence continues at coordinate 8,866,329 of NW_028317982.1, read as the reverse complement.
CAGGAGAGTGCGAAATCTGGTGTAGTTGTGCATAGAAACCAATCCGCTTCCAGGTTGTATAGTCAAAGCTTAATTGAACAATCTGAAGTTAGAAGCTGATTGGCTACCATGCACAGCTACTCCAGATTCTGAGTGCTCCAGTTTTAGTAAATTTCCCCCCTAGAGTCTTGAATTCCATTAAAAGCGATTTAGAATTTCTTAAAAAAAAATTATCTATTTTTTTTTTTTTTATGAGCTTATCTCTGAACCTAGCATGACTGTATTGTTGGCTTGCAGCACTGAGGTTTTGGGATATAGCAGTTAGACATTCTGGGACAAAGGTCACTCCATTTGGATCTCCTGGACTCTAAGCCCTGGCTCACACTGGTGCGGCTTGTCATGCAATTTGACAATTCCAAGTCGCCCCTATTGCTGGCAATGGATCATTCATATCGCTGCAACTCTTGCGATTATGAAGAAGGTTCCTGCACTGCTTTTTGCTGATTTCATTGCGACTTGCATAGACTTCTGTTATATGAAGGCACAAACCACAATGAAACCAACAGTGCAGCACATCGCACTAATATGCGGCTTTGCAATTGTGCTGAAGTAGCATAATTTCAAAGCTGCACCAATGTGAACTGGGGCTTAATCTATAATTCGTTACCAAAATCTAATGAGTACAGCAATGGGAATTCCATTGATAAGCTCATAGTAATTGTTCACAGGATCTAAAACTAGTCAGCAATTAATTTTATTTTTTTTCCTTTACTGCTCATCAGGTCACGTCTGCAGTAGACCAGCTCCTTGAGGGAGAAAAGGTGGATGCCATCCTGTGTGTAGCTGGAGGCTGGGCTGGAGGCTCTGCAAAAGCCAAATGTGAGTCCCTGTTCTGCAAAGTCAATATATTCTACTGGATGAGTGTATTATGTGGATCAAAAAATGTCCCACATTTTAAATTTGAAATAAAAGTTCAAGTCTGTAATAAAGTCACATGGATGAATATCTTGTATTGTACAAAAATGCCTATTGGGGTGGGGTGAGCTGCGGACTCGCATCTCTGCGAGTTTCAAAGAGATGCCGGTATCAAAAGCAGTTTGGTCCATGTAGATAATCCATAAAAGCCCGTAAAACTAGACAAAGCATCCAAAACGCCAGCAGGGGCGGACTGATCATTCAGGCACTTTGGCACTGCCAGAGGGCCCGGGGTCAGTAGGGAGCCCTATGAGATGCCCCTGGTACCTTTTCATAGGCTTTTTTGGGTGTGGTTTGAGTGTGGGCGAGAGCACAGGAGCCCCATGATCCCCTATTGCCCGGGGGCTCATGAGTTGTCAGTCCGCCCCTGGACGGCAGTAAGTGAAGAATGTTGAGGTAGGCTGCATCATTACTATGGTTTACACATTTATGTCTGAATTTACAGGTATTAAGATATTTTAAAGTTAAACTTCAAATAGATCTAAAAACCCCATTTATTCCAGAGATACATTCACTAACATTTAACTAACATACATAATTGTCAGCATCTTTTATGCTTTTGTATGGAACAACTCAGACTATGAGACTGTGTCCATACTTTGAGCCAATTCTGCTCTGCTGCATGCACATGTGCTGATGAGAGAGAAAAAAGATGACCTTATCAGTCTGTCTCTGCTCCATCCTTGTCCAATCACAGTTTAGGAGGTGACCAAACTGTATCAACCACAGTAGAGAAAGCTGAGGTCATGAATATGACTATTCTGTCTAAATGTGTAAATCTCCTATACATATCCTAACTGTGTGTTTAGTGATTTGGCAACTTTAATTCCTTTTGGCTGCCATAGACTGCTTGAATTTCAGACACTTCTTGCTGAATCAAACAAAATTCAAGCTGTGGCCATGTTGGAACCACCCAGATGGCTAAAAATTATATTTTAATTGACTTCTGTCAAAGGAGCCTTGTGGAAAATTGCTGGCTGAACATGGACAGCTTCCAATCAGTTGCAGTCATTGTTCAGGTATTTTGATAGCTGCAAGTGCTGTGTGTTGGAATACAATAGTCAGCAGGAAACTTTCCTCTATCCTTGCCTTAGATTCCTAAAATAGGAGGCTACTCGATATTTTTTGTTCATCCTGTTGGTTGAACTAGAGAAATCTATATGGCCAGGGTTGTTGTTATAAATTATAGGGCCCTATACAACCTACTTGTCGGCCCCCCTACCTTTTTAAAAAAAAAAAAAAACCCACAGCTTACTATGCTTCAGTTATGAATGAACACAGCGAGTGATTGGTAAAGATGAGATTTAAAAAAACCCACAATTTCTTTTTAGCGTATTCACACTTTTGGATCTTGTACACTTTAAAGGGAATGCCTGTAAATGCGTGATACATGCAGTTTTTGTGCATGCTTTTTTGCGCATTTTTATGCCTGAAGAATTCCTCTCCTCCTCCCCTTGCCCAGCCCAGGAAATAGATTCTTGAAGCTTAATACATATGCAAAAACCCTTGGGAAATAAAAAGCTTCAAAATCACCAGGAATACACTATGCTTACGCTCTGCTCAGGTGTGAATGCAGGCTAAATGTGGATCTACAAGCCTGAACGTGCTTTCTGCGTCACATCAGTGGTCAGCTACCCATCTCCATAGAGGATGGCTTAGAAAAGGCAAAATCAGAGTGAGTCAGCCTTTTCAGCCATCTGTGTGTCTGGTAGCGATCTACAATATTATCTCTAATATACTCCATATGTAAACGGATCAAGTTGCTTCTAATTACGTTTTTTGAAGTTGCAGAGGTTCTACAAAGACTTACTGTTTTGGTAATTGGTTGTTGAGAAACTGGGTTTCTCTGGTTATTCATCCTGAAAGCTGAATATTACAAAGAAAATCATAAAAAATATTAAAGTCTTATTTTAGTAAAGAAAAGAATAACTCTGCCTTACTCTGATTTGTGATTGTTAAAAGCATTTTGAATATCACATTTACTAATTTGAAATGCTTTATTTTCAGCCCAAATTATTTTATTCCTGGTTTTTATCTGCTTGTGATACAATGTGTGACTTTTGTGAAAAAGAGACATTTTATTGTTTGAGCTGTTACACACTTTAAGTGTACTTGCACACAGTACTAATGTCTGAACATCAGTTTTCCTGAACAAAATGTCTTGCATTGATTTTGTGCGTTTTTGTGTAAATTTAAATTTTAACTTTCAGAATGGAATTTTAACCTCTTCAAATTAAATATTTACACATGTAAAATACTGACCAGCAACTCAGATTTCTGTTTTTTGGTTTTTTTTCTCATCCATGTGCAGGGCATGTTTAGTAGGCCTAAAGCAGCCTTTCTAAACCAGGGTTACTTCAGGGGTTCCTTGAGCAATGAGCAACTTGGACCTCTTTTAGTAACCACTAACAGCAATGATTTATTTGAGGGATTCTTCCTACTAACCCTAAATGACCATCACACTAATGTACAGTGAGCTATAGATATAGGAATTAATATCAGGGGTTTTCTGAGACTAGAAAGGTATTTCAAGGGTTCCTCTGTTAAAAAAAAAAAAAAATAAATAAAAAGTGGAAAAAGGCTGCTTTAGATTATCAACAAATTCTTCTGAATCTTGTTTTGTCTCACAGTGCATTAGTATTTGTTCTTTTTCTATTTACTTGAGTTTCCCGGTAGATTGATATTTCCACTAGTTAATGATTTCTGATCATGACAAGATAACCATTACCACTATTTATCTTTTCTGCCTTTATTGATCTGTAAGATCGAGATAAAAGGCTTATTTTTAAAATTGTGTATAAATGTCTGGTTCATTTCGTGTGTGTGTGCATGTTTATTTTTTGTTTTTTCTTCCATAAATGCAATTGAAAATAACTAATGTACAGTATATTCTATATAATTATAGTAGTGGAAAAGATAATAAGAAATTTCTTGCATGCTTTTCCTATCGCATGCTAACCTTTATGATTTATAGATAGAACCTAAAGTTGGCCACACTGCTTTTCTGAACAAACATTCACTGGAACAATCTCATTATTACATTTGAACATGCTAACAGAATCTTGATGAATGACATTTGAAAGTATTTAAAAAGTTTTAGTTTTGCGTTTTACAATTGTGGGGTGTTTTTGTTTCTTTTGTTTGCTTTTGTGTGGGTTTGTTTGTGGTTGTGTATGTTTTTTTTTTTGTTTTTTTTTTATAATGAACACTGCACAAACTGTTTGGATATTTATTGCTTTGAGAAAAAAAATTTGATTAAAACTTTCTAGTCACTACTGTCAAAAGCAGTCATTAATTTGATACCACTAATGACTAATAAATGGCCTGAACATTCTGAAAAATTTAGTTTCTGAATGGAACTTTACTAGTATATGGCCAGCTTTGGGCTAGCTTTACACTTGTAAATTTATTTCGTTCAACTCCTAGGGCTAAACTAGAGAAATCACTTGGATTTTTTTCTTTTTTAATTTCTTAGTTTTTATCCCATCCATGCTGAACAGCACAGATGAGGAATATCCTCTCCCACCTATTCTGTTCCAACTGCCACAGTGCATGCATATGGCTGAATATCCGAACACAGATTGCATCTGATTGGATGCAGTTGCTATTTGGCCAACCATTTTCCACTCAATTTCCCTTCAATTTTTCAATTCAGCAGAAATTAGCTGAAATTCAAGCCATGTTTGGCTAGCCTGGTTGCTAGATAAATCTGTTGCAAGAAATAGCCAGCACAATGTCCATGTACCTCCAGAAATGTATTCAAGAGGAATATCACCCCAAATTAAAAACCTATTCTATAGATAGAATTTCATTGACTCTACAGTTAAAAAAAACAAAAGTTTTTGTAAAAGGTAAAGTCTTCAGCATTCTATAGCCTTCAAAACTAACATTGCATTATCAGAATGCTGTTTTCTCTCTTTTTAGATCGGTGTGATTTTTTTGTTTGTTTTAAATTTTTCTTTCTTAATTCACAGCATTTTATAAGAACTGCGACATGATGTGGAAACAGAGTGTTTGGACTTCGACCATTTCCAGCCATCTTGCCACTAAGCACCTTAAAGAAGGAGGCCTTCTCACCTTGTCCGGTGCAAATGCTGGGTTATCTGCAACTCCAGGTATAGCTTTCCACAGTAAATGCGGTTGCAAAATTGTTTTTATTTTTTAGCACAGGGAAGAAAATTAATGTGGACATCAAAGGTAATTTTCTTTCCTACACTTTTATATTTTTCCAGAAGGCCTGTTTTTAAAAACATTTGGATAATGCTCTGTTTTGGGAACAACTCACCTGAATATTGTACATTTTATAGGAGGTCAGCCTGTACCCTTATATTCCTAGCTGTGGTCCCAGAATCTGATTCTGGGGAGCCAATGAACAATGCCTACTAGCTAAGTTTTAGAACCTAAGAGTGTTTACTCAACAGCACTTGTGTCATCCAATGGGTTGCTGTTCTAAGCCTGGGAAGCGATGGGCACACACGTTTACGTATGAGATTTCAAACACACAATCGCTCCCATTGCTCAGAGATCCGTCACAGTCGAATGGGTCCAAGGATGACAATTAATAGATACCACCGGGGATGCATAGCTGATGCAGCCCTCCTCAGATAGGGGGATCCAGCAGCAACAAAGAGAAGGGTGCAAGCAAGTGAATTACCATAGCTTTATTAAAGACAAGTGTTACAATAAATGGGTAAGAGAAGATAAAAATGCATTGAAACCACAAGATAACATAAGGTGTAGGAACCGCGTGTCCCAACATGCAGCCCCCCTATGCTGGTGAGCTGATGTGTTTTGGGGCATTAGCCAGTACATACCATGCCTAAATAGATATACTACATATACATGTGTACATATATCTAGGCATGGTATGTGCTGGCCTGCTTGGCTCTGAGGAAGAGTGTGCTCCCCCAAAACTCATCAGTGCACAGTGGGGTTGCATGTTGGGACCTGGGGTTCCTACACCTTTTTGTCTTGTGTTTTTAATGCATTTGTTGTGACACTTGTGTTTTAACTCCTTACCGCTGGCCACCCGCCCGCAGATATGTGGCCTCTCGGCAGGTGGGCCTTAACACTGAGAGGCCTCATATATGCGTACCCCAAAAAAAACAGAACTGTGCTAAGAGCGTGCACCATTCCCGCTCCCGGCACATTTACCAGCAGCTACCGGAAAGCTCCTCATCGCAAGTAGAGATTTTCAATCATGTAACCAGTGTGACAGCCAATCATGGTGGTCAAATGAATACAAACTCAGCCACGCCTCCTGGTATCTAAAACACCTTAAAGGCCAGGAGATACCAGCACAAAGGGGTTAATAAATCTCTGGTAATGCACTAGGTGCTTGCGCCCTCCTGTTTGTTCTTTTTGTAGTAGCTATGAGATTTGCCCATTGATCGGTCACAGAAAAGGTTGTATCTCTTCTGAAACTGGACTAGAATTATGTGGCCCTTTTAGAGTTCCTTTTTAAGATTCTTCTTCTTTATTGATCTCTCTCTGCCTATATTTGATGGACATTGCCTAGTGAATGGGGCACCCTGTCCTGCTTACCAATTAAAGCAGAGCACCAGCATTAATGAATGTCATTAAAGGTACAACAGCGGATTGTGTAATTGTCTATCAGTTTTTGAAGGAGAATATTTACTGATTGTTTCTGACTTCAACATTTTGAAGAGTCGCTGCTTTGAAAAAAAACCTAAGGCCGTTTGTGGAGACTTTCTTTAGGACCCTGAAGACGCTGGTGTCACCCTAGCTAAGGCTCAAGCTAGAAAACATGCGTTTTGCCCACTGGCTGAGAATGCAAAAGTGCTCAGTGAACCAGTGACTGTATATGACACTACAGTCTGCTTCATATGAATGATTCTTCTTGGCATCAATCATCTCCCCCTCCCAAAATGAGGGATCACTGACAGCTCAGATGAACGCAGGACTGCAACCACAGGTGCTGGGAGTGAGTCCTGATATAGATCTGGGAGTGCTGAATGCTGGAAAAGAACGCATATATATATATATATATATATATATAATTATTATTTTTTTTTTTCTTCCTTTCAAACAATATAGCTTTCACCTTTTCACATGCTCTGGCCATAGACCTACACATTTTGATCATTGCTGCTATACATTTCCTCACACTGTAAAAGGGTCTAATAATACAGAAGACCTTTGCCTTCCTATGACGTTTATCCCTTTGCTGTTTTGAGAGATGTACTGTAATATTTTGTCTTTTGATCCTGGAGAGATATATTTAGACTCATTTGGAAACCCATGGAAAAGAAAAATGACCTTCGGTCATGTAGTGCAGTATGTTTATCTAATGGGGCTTATTATATTACGTCTGCTGAGCTCTGATGTTACAAATTACCAGAAATTCTATAGTATGTTGTTGCATCATAATAACTACACAAAGGCGCCTGTTTTGTAGGAATGCCTTTTCTTCAGCAGACATGTGCCTTTCATTATATAAAACAGTTGAGTATTACAAAACAAGGATTGGGAAACCTCCTACTTGGGATGTTCTGGCTTAATTAACAGAGTCTGCAGACAGAAGAGAGACAGACAAACAAACGTATCCATTGAGGCTGATTTTCTAAAGGTTTTAAGAGTGTTCACACAATACAGTGAGTGAAGATTCACTTCATTAATCCAATCATATGAAAAGAAAATCCCTGTGTACTTTTTTTTTTTTTTTTTTTTCTGTACATTCTCAAAATCTTTAGTAAATCGGTCTTGTGCTGTTCATACACCATATAGATTTTTTTTTTTTTCTGTTTGGCTTAACAGATTTCTCAATCTATGCTACTCAGCATGGATGGATTCATCTCCTGCCACAGCTTTTATATTTTGACAGCCGGCCCTACCCACTGTCAAATTATCTGGACATTGTCTGCATCTGAATACAGCCAGGGCTTTTTTTTTTTTTTCTTTCAGGAGTACGGGGGAACACAGTTTCAGCACCTACAGCACTGATTTATGTAATGGCAAGGGGTGCTGGAGAGTCTATTGATGCTGGCTGCCAGGACATCTATTGTCGCTGGAGGGAATCCAATTTTTGAGTGGGGTCTGTTGTTGCTGGGGGTCTATTGTTGCTGGGAGGATCTACTGTTGAGGGAGAGGTTTATTGATGATGGTTGCTGGGAGATCTGTTGTTGCTGCTGGGGGTCTACTGTTGCTGGGGGATCTATTGGTTTAGAGGAGATTTATTGTTGCTGGAGGGGTCTATGATTATGGCGGGTCTATTGTTTCTGAGGGGTCTATAGTTCCTGGCTGAAGGGGATCTGTTTCTACTACTTTTCTTGTTATTGACAAATTCCATGAAAATTACATAGCACCACAAAAAGATACTTGGTTCTGTATTCTCTAAATAGGGTGGTACTATGTGATGGGTAGGTGGTGGAACCAAAGGGCGGTGCTTGGAGGTGGGTGGGGGGCATAGATGAGGGTAGCGTTTAGCAGGTTAAAGCAAGGCGCTGCTGCAGCCATAAGTTTGGTATTGATTTTTTTTTTTTTTTTTTAGAGCAGACAAAGCTTTCAGCTAAAAGGGATTGGGGCTACTCTAGAGACACCCACCCTTGTAAGGGAGATTGAGAGATATATCTACATTAAGTGTCTGGTCATACTGGTGCGATTTGGGAATTTAAATTGCATCTAATGAATGTGAATGTCAGTGTCTTATTTGCGATTTGCTGCAGCACAATGTCTAAAGTAGTTCTTGCAATAGTTTTTCTGCAGTTTTGTTTTGATTTCACATACATAGAATATTATGGAAATCACACTGCAAATTGCAAGCAATTGATGAAAATCTTCGCAAGTAGCAAAGTCTTCAGACATCACATTGAATTTACACACAAATTGCGGGATTTTAAATTGCAGCGGTGTGACCGGTGACTAATCCTCTTCTGGTCTGCGTCCCGCAGGTGGGTGTGATAGGGAGGCGAAGACTCAATGCAATTTATTCCTATTCTGGACTGTTTTCCCTTGGTGGGTAGAAGAGGGAGGTGAAGACACTATACATGCTACAGTTTTGCTCCTGTAGAGTACACTTATTTCCAGGATTGATTGTGGACCTTGTCCCCTTCTCTTTTTTTTGATGATCCACCACTCGGAGGCACTCTTTTGAAATCTAAACCTATAATGTAAGAGGAAGTTGCAACTGATGCACATGAACCACAAGGCATTGCACTCTTCTCTGGACTGTATATTCTATTATATATGGAGATCTTCCTATTAAACACATCACGTGAATCATATCTCTTGGATGACATTAATCTATCGGCTGCTTCTGGAGTAAGAGAGAGAGAAAAGAGTACCGCTCGAGCCTTCCGTATGTCAAGGATGGCCTCAGCTGTCACGCTGGCCACGCCCTCTGATGTTACGCCCCGGTGGGTGGGGTGAAACGCATCAGAGGGCATGGCCAGCGTGACGGCTGAGGCCACCCTTCACATACGGGAGTATACAGGAGGCTCAAGCGGTGCCCTTTTTCTCTCTTTCCTTCTATAGAATCTAGATCTTAATGCAGACGCTGCTCCCCTGCTATGCTGCTGAGGTGACTTAGACTACATGGCTTATGAGTGGCGCTAAGATTTTTTTTACACTGCAATTCATTGCTTCTGCAGTAAAACATTCATCCAATGAGATATCAAGCTTAATAAGTGTTGGACTTCAAAATCTTATAAATCGTCAAAGTGAGCAATACTGTTCCATATTTGGGCAGCACAGTGGCTAAATGGTTAGCACTTCTGCCTGGCAGTACTAGGGTCATTGGTTCAAATCCCAACCACGGCACCACCTACCTGAAGTTTTCATGTTCTACCTGTGCCTGCGTGGGTTTCCTCCAGGTACTCCGGTTTCCTCCCACACTCCAAAGACATGCTGGTAGGTGAATTGGCTCCTGTCTAAATTGTCCCTAGTATGTGTATGTATGAATGTGAGTTAGGGACCTTAGATTATACACCCCTTGAGGGTTAGGGACTGATGTGAATGTACAAATATATATGTAAAGCGCTGCGTAAATTGTCGGCGTTCTATAAGTACCTGAAATAAATATTTGAATGGAACATAGATGGCTGAATAATATATTTATAAAATCAGAAATTGTGTCCAGCTCCGCTACCAATTGCAAAATTTTGTGAATAAATGTTAAAGAAATAATCCTGCATCGAAAGAATACATATCAACATATCAATATCACTGCAATTATATTACTGCTGCAAACATGTCCTTATTAAGTCCGTGACCTTGGCACTTCTTCTATGATACGAAATAATATCCGTGCAGTCCACAATTCTAAAAATTATATTGTGCACCTTCATCGGTTGTGCTCTCACCTGGTGTGTATGACCAAACCGTTAAGTGAAGTCATAAAAGGCTTGTGTCCCTTTAGTTGGACTTAATGGTAAATGGATGGGATTATCCCTCTTTCCCTGGGGTGGATAGGCAGAGTGTTCCCTCTGTCCAGCAGGGGGTCTCCTCGCTTCCTTTATGGATTTTCCTGGAGCCGGATAGATGGACGGGAATATCCCTCTTCCCACTAGGGGGTCTCCTTGCTTCCTTAGGGATTTTGCTCCATAAGTGTAATGGCAATGGAATGTGTAATAAAAGAATATAGTGCCTTTATCCTCTTTAAAACATAATTTATTAAAGTGGTGCACTCACATGTGTTATAAGGTAAACATGCATTAAAATGTTGAAATTTGAATCCACAGTAAAGTTTTCCAAAATTGCTGAATACTTTGATGTATGTTGCTTTAAGCGTCGTGACGTCAGAGCCCCTCCCCTACGCGTTACGCCACCGGGTAACTTGGCTTCATTGAGGGACTTTGAAATTGCGATACTTCACTTGAAGTAGCGCAATATCAAATCTGCAGATCAGTGCAGTGTGTACCTCTGCTTTCACTGTGGCTTGTGACTTCATTTAACAGAAGTCAATGCAAGTCACAATGAAATTGGTAAAAAGTAGTGCATGAACTAATTTTGAAATCGTGCTACTTCAAATTGCAATGATTAAGACCGTGCCATAGAAATACATTAGATGCGACTTCAGGTGCGATTTTGTAAATTGCATGTTGCACCGCTGTAAACCAGGGCTTATGAGGAAGGCTCCCTCACCACTCCAAGTGCTGAGACTTCTACGTTAATGATCCTAAACATGTCTGGGCTCACCATCTGTGTCCTGACTCCAGTAAGAGCAAAAGGAGACATTAGGGCTCTGTAAGCTAAGCACAGTAGAGACACCGGTGGTCTCTCTATTCCTCTGATATCTTTACTTGATGTACTGTATACTGATACACAGAAAAATAGAAAGCATTGTCTGAACTTATAGTGCACCAAAGAACCATATGTCTAGTGCAATAAACCCATAGCACCCATTTGACAATCAAATTTCATTATTCTTGATATGCTGTACTGCTGAAAGGTAAAATCGTTTTCTTTGGATTCCTGAACTGTGAATTTTGCATTCCCAGCAGTGTATTTTTGGGGTTACAGCCTTCAGAATGGGTATGCCTGGAACAGGCCCACTAAAGGGGTTCAATAAGTATTGAACATGTCACCATTTTTCTCAGTAAATCTATTTCTAAAGTTGCTATTGACATGACATTTTCACCTCATGTCAGTAACAACCTGTGCAATCCATACATAGGAACCAAAACAAATATGTTCAGAAATTTAAATAATATGTGTAATAAAATTGAATGACACAGAGAAAAAGTATTGAACACACAAACTGAAATGTATTTAATACTTCGTACAAAATCCTTTTGGTAAAGACAGCTTCAAGACGCCTCCTGTATGGAGAAACTAGTTGCATGCATTGGAGTGATTTTGGCCCATTCTTCCACACACAGTCTTTAAAGTTTGAAGGTTCCTTGGGCCTCTTCTATGAACTCTAATCTCTAGTTCTTTCCAAGATTTTCTATTGGATTTAAGTCAGGTGATTGGTTGGGCCATTTTAGCAGTTTTATTTTCTTTCTTTTGAAACCAATTGAGAGTTTCCTTGGCTTTGTATTGGGGATCATTGTCTTGCTGAAATGTCCACCCTCATTTCATCTTCACATTCATGGTAGATGGCAGCAGATTTTTATCAAGAATGTCTTGGTACATTTTTCTATTCATCCTTCCTTTCAGTGATATGAAGTATGCCAGTAACGGATGCTGAAAAACAGGCCCACATCATGATGTTCTCACCTCCAAACCTCACTATTGGTATGGTGTTTTTGGGGTGATGTGCAGTGCCATGTAACCTCCAAACATGGTGTGTATTATGGCACCCAAAGAGTTCAATTTTGGTCTCAACTGATCACACTATATTCTCCCAATATTTCACAGTCTTGTCTAAATGTTGTGCAGCAAACTTTAAACAAGCTTCAACATGCTCTTTTGTCAGCAATGGAGTCTTGCGTGGTGAGCGTGCATGCAGGCCATGGCGGTTGAGTGCATTACTTAGTGTTTTTCTTCGAAACAATTGTACCTGCTAATTCCAGGTGTTTCTGAAGTTCTCCACAAGTGGTCCTTGGCTCTTGGACAACTCTTCTCATTATTCTTTTCACTCCTCAGTCAGAAATCTTGTGAGCAAGATGGTTGTGGCTGGTTTATGGTGAAATGATATGCTTTCAACTTCTGGATTATGGCCCCAACAGTGCTCACTGGTACTTTCAGAGGTTTAGAAATTCTTCTGTAACCAATGCCATCAGTATGTTTTGCAACAATAAGGTTGCAAAGGTCTTGTGAGAGCTCTTTGCTTTGACCTATTATGAGATGTTTCTTGTGTGATACCTTTTTAGTAATGAGACACCTCTTCCAAGACTGGTTCTTGTCAAATTATGATTCTCCTAAACAGTAAAAAAAATGATTAAAAATATATTATGTGTGTATATATATTGGATGAGTTTTTCTTGCTCGGACCCTGTTGAGAAGGTCACCCCTCAATTCCCGACCCAGTAGGAACATTGGAGGAAGGGACACAACAGAATTTAAAACGCTCTTGGTAAAATGTGGTAAGCTAGAACCATCTGTGTTGCTGTTGAGGATTACTTCTTACTTCCTGCCCTAAGGGGCATCACAGTGGCTTAGTGGTTAGCACTTATGTCTTGCAGCACCTGCATGCCTGCTTTGAATCCCAGTCAGGACACTATCTGCATGGAGTTTGCCTGTTCTCCCTGTGCTTGTATGGGTTTCTTTCCACACAACAAATACATACCAGCAGGTTAATTGGCTCCTATCTAAATTGGATTAAGGACCTTAAATTGTAAACTCCTTGAGGACAGTGACTGATGTGAATGTACAGTATAGATGGATCAAAATTTTGCCAGTTCAGCAGGGACTGAACGACTTCCAATCAGCCAGGTGCAGTTTGCTTTCTGCACTGCAGGTGGTGCTCATACCAAGTGGCACCACAGCCTGGAGAGGAAGTCCAAGAGAAACAATGTTTCTCTCTGGTTTCCTGGGTCAATGGGGCAGTGTTACTCTTGGCTATGCAGCACCCATGTGGCCATCTTGGATCAGCAAGGTCTATTTAAGTCCCTGCCCCCAGGTTTTAGCGCACTTCTGGCATGTGGCTAGTGTAGTGATAGAGACCCTGCCCTTTAGGGAACGTAACTAATGGTAGGGAAAGGGTCCTGGTGAGGAGGAAAAGATTATGGACTCTCTATCCTGGACCCTCTTGGGACCGAACCAGCAAGGCATGCTTCACCCTCTGAAACAGATGCTGTTGGCACCTCTGCGCCTCTACATCTGACTACAGTTAACTGTGTTATTTCCCTAGCAGTGTTCAGGGTGTCTATAACATTGGCATTTTGTTTAAGGCCCAATTTACGACTTGCACTAAAATGTATTGGAAATTCATGTACATTTCCATTCATTTTATTTGTATTTTAACATTTGCTGACGTCCATTGACATATATTTTGATGTCTGTGCAATGCACAGCATTCTGATGTGAATTAAACACATTGGAAATGATTGTTTTTCAGGTGTCCTTTTGTTGAGCTGCATTTTTACAGCTGTGCTAAAACCCAGATCAACGCACCTGTGTGAATTGGCCCTAATACAAGTTCTAGGTTTTGCTACAGACTTTCAAACGAAAAAGTTGGAAAACTTTTCTTGATCAGTGTATTCTGGGAGCTGCAGAAGCAGCTGTCAGAATACAATGTCCCACTGCTGTGGGGGATTTCCCGATCTGGGTAAAAACGTGATGTGGTGTGTGGGTTTGGTGTTTTTTTTTTTTTTTTTTTTTTTCCCATTCAGCCCTCTGATAAAAGAATCTATGGCCAGCTTAGGTAAAGCTTTGGTGTAAAATGTCAGTGCTATATAAATACCTCCAGTAAATAAATAGAAACGGTGTCACTGGGACATGAGTCTTATCCTTTTTTTTAGATATCAACCTTTTTACCAGTTTCATTCATAGGAAAGATATAATAAGCCCAATTTTTACCATCCAGGCCAGTTAATTACTAGCTCGGCATCAACACCACCAGGACAGCAGGTGAGGAGAAATATCTCTACAGACAGCATATAAAAATGACACCCGTATCCAGAACTTAAATGTCTTGTCAGGATTTGCACTTTACCCATATTGCATGCTTTTCTCTTTCTTGGACCTAGGTATGATTGCTTATGGCATGGCAAAGGCAGCCGTCCATCAGCTGTGTCAGAGCCTTGGTGGTGAGAAGAGTGGACTGCCGGCGAATTCTTCTGCTGTAGCCTTACTCCCGTAAGTCTTTTTATTTATTTAAGATTTCGATCCATGCTGTGAATCTGAATTTGTTTTAGACTGACTGTGGGGCAGCGGGAGAATGCTGCTACTGTTCAATACAATACACAGACACTTGCCAGGCGGCCTGTTTTATTGATCATGTGAAAAGAATAACCATTTCTGATTTTTATGGAGCAGGGAAACCTGATGTTACTATGAAACAAGTTGTTATATTTCTGCCAGTGTTTGTATCCTAATAATACAAGCTATTAACCTGTCTCTGCATGTTATTTATTTCATTCAATAAATAATTTCCTTTCAATATCATCTCATTTAGATGTGTATGTCTGTTCTCAGGAAATAGTAATAGGCCTAGATTTAGAATGTGGATTTTATCGACAATACAGGGGTGGACCTTGTTACAGTCCTATACAAATATGGCTTGGTGCAAAGGTTGCTGTAATAGGCGGGCTATTGTAAACAAGTTTGGGGGGCCAAGGTAGCAGTATAAAGTAGGTAAAGTGGGGTTTAAAGTTAGGAGGCCTAATGCATTAGGGGGCTAGTGAGACTATTGTTAAGTATCATATTTCAGTTTTTTCGTTGTCAACCCTCGACATGTACAGTGAGCAGCCATACCATTTTTACCACCTACCTACTACTGATTAGATGTCCCTTTTGCCACCCAAACAGCCCTGACCGGTCAGGGCATGGACTCCACTAGACCTTTGAAGCTATATGTGATATCTGCCTCTGCCAGCTTATCTTCTTCCCATAGTGCATCCTGGTGCCATCTCTTTGCACAGACACCCAGCCATCCACATTATTTAAAAAAAAAACACAGCAGTATAAATTGTACACACAGGTCTCTCCCCTGTTACTGTTTCTCGGTGATTGCTGGGTGTCCCGGCAGAGAATCTCCGTCCGGGACCCGGTGACTGACATCCGTAGCCACCAATGGTGGTGCGGGTAGGGCGGTGCGCATGCACCCCCTACCCAGAAATGCAAATCGCATATATATACGTGACTTTGCGCAACCCTGCCGCTCTGTAGCAATATTTCTGCTATAGGGTGGAGGGCAACTGGTTAAGGAAACCAGGAACAAATAAGAAAAAAAGTTCAACTGCACCAAGGTCCCTGTTCCCTCCACATTGGTCATAGCATTTAAAAGTTTCTTTTTATCAGCTTTACATCCAGCATGGCTGTTAGGAACACAGAGGGAGGATCATAATTGTGAAAAACAGAGGTTTGGAGAACAGAATGGGGGCAGTAGTGTGAGAAGTTGAAGAATTGTGGCAGGTCTAGGTTTTACTAAAGGCAAATTGGCTGTTGCAGGAACATTGCCCCAGAGCATAGTGAATAATGAAAACTTTTGCTGACTTCCCTCATCGATCATGAGCAAGGAAAAATACTTTCTTTTTTTTTTTTTTTCTTGCACTTGATTGGGTTTTCTTTTCAAAGTGAAATTCACTAAGCTCTGGTGCAAATCAATTTGCAAAGTGAACAGCCTATGCGCCTTTAGTAAATCAACCCGCGTGTGTGTGCGCGCGTGTGTGCGTGTGTGCGTGTGTGTGCGCGTGTGTGTGTGTGTGCGCGTGTGTGTGTGTGTGCGCGTGTGTGTGTGTGCGCGTGTGTGTGTGTGCGCGCGTGTGCGTGCGTGCGTGCGTGCGCGTGCTATGTGCAAAGTGATTTCAGGAGGTTCAAAATACAGACTGAAGATCATTACGGCAAGGGGATTGTAGGAGGTACAGAGGATAGCCTGAAGCTTAAATGTGTGCAAAGTGATTGGACAGGTTTGGAGGGCAGCCTAAGGATTGGATCTGTGCAAGGTGATTGTGGGAAGTTCAGAGAACAGCCAAAGGAATTATGAGAGATTGGGAGGACATGGATGTGAAAACCTCATGAGCTGCTATACAAATTTTTTTTTCTAATTTGAAAGCTGCTGACCCCAAACACAATCCCATATATTAATGTGCTTTAAAATTGATACCAATAATTTGGAGGACAGCCTGAGGATTAGATATGTGCAAATTGATGCAGGAGGTTCAGATGACAACTTTGAGATTAGATGTGTGCAAAGTGGTTGGAAGAGATTCAGAGCAGTGTTTAGATACTTGCAAATTGATAGCCAGAGGTTCAGTGGACAGCATGAGGAGCAGATGTGCGAAGCGATGGCGGGAGGGTAGGAGGACAGTGTAAGGTTTAGATATGTGCACATTGATTGCCAGAGGTTTGGCGGAGAGCATGAGGATCAGACCTGCAGAATCATTGTGGGAGATTAATTTACAGTGTAAAGGTTAGATGCAATGTGATTATGGGAAGTTTGGAAGACCGGGTGAGGATGAGGAAGAGGATAGTGAATTTGCATAGCTGTGTAAGATAGAGAAGAGTGTTGCACAAAAAAAAAAAAAAATGCGTACTGTCTGCAAAGATGATGAGGATCCTAAGTATCCAACGTATGTAGGCAGGCTGGAATAGGACAAACCTCCAAATGTATGAAAGAAGTGGCAGCTCTACGCTTTAACCCAGCAGGAGAGAGGTGCCAGGGTCTATTGACATTACTTCCCTTTTCCTACAGGCCTTTGATTATTGAGCACATTTAATCAGAATTGTATCAAAGCTATAGTTTACATATTATCACTACTGGCATATTTGCTTCTGCCATGGTGGACTGCTGGCTCAGAGCTCCCACTGCTAATGATAATTTATTTGTTGACATATTAAAATCCATAAGAATGTCTCAATATAAACTGCAGTTAAAGTGATTCCTTAGGCTAGACATTTTTTACCTTAATGCATTCCCTGCATTGTGGTAAAAAAATGTTCCACTGGCCATATCGCACCCTCACCCCCCCTAAATACTTACCCGAGTCCTCACTCAATCCAGCACTGTGCCCATCTGTAGCAGCTCTCTCCTCTCTCCTTGCATTCACTGGACAGAGAGACATCATCGGGAGCCATTGGCTCATGCTGCTGTCAATCAAATCCTGTGAGGGGGGGAGTGGGGAACGGAGCTGAGCAGCACGGTGTGTGTTTTAGAGCGGGCCTGCACATCTGCCCCCATAGTAAGTGGCTTGCTATGATGGCAGCGCAGAAGAGGAGGAGCCTAGAATGCTGGCAGGGGAACCCCAGAAGAGGAGGTATGGGGCCTCTCTGTGACATTCCATAGCACAGCACAAATAAATATAACATGTTTATTATTTAAAAAAAAAAAATGTGACCCTTACACCCGTTTTTAAATCCGAATTACAGCTTTTTTTTTTTGTCTTAAGAGGTAAAAAATAATACTGTTTTGGCCTTTAAAGAGGGTTGTACAAAAACATCCTGAGTTAACGTTGGCCATCACAACATCCCTGGAGTTCTCAGCCAGTAGAAAAGTCTCCAGAATTAGGCATGGCACCTTCCTGGGACTGGAATTCAGCTCTTAATTGGAACATTGGCATCCTTCCATCCTCTGCTTAAAGTGATATTAAAGGTTAAAATTAAAAAACAAAAAAAAACAAACATGTTATACTTACCTGCTCTGTGCAGTGGTTTTGTACAGAACAGCCCCAATCCTCCTTTTCTCGTGTCCCCGCTAGTTTGCCTGGCTTCTTCTTTTCTCCAAGGCCTCCATAGAAAACTGCTGGCTCTGGGGGCACTCATGCATGCTCGCTCCCAACCCTGCTCTGCGTGTTCATAAGACACATCAGAATGTGGCTCGGCCCCACCCCTGATCTCTCCTCACTGGCTGTGATTGACAAAAGTGGGAGCCAATAACTCAGCCAATGAGGATGCAGAGACCTGAGAGAGCAGCAGCGTTTGTGCACATCACTGGATTGGGGTCAGGCTAGGGTATGTACTAGGGGAGCTGCACACCGAAGGTTTTTTTGGCTTCATGCCTAGAATGCATGAAGGTTCAAAAAAACCCTTCAACCTTTAGAACCACTTTAAAGCCAACCATGGGATGATCAGCAACAAGCAATCTCTTAAATGGCAGGACCCTGGAGGTGGTGGTTGAGGGTAGCTGAAGCCAAGGTTCGTTAAAGGAGTCTGCAAAACCCTAAGTAGTTGCAAACTGTTTTTAGTGTAGGGAATAATATTGGTTTTGGAAAAATATATGCATGGTCGGCTCGCTTAAAGCAGAATGCATGCTCACAGAATTCAAATAAAAAAATATTTCTATAAATGTGCAATCACATTGGCTGATTCGTAGAAGGGTTAACATACAATGCTGCTCTTAGGTGTACAGTGTGCGATTTAATAACCGTTATCTTTTTCCATTGCCAGTGTTACCTTGGATACGCCAGCCAACAGAGCCTCAATGCCTGATGCAGACTTCAGTGGCTGGACACCATTAGACTTTATCGCGGAGTGAGTACACCGTATCCTCTTATCAGCTTCCAGCCTCTCGCCCCAGACTATGTTCTTCTCATTATATTGTTTACCTTGTGATGTTCCGCTCAGCGCAATTACTGGCTGACACCATAAGCAGTGACAGTATTTCTCTTGTATTGTAAAGGTGCAATATGTACATGAGACGCGTGTAATATATTCCCTAACAAACCCTCTAATGCCTCACAAACGATGAGAACATCAATGAATAATCGTCCCTTGCATGCTAGTTTCATATAAAGAATGAATAGGTTACTAAAGTTACAGAAGTTCTCAGACAGAATACAACGAATGTATTGTATTGTAATGTATTCTTTCCTTTTCAAGAATGCGCAGTCTTGGTCACTCGTTTTTTTTTTTTTTTTTTTTTTTTTTTTTTTACTTGCGAATACTGTACTGATTAAACGACAATCTTTGATCTGTTATCGTATGATAAAAAATGTTGTGCTTGTCCCTTCAGATCATTTTGCATGAACTATTGTGATCGGCTCTCGAAAGCTGTGTACTAATGATCAGATTATCTGACGATTGCTCTGAAAGTGTTTTTTTGCGTCCGATAGTCTCATCGTGTGTACTAGGCATTATTGTGTATGAACATTACACATGCTGTGCTGTACAACTTCCATTTAACACATATTTATCCAATTTTATTGAACATTTTTAAAGGCACCTTAAACACTAGGGGTGGATTCACACTACTGTGCAGCAGTTTGGTTGCAGCATGGGTGCAATGCAGTATACCCACGGTTTTTGTGCAGATTTATTCAGAAAATGCACCAACAAGTGTGATCTCGTAGAATTATATGGGAAACTGTTTATAAACTAAATGAAAACTGCCGGTACTCAAACCCCAGCACAACAGTGCGAAACTGCTCTAAAATATGGGCACACCCATCTCCCAACTCTCTCTTCTTGACCTTCACTATTTCTTTTAACTAGTTTCTTTTTTTCTCCTTTTTTTTTTTCTCAGCTTGGATTTATACATTTAGTTATATGGAATTGTTTTGTTTCATAAATCTCACCCAGTGATTCCCCACTTGGAACTTTTTTTTCATATCTCATTATATGCTATTGATCCTTTCATCTTGCCGTTTGTATGGAATCTTTTCCACCCATCCATATGGATCATCTTCACATCTGTGATGTTTGTATGTTCATTTACTTGTACATGTTCTCATTATTTTTCGTGCTCTGTTTTTTGTTACATTTGATACAAAAGAAAATAAAATAAAGCCAAATTTGCGTTTAAAATATGGGCACAATAAATATATAAAATTAGTATTTCCTAAAACTATTGAATTGGCCAGACATGACCTCCCATGCATATGCATATTTTGTACATCTACAGTACATATTCAGTTTGTATAATGTTTGAGCAAATCTATGGTGGCCATTGCCTAGACATTGTCATTTAGCAGAGATCTTCACTGCCATAGTATGGCTGTCTTTATCCTATGGATAATCTATGCAGTAGCCATCATTAGGTTTACCATACAGCACATATGAGATTAATCCTTTGGACATGTTGTTTAAATAAAGATGAGCATTAAATAGGTGGTCAGTAAGGTTAGGTTCACACTAACCCACACTCTGCGGGATGTTTGCGGGGCAAGAATCTATGCGATACCGCAGCTGCGTCAAACTTCTCTTGCGAGACTCGGGGGTGCCAATCAGAATGAATGGCACCCCCATGCATCTCATCCTACAGCGCAATTTTGGAACGATCGTAGGTGCGAAAACCGTATGGTCAAAATGACCATGCAGTTTCCGTGCGCATGCATTTCAGAAAAGGTGCATGCAACTTTTCCTTGCGTGAACTGTGGGCACAGCAGCCCATTCAAATGAGTGGGCTGCTGTGCCTGTGCTAACACGGGCCGCGCAGCCTGCACTAATGGGAATCGGGCCTTATTGTTACAGCAAATATACAGTGGGGAAAATAATTATTTGATCCTCTGCAGATTTTGTAAGTTTGCCCACTTACAAAGAAATGAAGGGCCTATAATTTTTATTATCGGTCTATTTTAAATGATACAGACAGAATATCAACCAAAAATCCAGAAAAAACACAGGATACAAATGTTATTTTACTGACTGAACTGCAGCTCAATTTATAAGTATTTGATTCCCAAGCAAAGCATGGGTTAGTACTTGGGGGAGAAACTCTTGTTGGCGAGCACAGAGGTAAGACGTTTCTTGTAGTTGGTTACCAGGTTTGCACACATCTCAGGAGGGATTTTGGTCCACTCTTCTTTACAGATCTTCTCTAAATCCTTAAGGTTTCTTGGCTGTTGCTTGGCAACTCACAGGTTGCAGCTCCCTCCATAAATTTTCTATAGGATTAAGGTCTGGAGACTGGCTAGGCCACTCCATGACCTTAATGTGCTTCTTCTTGAGCCACTCCTTTGTTGCCTTGGCGGTATGTTTTGAGTCATTGTCATGCTGGAAGACCCATCCACAACCCATCTTCAGTGTTCTGGCTGAGGGAAGAACGTTCTCATCCAAGATTTTACAATACATGGCCCCGTCCATTGGCCCCTCCAGTGCGAAAAGTCGGCCTGTACCTTTTTTTAGGAGAGACAGCCCCAAAACATAATATTTCCACCTCCGTGCTTGACTGTAGGGATGGTGTTCTTGGGGTTATAGTCAGCATTTTTCTTCCTCCGAAGTGGCGAGTCGGGTTAATACCAAAAAGCTCAATTTTGGTCTCATCCTGACCACAGCGCTTTTTTCCAATCCTTCTCTGAATCATTTAGCCATTCATTAGAAAACATCAGATGGGCCTGTACATGTGCCATCTTGAGGAAGGGACCTTGCGGACGCTGCAGGATTTCAATCCATGGCAGCCTATTGTGGTACCAATGGTTTGTTTGGTGACTGTGGTCCCAACTGCTTTGAGATTATTTACAAGCTCCTCCCATGTAGTTCTGAGCAGATCCCTCCCTTTTCTCATGATCATGAGTACCCCATGAGGCAAAATCTTGCATCTTCAGACTGAGAGCGGTTGATGGTTATTTTGTATTTCTTCCATTTGTGAATAATTGCTCCAACAATTGTCTCCTCACCAAGCTTCTTGCTGATGGTCTTGTAGCCCATTCCAGCCTTGTGCAGGTCTACAGTCTTCTCCCTGATGTCCTTTGACAGCTCTGCCCATGGTGGTGAGGTTTGAATGGAAGTAAGAGATTCTGTGGACAGGTGTCTTTTATACAACCCCTTGGCAAAAAGTATGGAATCGCCACTCTTGGAAAATGTTCATTTAATTGTGTAGAAAAAAAAAAAGCTAATCCAAGCCATGCCTTAAAGCTAATTTCATTTAACATTCCAACCTTCTGGCTTTAAGAAACACTTAAAAAAAAATAAAAAAAAACTGTAGTCAGTTACAACTGTTTTTGCAGATCAAGCAGAGGGAAAAAATATGGAATCACTCAATTCTGAGGAAAATATTATAGACTCATGAAAAAAACACTACAGTACACCACTATTACTTTGTTGCACCACCTCTGGCTTTTATAACAGCTTGAATTCTCTGAGGCATGGCTTTAACTATCGACAAACACTATTCTTCATCAATCCAGCTCCAACTTTCTCTTAATGCAGTTGCCAGATCAGCTTTGCAGGTTGGAGCCTTGTGGACCATTTTCTTTAACTCCCACCATAGATTTGCAATTGAATTGAGGTCCGGACTATATGCAGGCCATGCCATTGACATTATGGTTTTTTTTTACTAAAGTTGGAGAGTCCAAAATCAGACTCCCTTCTGCATAGAAACCAATCAGCTTCTAACCTCAGCTTGTTCAATGAAGCTTTGGCAATGAAACCTGGAAGCTGATTAGTTTCTATGCAGAAGGGAGTCTGATTTTGGACTCTCCATCTTTAGTAAATAAACCCCAATCCTTTCTTGAAGGAAAGTTTTCACGGCTTTTGCCCTGTGGCAAGATGCATTATCATCCTGAAAAATGTCATCATCACCAAACATCTCCATACATCCTTTCAATTGATGGAATAAGAAAAGTGTCTAAAATCTCAATATAAACTTGTACATTTATTGCAGATTTAATAACTGTCATCTCCCCCGTACCTTTACCTGACATGCAACCTCATATCATCAATTATTGCAGAAATCTGCATGTTTTCTTCAGGCAGTTGTCTGTATACATTTCATTGGAATGGCACCAAACAAAAGTTCCAGCATCATCACCCTGCCCAATGCAGATTCGTGATTCATCACGGAATATCACTTTCATCCAGCCCACTGTAACCTTGTTTTTTTCTGTTTAGGTGTTAATGATGGTTTTCCATTTGGCTTTTCTGTATGTAAATCCCATTTCCTTTAGGCAAGCTCTTACAGTTCGGTCAGAGACAATGCCTCCAGTTTCTGCCCATTTGTTCCTCATTTGTTTTCTTGTGTGTGTTCTGTTTTCAAGGCATATTGCTTTTTCTATCTTGATGCTTTGATGTCTTCTTTGGTCTACCAGTACGCTTCCCTTTTTTATAACCTTCCCATTTGATTTCTACTTGGTCCAGATTTTGTACACAGCTGACTGAGAACAACCAAGATCTTTTGCATCATTCTGTGATGATTTACCACCTTGAAGTATTATAATCCTCTCCTTTTCAACTGACATCTCTCATGTTGGAGCCATGATTCATGTCAATCAGCTTGGGGCAACAGCTCACCAAAGTGTGCAAGCATTCTTCTGCTAATTAGTCTGCAGTATAAAAAAAAAAATCTGATGCAGATGTTTGTGTTAGAACTGCAAAGTACATGGTGATTCCATAATATGTTCCTCAATTGAGTGACTCCATAGTTTTTTTTTTTTTTTTTTTTTTTCCTCTGCTTGATCTGTAAAAACAGTTGCAATTGACTAGAATTTTCTTTCTTTTAAGTCTCTTAAATCCAGAAGGTTGGCATGTTAAATGGAAATTAGTTTTGAGGAATGTCTTTTTTTTTTTTTTTTTTTTTTTTTACACAAACAATTGAATGAACATTTTCCAAGAGTGGTGATTCCATACGTTTTGGCAGGGGTTGTACACATAATGAGTTCACCTTCCTAAATTGACAGGACTAACCTGTGTACCACAAGAGCACATTGCCAGGCTGTTGGAGCCAGAATTATTGTTGGTTGGAATGGGATCGTATACTTATTTTAGTTTACTGAACTGCAACTCCTTTTATAACATTTGTATTGTGTTTTTTTTTTTTTTTCTGGATTTTTGGTTGATATTCTGTCTCTATCATTTAAAATACACCTATTATAAAATTTGAAGACCCTTCATTTCTTTGTAAGTGGGCAAACTTACAAAATCTGCAGGGGATCAAATTAATAATTTTCCCCACTGTAAGTGAGAGACACAAGTTAAAGTGTATGTAAAGTCAAAACTTTTGTTTTGGAAAGAAAAATACCTTTCCTCCACTTCCTGTTTTTGGAGACCCAAAAGAAAATGAAAGGAAATCTCCCTAACGTGAGGAATATTTTCTGTTTTTTTGTCGCCATAGGAAGGTTTACCCTGACCTCCTTGCTTTGGTGACAACTTGAAGGTGTTGGATTGGATTTTCCATCACATTCTTTCTCTGTAAGCCCCTTTCAAAAGGGGCAGACTCTATCCCTATCAGCAGGGTATACACTTACAGCGGGTGGATGACAGGTCCATGTCAAAAGCAGAGTGGACACATACAGAACCCACTGTTTATACCTGACTACCCTCCAATCAGGAGGACAGATTCCCAATTGCATTTCCTTTTTTTTTTTTTTTTTTTTTTTTTTTTTTTTTATGTAAAGTCTGTTTACAACTGCCTGTCTATAGAGATGAATGGGCCATCCAATTAGGTCCACCTGAAAAACTGACAGGTAGACCTGATCAGACATGCCGAGTGAAAGGGGCCTAACATTGAAATCCAGGACAAACAGACAGGTGAAGAAAAGTTTTCCAACATTCCCATTCAACAGAAGTCAATCATTTAGTTAATCATTTTCCCTGCCGATCTGGCCAAATTTCAATCCACCTATGGCCAGCTTAACCCCTAATCACTATATCCAAAACAAACAAAAGTTTGCCTTTTATATACAATTAATTATGGGATTTATAATTTTAGAGCCCACATTACAATATTAAATATGCAGGTCTAATGCTAACTATATATTCATTTTTACACATTTCTTTATCAATATGATCTTTTAATGTGGAAATGCGCTCAAGAACAGGTGGATACTTAGTCTAAAATTTGGTGATTGCATACTAATATTACCATTAACCGATTCCCAAGCACCCTTTAGCAAAAATACTGCTACAGGGCGGCACGGGTGCGCAAAATCACGTGTGTGTATATGTATGTGTGTATATGTGTATAGATAGATGGATAGATAGATAATTATATATATATCTATATCTAACGTAATACAAAAAATGATCTGGTCAGGAAGGGGGCTAAATCCTCAAGTGGTTAATATTGATGACAATGTTATTAATACATTTTCAATTTTTTGCTGCTTTTATTTTTAATTATCCTTTGATGTTTGTGTTGGTATTTATTGTATAGATGAAACTTGTTTGTTTGATCATAATGCACTAACCGACCCTTATTATTCGTTGTATTTCCTCTTCTGCAGAACATTTTATAACTGGACCACTGGGGCAAACAGGCCAAAGTCTGGCAGCCTTATTCAGGTGATCACAGAAAAGGGAAAAACAGAACTTGTTCCGGCTCATCTGTAAGATGGATGAAGCCCTGCCACAAGGATATGAAGGAAAAAAAAACAAATCTGTACTTTTTAGCTTCCTTTTTAAGATGTGTACTACCACGAATATAAAACAATTAGCTTTTAATGGTAATTCCCTGTATTTTGCATTGTTAAAGTATCCTATTAGCTCATATCTGTTAAGCTGTCAATGGAACTATTTGGATATTCAATATAAACTTAGTTTTTGAATAAACCATTCCTGTTTTTGGGCCTTTTGATGTGCATTTTGCTTTATTTCCTCTTGAAAATTAAACTTTTATCAGGCAAATGTATACAGACTAAAACCATAAAGCGCTATCCTCCGAGTTCACAAACATGGGTAATCTCCCTTTAAATCTACAATAAACCATGTGCAAATTATGTTTGAAATGAAGTCACAAAAAGCCCTTTGTATATCTTATAATAAAGTAATAAGTAATCCACAAAAGTGCTTGTGAAAACAAAAGATCCAAATTCTCTTTTGCTAGAATGAAAGCAAACCAATCCAGCCACCACCAAACTCCTTACCCTGCAATATGACCAGGACAAACGCAATATTACCCACACACACACATTCCTGAAAATGGCTATTCGGTATTGCTGGGTGCTGTAGTGACCACAGGCTTGGGACCTTAGACAATCCAAGTGAAGAAATGTCACCAGCACACCAAGGATTCCTCAAAATGGGTCCAAAGCTTTATTTTTGTGGTCACATGGTAAACACAAGGCAACGTTTCGGAGCCACGCAGGACCCCTTCATGCGTTGAAGTTGTTAGCTGATGAAGGGGCCCTGCAACATTGCCTTGTGTTTACCGTGTCACCATGAAAATAAAGCTTTGGACCCATTTTGAGGAATCCTTGGTGTGTTGGTGATATTTCCTCACGTGTATCACAAGGAGGTCAAAAAGCCCTTGTTATAACACCATTCCATGCTCTCCTGCTCAGATGTCTTTCCCAGGATCTCATGGACAACTCACAGGACCTACATGGATGGTTTCCAGGGCATATATCTGACACCGTAGGACTGTGGGTATTCAGCCATTCAAACAACTACACCTTTCTGCATGGACCATATACTTAAGAAGGAAGCATACTGTGATACTGTTTAAAAGCTGCTATTTAACCACTTCCAGACCGGACACTTTTACCCCCTTCCTGACCAGGGCAATTTTCAGCTTTTAGCGCTATCACACTTTGAATGACAATTGCGCGGTCATGCAACACTGTACCCAAATGAATTTTTTACCATTTTTTTGAGATAGATAAAGCTTTATTTTGGTGGTATTTATTCACCACTGGGATTTGTATTTTTTTTGCTATGTAAATGAAATATCCAAAAAATTTGAAAAAAAGTGTTTTTTTTATAAAATTTTGCAAGTAAATAATATTTCATCATAAATCTAAGCCAAAATTTATTCCGTTATCTTTTTAGTAAAAAAAAAAAATCCAAATTAGTTTATAAGCAAAAATTATAATTTTTAAACATTTTTGTTTTATTTTTATTTTATTTTTTTATAATATTTTTTTTTTTTTTTTTTTTTTACATACTGTCACCCTAGCAGTACAGTGTCACCATGGTGACACTGTACTACTTGTGAGGGGTGATGAAGATTTTTTTTTTTTTTTTTTTTTACACTGATTGCTTTTACACCCATATAGGATGTAAAAGCAATCATTTCTCTTTCTCTGTGTGCATTCTTGCACTCATTGAGAAGAACTGAGTGAGCTGTGATTGGTCACAGCTTGTCACATGGTACAAGGCTTTTGTGAATAGCCTTGTACCATGTGACCTCTGTGATCATTCACAGATTTCACACATAGTAAGCAATGATGTCAGAAGTGACATCTTGCTTACTACTTTGCATGTGATCACTGATTGGCCAATCAGTGATCACATGATCGGGACTTCGTACAGAGGTCCCGTCCGACGATCGGTGTTTCACTGTGTCCGGAGGACACAGCGGGCACCGGATCGCGGTGCTGCGCGCTCCCAGGGAGCGCGCACAAGCAGGGTGCGGGGAGGCCGTTTATAGATGGCCACCCGACCCTGCAGTGCCACCGTCCGGCCGTTTATATACAACGGCCGGTCGGGAAGTGGTTAATCTTGGCATGTACGCTTTCAATAACGTTCATAAACAAAATCCGCAAACATGAAATAATAATTGTGATAAAATGGGGCTATCTGCATCAGTGACCAAGTGCGCATGCGTGAAAACATAATGTCAGACACTGTGCCCCACCTGGCGTGGCATTTCGTTACAAATAATGGCTTCAGTGGAAATGGAAACACGATGTCTGTGAATTACCGTCTTTTGTCCTTGAATAGTGGCCTGGTTTTTACAGTTTTTCAGATTAATTAGTTAACATTCTGTATATGAAGAAAAAGACACGTATGTATTTCTTAGCATCCTTTTTAAGCTGTGTACTGCCATTAATATAAAACAATTTGCTTCTAATGGCATTTTCCTGTATTTTGCAGTATTCAAGTATTCTGTTGGCTCATACCAGTTAAGCTGTCAGAACTATTTGGCTCCATGCACACAAAATGCCAGTTCCCAGGGCTGAAAAAAATGCTCATATTGAGCGTTTTGTACAATGTTTGTGTGTTTAGGATTGTTTGGGGTTTTCCGGCAGAATAAATGCTAATCAAAAATGCAAACCAGAGGGGGTTTTTTGCCTCATAAAACTCTGAGCTTAATATATGTCTCTTAACATTCTAATGTGCATGGACGCATAGGATAACATTGAGCTGCTTCTACAAGCAAAACACAACTCCTGTAGACAGTTTGTTTAAGCTAGTGTGTATGGAGCCTTTGGATATTTAGGGCTCGTACACTGCAACTGATAAACTCACGTTTAGGAGTTGTTCAGCGGTTTTTTCCAGCATCCCCTGAACTCACCCTAATGTTTTCCTATGTGTCCATGTACACTATGTCATTTACAGTCGTTTACAGGCATTTGAGTTTACAGTTGTTTTTTTTAACACAGAAAACTTGCATTCAGCAGACGATTTTATCAGCGTTTCAAACGAAAAATGCTTGTAAACGCGGCAAATCACATTTATTAGCGTTTGCATCTGAAATTTTTTTTTTTTTTTAACTTTTCCAGTTCCCAATGCTGTCCAGAGCCTTTTTTTCATCATGAAAAAGGCATGCAAAGCGTTTTCAAGGTACTCAGATGGACAAAACACTGAAGACAGGATGTTCCTACCGAGCTTGTCACACATTGTAATGACCAATTCCCACCTCAGACCTCTCTCACCCTTGGAAACAAAAGATATGTTAATGGCCATTCACACCTCAAATTCCTCATGAGGACCCCCTGCCAGGTGACCTTAATGACTCCCTCCACCAGACACCTTCCCACCCTTGGAAACAAAAGAAATGTTAATGAGCAACTCACACCTAAGCTAATTTCAACACATACTGCTGTCTTTGCTTCTACTCTCTGTATTTCTCTGAAACAGTCTGAAATAGTTAATAATTTACCACTTTTCAGTGCATTCTGGGCATTTGGGAGGTTCTCAACGTTTCTAAATGCAAACGCACATAAACGCGTTATGCAAAGGCGACTAAACAGACATTTCTTTAACCTACGTTTTCCAGCAGTCAGTTTCCATCGTTCAGAAGTGTCCCGTGTACATGGGGCCTTACTTTAAACTTAGTTTTTGAATAAACCATTCCTGTTTTTGCCTTTTGGGGTTTATTTTGCATTATTTCCTCTAGAAGGTTTAACGGTTTTCAGGCAAATGTATACTGAAAGTATTCCATGGCTGCTTCATACATACATTTTATGAAGGTTTATGGAATGACTAATTCCAGACAGTTCTATACAGTCATAAATGAATGTCATACTGTTGATTTAAAACTAAAGTGCTGTCATTATCAAAGCGTTTACAGACTTTGGTTCTGTAAGTAATTTTAAAGTGAACTACAACAAAACTAAGGCCCTTAATATGTCTTTAACTACATCCACTGTGTCCCAACTAAAATCTTTTTACTTTGTGTCTACAAAAGGCTTTTAAATACCTGGGTATCCACATTCCTTCTTCCTTGCCCACCCTAGCAGACATTAATTATACACTCCTTTCTCACAATCCAAAAGTGCCTTAAAGGTTATGACATGCCGAATATTTCCTGGTTTGGTTGCCTGAATGTGGTCAAAATGGATGTGCTACCTAAACTCCTTTATACCTTCCAAGCACTCCCTAAAAAATGAATAAACCAGTTTAAACATAAAAATAAAGTGCTGAATGATAGGATCCAGGAAAAGCAAATGTGTATTTTTTTTTTTATCTTGACATAATTATAATAGTAGGATAATTCATTGTGAAAGTGCAAAGGTCTAATTCATTGTGAAAGTAAAATAATCCAGAGCAACCAATAAGATTTCAAACTACTATTCAATTCAATTAAAGGTGAGTAATGACAAGACATAGAATGTAACATGATAAAATCACGTTAGTGTCCATCCACACTGCCCCGCACAGTAAACCACAGCGTTTTTTTTGTGCACTGGCTGCAGTGAGCCAGTGGTGGGGGCCAGTGTGCTGTGCATTTAATCGCTTCGCACCGCTCCCCTGTGTCGGTGTGGACCACGGGTGGAGCTACGATGCGTGACCTCACTACGCACAGCTACAGTCCGCGGCCATTGTGTTGGATGGAAACATTACACTGATCGGCTGGTTTTTTATCCTTTGATTGTAAGTACAATGTTGTGAAAAAATTGAAATACCTTTTTAAATTGCTACACTATGAGCGGTTACTCTTTCCCTCTGTGGTGTTTACTGCGTGGAGAGTCACTTATTTAGAAGATAGCTCGTATACCATCTGGATCTTCTGGGAGACTTATTTGGAAGCCTATGGTACACCTGCTGGGCCTGATAACTGCGTTAATTGACTAATCCTTTGGGTGGTCAAATCTTCTGGTAAGAGGCTGAGTGATTGGATGGAAGATGACAGACTCTTTCTATTCTTTGGTCTCCGGTTCACTAAGCACCAGCATTTCCAGATTATATGGACTATTTTATAGACTTTTATGATAATATGTATATTATTGGCACATGATTATTCCACCTTGGTGGGGGATTAGTTATTATTTCTTTTATTTGTTATTTTTATGCTAAAGCGCTACACTGATTATTTTATTTGTATACATCTGAATCTCTGAAATTGAAATTTTCATCTAAAAAAACAAATTGTAAAGAAACTAAATGGATATGTCTATACCCAATCGCATGCAAGGAAAATGGAAAAAAAAAACGCAGCTTTGCTTGCATGTGATTGGATGGTGGAAGTCAATAGAACTTTACCACATTTACTGAGCTCTGGAGAAACTACACTTGCAAATTGCTCAGTCTATTTGCCTTGAATGAATCAACCCTCAGTGTGGTAATGTTATGTCATTAAAGCGGAGCTCCACCCAACAGGGGAAGTTCCGCTTTAAGCCCTTGTCCCCCGCTCCCCATTAAGGATTGGCACCTTTGAGGAGCGGGTACCTGAATTTGACAGGTACCCGCTCCCACTTCTGCTGCGATCGCCTAGGCGATCGGAAGTGGAAGTTGTACCCCCCCGTAGTCTTCTGGGACACATAGCAGAAGACTACGGGGCCATTCACATTGCTTCTCGCGCATGTGCAGTGAGCACCCGGCTGTGAAGCCCCAAGCTGTCACAGCCGGGTGCCCACACTGAAGATGCCAGCGCTAGGGAGAGAAGACAGGCAGCAAAATCAGCGGTGGTGAGGACACCGCTGGACCGAGGGACTGGAAAGTGTCTGTATTTTAAAAGTCAGCAGCTAAAGTTTTTGTAGCTGCTGACTTTTATTTATTTATATTTTTAGGTGGAACTCCGCCTTAACTCAATATTGTAAAAAATTTGTAACATTGCACTGAAGGGAGATTGTTCTGTGAAGCGCAAGAATGCTTTTATAGTTTCAAAATAGTTTTGTGCACCTTCATTCGCAGAATGATCTGGCACAGTGTTAACTTGTGTAACAAATGCAATAAAACATTGTAAATAACATTTAATCTATGTGTTAAATTTTACAGAATATAAATAATTAACAGATTTGATATATAAGAGATTTTTTTTAGTGAACTACTGCATGAGTTATTTTAAGTTAAAAATCCATGCGGTATTTATCTCTTGGTGAATCAGTTTCATTGTTTGTACTTTTCTAACACAAGAGAACAGGTATAAAGGTAATCATCAAGTATATTCAATGCTTGCAATAGTGAGTGCGTAAATATACCTTGTGGAGTTTACATATTTTTGAAGATAAGTAATTTATTTTAAACATTTTTGTCATGTTAGTATTTAAAGGGCTATATATGTTGGTCTTTCTGTAAGCTGCTGTCATATTTGCATTTGTTTCAGTGTATAATAGAGCGGACTTACGATTCTGATTTTTGATTCAGAAGTGAAAGCCTCATCACACTTACTCCTCTCTTATCAGAAGGCTCAGCCCAAAGATTCAATTAGAAAAAGCAAACCTCAAAGCAGACACAAGTCATCCACCAGTAAACTTGACTGCCTGAAGTCTGGTGTTTCCAATGAAGAGTTTACAAGGACAGTTCCCATGTTGTAGATTGTTTACCAAGAAAACCTTCAAACCGCAATGGTAATGAAGAGTGCCTGCTTCTTCATGCAGTTTGAAGGAAGATGATTGCAAAAATATCCAGCGCTCAAACCTTCTCCACTTGCTTTTGAAACATTTTATTTTATCTGATGAGCTGAGTAGTTGGTACACTTGCTGAGTGAAAGGTAAATTTGCACAGTCTACTTAGAAATCTGTAAAGTTACAGTATAAATAAATATAGTAATTGGGTCTGAATGTTACAAACATATAGTAGGGTAACAGATACTGTGATACCTAAAGCCCCCCACAATTGTCTTATCTAATATCCCTAGCACAATATGGTCAAATAAAGAGGACATATTGGGGCTGATTTACTAAAATGGAGAGTGTAAAATCTAGTGCAGCTCTGCATGGTAGCCCATCAGCTTCTAACGTCAGCTTGTTCAATTAAGCTTTTACAAACAAACTTGAAGGCAACTTTCTATGCAGAGCTGTATACTAGACAACTTTTCCTTACTCTCAAGAGTTCTAACATATATTAGCTAACTAACATGGCCAATATCGCTACATGGTCACGGCTGGGCTAGAGGGTGTCAAAAATGTCCCCCCCCCCTCCTTCCTATCTCTTACTTTCATACTTACCCGCTTTCCCATCTTTCTCTCCTTTCTTCATCTTGGACCTTGCCCCTCTCATGTGTTCTTTCTTCTCTGCTTTCATCTTTCTACCTTTGTTCTAGTATAGTGCTAACAGAGGCATACAATTGTATAGTCTCTGCTATTACACTGTGAAAAAATGTAATAACCCATATGGAAGAAAAATATATTTGAAATATATTTTAAAAATATTTTTCCAAAACATATTGACATATATTTGAGATGCTACAATTTTGGTCATATTCAATATATTTCAGAAAAAAAAAAAAAAAAAAAAAAATATATATATATATATATATATATATATATACTGTATGTTAAAATACATTTTTATTACAAAATGTATGAAAATATTTTTAAAAATACATTTCAAATATACTGTATGTCTTTAAAATTACTAATCTACATTTTTGGAATGCATTCACAAATATATGTAAAAATATATGTTAAAATGACTTTTTTATATGTTAAAAAAAATCTGAAGAATATATTTAAAAAAAAAAAAGTAATTTTAACATATAATTTTACATATATTTGTAAATGCATTCCAAAAATGTAGGTTTTTAAAGACATACAGTATATTTGAAATGTATTTTAAAAAATACTTTTCATACATTTTGTAATAAAAATGCATTTCAACATACAGTGTGTGTGTGTGTGTGTATATATATATATATATATATATATATAAAATTGTAGCATTTCAAATATATGTCAATATATTTGGGAAGAATATTTTTAAAATATATTTCAAATATATTTTTCTCCCATGTGTGAATATACTGTATGCACCAGTAAAACTGGACACAATACCTCTCTATCATTGTACCATTATTATAACACCCAGAAGAAGACTTCCATACTGTTGTACTTGTTAGTTGATTGACGTATTTTTCTATTTGTTTTTTTGTGTGTGTTCAAACGAAAGTAATTTATTTCTGCCCTTTGTTTTATGGGTGTATGTTCAAGCCTTTGCCAATTGAATGTACTGTGTTTAACCCTGTTACACATACAGTGCTGTCATTTTTTTTTTTGCAGCCAAAAGAAACAAATAAAATAAGATTTAACCTGTAGGCAAGTTGCCTACAAGAAGAATGTTTTCTATTATCAGTGAGACAGACTGCCCAGTCTTTTCTGGCCTCTGCTCTCCCCTGTGCTGTAATAAAAAGGGGGAGGGCTCTGCTTATGACGTGGTGTGCATGGGAAGAAGTTAAAAACAAGCCAAAAGATGTCATCTCCAGCTACTCCAAAGAGTGGTCCCCTAGATGTGCTGTAATTGCTTCAGGAATGAGAAGAGAATTGCTGCACCTCGCAGTCCATCTTAGGTACTGGGAGTCCGAAGATCTACCAGCACCTTGTTGATGTATACTTGAGTATTCTAGTAGAGATAGGTAGAAGAGGTTTATTTCTAGTGTTCACATTGAACTGTATCACCAATATGCTTAAAGTAGAACTTTAGGCTAGGAAGAAAAAATGGTCCGACAGGCCGGATTGTTAATGCAGAAGACACATGGTTTGTCTCTTCTGCATTAAAGCTACCTACCTGCCTGTCCACCCACGCAGGCGCAGCTCCCTGTATAAATTCGGCAATGCGGAATTTGACGGAATGACCATGCATGCTCGGGAGTGACTTCATCCCCGTCGGCTAATGACAGCGACCGGCGATCGGGACCTGGAAGCTAGCTGCCCAAAGATCTTGGCGGGGAGCTCTGGGACAACGCATCATGGGATCAGAGGTGAATATAGTTCTGCTTTAAGTAAAGGTTGCAACCAACTGTTCTAAGCCTGGTCTGAAGTTGCTTAATGGGATGCATGATGGTTCCTGTCCTACAGAGTCCATAAAGGTTGCTACAAACAGTTCTAAGCCTGGTCTGAAGTTGTTTAAAGGGGTACATGATGGTTCCTATCCTACAGAGTCCGTAAAGGTTGCAACCAACTGTTCTAAGCCTGGTCTGAAGTTGTTTAAAGGGGTGCATGATGGTTCCTGTCCTACAGAGTCCGTAAAGCATACATGGGGTATGAAGCAAGGCCACTACAAAAATAGGTTAAATTGGGTAACCAAGTAATGTTATGAATGCTGTAAAGTGTACAGCAGCCTGTCGTGAAGCATGGTACCCAGCAGGACGGAGGGTTCCCTGGTAGCGAGAGGGGCGGTGATCTGGCTCCTCCCATAGTGGTCAGTTTCCCTGAGCACCTGGGACTGAACCTGCGGTATGAGACCTGCAGTGCTAGTACTCGGTGGGGCCCCATTCTGTCACTAGGAGTGAGGTAGCAGAGGCTGGACAGGTGGAAAGGGCACAGGCTCAGCAGAGTCCCTCTAAAATGCAACATACAGCAAGAAAGGTGTGTAGTGACATGGGATTGAATGCTTACAGAGGAACTCTGCAGGCCACATAGCTACACACAGTGCACAGCTCATCTCTAAGCCGGGGAACCACCATAATGTTTGACTTTCACATAAACGTGGTCCCTGCCTGGTCCCAGGAATTGGCACCGACAAAAGGTACCCCCACGTGCAGATTGAGTGGCCCACCCATAAACCACTTGACTTCTGGAAGGTTTTACCCCCTTTATGACCAGGGCATTTTTTTCTAGTTCATACTGGCAATTGCTCAGTTGTGCAACACTGTAACCAAATTAATTTTATCATTTTTTTCACACAAATAAAGCTTTCTTTTTGTGTTATTTAATCACCATAGTTTATTTTACAAATAAATAATCTTTCTTCATAAATTTAGGCCAAAATGTATTCTGCTACGTTTCTTTGCTAAAAATAACTAAAATCAGTGTATGTTATTTAGTATGTGTGAAAGATATAGAGTCTACAAACTATGGAATATACAAAACATTTGAAAATTGGTCAGTTCTGATGTACTGACTGCCAATCTCATTTTGTGAGGCCCTTAAATGCCAGGATAGTACAAATACCCTCCAAATGACCCCTTTTTAGAAGGTAGACAGTCCAAGGTATTTAGTAAGAGGCATGGCAAGCCTTATTAAGTTGTAATTTTTTTGTCACAATTTTTTGGAAAGTGAAGAAATTAAAGAAAATCAGTTTTGTTTCCACAATTTTTTTAACCTACTCTCACCAGTGCAGTACAGTGTCATCACATGACTGGTGTGGCAGTGATCAGGGATACAGGGAGTGGTGACAGTATGTAAAAAAAACAAAAATACATAATTTTTTTTAAATTTATTTCTTTTTTTTACTACATACTGCCATCAGAGTAATTCCGTATTACCTCATGACACTGTACTACTCTAGGGGAGTGAACAGGAATTTTTTTTAATACTGTGATTGCTTATAACAGTGATGATCACTGTTGTAAGCAATAGTTTTAACTATCATGACTGCTTGCTTACTATTGTGATGCTGTAATTGGCTACAGCTTATCACATGGTACAGGGTGCTGTGATTGGCCCATGTACCATGTGATAGTATGGACCAATCACAGCATCACAATAGTGTTGCTTACATGTTATCAAGTAATCACTATGATTGGTCATAGTGATCACAAGCTACCCCTGCCACTCACAGCAGCGGGGTATTGAGCACTGTGATCCTCTGTGTCCACCAGACGTCGCAGTTCCTGGGGAAGCTGCTCACCAGCAGTAAATGTACTGTTGGTGGGCAGCAAGTGATTAAAGTGGTTATGAGGGCTGAAGGTTTTTTACCTTCATGCATTCCATGACAGGGAGCCAATTAGGAGAGAGCAGAGGTAGGGCTGAGTCACGGCTCTATGTGTCTTATGTATGCATAGAGCAGGG
Organism: Staurois parvus; assembly: GCF_062004578.1. Classification (NCBI taxonomy): domain Eukaryota; kingdom Metazoa; phylum Chordata; class Amphibia; order Anura; family Ranidae; genus Staurois; species Staurois parvus. Next base: position 8,829,607 of record NW_028317982.1, on the reverse strand, counting down.
CTCAGGAGCGAGCACGCACCAGTGCCTCCATACAAAGCGGCTTGCTATTGGGGGCACTGGTTAAGGAGGAAGAGCCAGGAGAGCCGACAAGGAACCTGAGAAGAAGATTGGGGCTGATTTGTGTAAAACCACTGCACACAGCAGCTAAGTATAACATAAAAAATGTGACATAAAAAAAATAAATAAAACTTTAATATTACTTTAATATATAAATAAGTATAATAGGCAGTGCCAACCAAAAATTCTTTGCTTGTTTCACCTTGTGCACTAAAGTAGGTAAATGCTGTTTTTGGAAAACAAACATTAAATCTGCCAAGGGAGCAGTCTACAGTCCTTGGTAAATTAGACCCAATGAATAGGTAGATTTAAGTTCAGTATCACCTAGACTGAGATATTTCTGAAGCTGACAAGTTGGAAGAACCTGCTACGTATATTAAAAGCCAGGGACATAGGATATAGGAGCAGAAATTTGATAACAGTAGAACATGTAAATTTTTAGGAAACAGTAAAAAAAAAACAAAAAAAAACCTTAGCAGCAAAAATAAACATGCTGTAAAATTTCTCCTTTTTTAGGCATAAAGCAGACTACTAAAATTGGAATTCTGGTTTAAGTATTTTAGGCACCAGGTGGCACTAAAGCACCACTGGAAGAGGTTTTACACAATCCTTTGTCCTGGCTTTTGCTTTGACTCTTTTTAGAATTAAAATTTGATTTTGTATTTTAAAGCTGAAATAATAAAGGGAAAATCCTGCTGTTAAAAAAAGCCGCTTAATACATAAAATAAGCATTTTTTGCTTTATTTTAAAATTAAAGTCCAAAATAAGTATACACACGTGTCTGTCTATTTCCATCCTAACATTCCATCAGTTTTCAGTAATATAAATGTTCAAATGTTTCATTAAAACTAGACATTCACTAAACATTCACAGAGCTTTTTCTGTTACAGATAGACAGATGTCTATGTATGGGTTCCCAATACATCTTCAGGATCTCCATGTGATCCGGAGAAATTCTACAAAATATGCTCAGTGTAGTGTTCATGAGCACTTTTAAAGTTTATTTTTCAGAACAGCCATTGCTTGGATCTATCTATATCCCCCAGTTCTTTAGAGCCCCTTTACTATGAAATCTAAAATTCTCATCTTCTGTTTCTGCGTTATGTTTCTTGGGAGCTCAGCCTGTAAGCTGTATGACAGTATATCCAGTGACCTGTCCATAATGCAGTGCTGTTATATACAGTAATGTTGGCCACCTAGCACTCTTCACTCTCAGATAAGCACAAAAGGCATAATCAGGTAGCTGCAATGCATTATGGGGGGGGAGGGGGGGGGTCAAGTGTTAGCAGGTGGTAAATGTAATTTTGAACCTACAGGTCTTTTACTGCTGAAACATAAATCTCACAAAAGTTCAGCCCTTAAAGTGTTACTAAAATCACAGCAGTAAAATCAGTCTGTATATGCAGTAAAGCATGCTTGTTATACCCACTGTGGAACCTAAGGGGTTAATCCTCTGCATTGTGTAAAAGGATGTGTGATCCTCCACAGTCCCCAATCCATCTGCTGATAGAACAGAGTCTTGGGGGCAAGCTGCACATGCTCAGTTTGGTGTGTATTGTTAGAGAGTTTTTTCTTTCTTGGGAGAGTGATAAGTACAGCACTATCCAGACAGAGGGTCAGGGGTCATGCAGCCTCACAGGACAGTCAAAGCAGAATGGAAACTCCTCCTACAAGCTTTAACCAGTGCTCTGCTGAACACTGACAGAAGTCACAAGACTGCTCTAACTGCTGATGAGAAAAGGTATTTGGCATTTACTAAAATAATTGCATTTCCATGCTCTGTTTTCTGTGTGAACCTACATATAGTGAATGAAGGGTCATTGGTTTAGTAACCCTTTAACTAATGTGCCAATTAAAACCCCACCCCAGCTACTGTATGTATATCAAACAGATAATAAACATAAATGCTAATGAAAAAAACAACTAATTGCAAAAATAAATACATGAATCATTAGTTAATACAAATTACAATTTAATACAAATTAAGTGGTTGTAAAGGATCAAATTTTATTTTCAAAAATAACAAAAATGTTATACAGTACTTACCTGCTCTGGGTAATGGTTTTGCACAGAACAGCTCCATTCCTCCTCTTCTTGTGTCCCCTGCTGGCGCTCCTGGCTCCTTCCCCCTGAGTGCCCCCATAATAAACTGCTTGCACTAGCGCAGGCTTCATAGACACACAGAGAGCAGCTTGGCCCCACCTTCCCGCTCCCTTTTCACTGGCTGTGATTGACAGCAGCAGGAGCCAATGTCTCTGATCTAATGAGGCAGTAGAAAGCGGAGAAGGAGCCTTTACTCTTGTGTACATTGGGGGGGGGGCTGTATACAGAAGATTTTTTTCCTTAATGCATAGTATGCATTAAAGTAAAAAAAAAACTTCAGCCTTTAAAATCACTTTAACATATTGTCCCAGTCCCAGCGGCATCCCGAGGCAGGTGCGGGGGGTGTGATGACACCGGACCCGCTCCACAAAAAGGTAAGTTGTAAAGAAAGCCAACAATTTCTTGGAGCGGGTCCAGTGTCACCCCATATAGGTTGCATCCTTGTCGGCATGCAACCTATATGGGGTGACACTGGACCCGCTCCAAGAAAAGGTAAGTTGTAAAGAAAGCCAACGATCCCCGCACGATGCATTGGATCTGCGGATTGAGCATAATGAATCCTAACACTGACGTACAAAGCTGTCCACCATACTGCCCCGAACTACATCACTGACCTAATATCCAAGTACCGCCCAGCACGCACACTCCGCTCCTCACAAGACCTCCTTCTCTCTAGTTCCCTGGTCTCCTCCTCCCATGCCCGCCTCCAGGACTTCTCCAGGGTGTCACCCATCCTCTGGAACTCCCTGCCCCAACCCATCAGATTATCACCTACTCTCCTCTCCTTTAGGCGCACCCTGAAAACCCATCTCTTCAGGGAAGCCTACCCCGCCCCCTGCTAACTTGCCGACCTCCTCCACTCTTCCTACCACTCCATCCCCCACAGCTATCTCCTCCTGTGCCACCATCCCCTCCCTCCTAGATTGTAAGCTTGAAAGAGCAGGGCCCTCGATCCCCTCATGTTTTGCATTGTATTGGTATTGTTCTGTCACATGTTCTGTCCCCCTTTGTAATGTACAGCGCTGAGCGAACTATTGGCGCTTTATAAATACTGAATAATAATAATAATAATAATAATCAGAGTCCGATCCATTATGCTCAATCCGCAGATCCGATCCATTCTTTGGGGATCGTCGGAGGGGGTGTCACCAAGTGTTACCGCATCGGGTGACACCTACCCTAGGGAAGCCTCTGCCCGGTCCCTGTATAAGCTATTCTAATGATCTATAAAGTGCATATCAATATTCACAATGTGCAATGTCCAGTGGTACAAGTGTCAGTAGAAGTGAAATGTCTATACTCCTGTTTTTCCAAATAGTCGCTGTTTATCTTCTATGGACACCCAAGTGGTGAGTGACACCTATGGACACCTATTGTTGATCCATTAGCTTAATAAGATGGTCAACCAAAGCAATAGATACTATATTAGTCCAATTACACTCAGGTACTTCAGGGAACTAAATATTCGCTAGTCTCTTTCATATATGTCTCTGTTCAACACATGACAAGGGGACACTCAGAAGCTCACTGCACAAACAGCCTTTATTAAAACATATAAAAAAACATAATAAAATGCACTTACACCCTATAGTGATTACATCCAGCACTGAGGATCAGAACGCCCAGTCTTGAGAGTATGAGAGAGCCGCAACACTACCTGGTCTTGCAGTTTCAATGTGCGTGATAAAGTTACAGAACTTTAGCTCCACCCAACGTGTTTTGTCCAAATTACTTTTTCAGGAGCTCTCCTGAAGAAGCTATTTGCCATTTTATTGTCGCACATTGCAACACATTACAGCTCATTGCATTGAGTAAAAGGCCAAATAAGGAAAATCATTTTATTTGCTGCTGTGTTATAAAAAAAATACAATGCACCTCAGTGCAGCGTGTAAAAAACAAATCACATGAAAGTGCATTCAAAACATAATGCAACGCTGTACATTATGCATCTCTGCGCACGTGACAGTACATATCTGTACAAGCAATGTAATGTGAAAGGGTTCTAAAGATATTTTTATAAAATAAGAATTTAAAGTTTTGTTATTATTATTATTATTAGTAGTAGTATACACAGGACTTATATAGCGCTAACATTTTGTGAAGCAATTTACAATGTAATGGTAGACAGTACAGTTACAATATAATTCAATACAAGAGGAATGTGAAGGCCCTGCTTGTGAGAGCTTACATAAACAAAAATGTTCAAAAAATAACAATGACCAAAAAACACTATAGCGTCCCTTTCAGGTACTTTACCCACTTGCCCTCCAGAGAATTTACCCTCCTTCCTGACCATCCCATTTTTTGCTATACGGCGCTGTGTTACTTTAACTGACAATTGCGTGATCATACAATGCTGTTCATAACTGAAATTTGTGTCCTTTTTCCCCCACACAAATAGAGCTTTCTTTCGGTGGTATTTTGATCACCTGTGCATTTTTTTTTTTTGCGCTATATACAAAATAACACTGACAATTTTGAAAATTGTTTTTTTTTTTACTTTTTGCTATTAAACATATCCAGTGAAAAAAATAAAAAAAATTAAAAATCCCAATACATGTAAATTAATTGATTTATGTGAAAGTTATAGTTTCTACAAATGGCGGTATATATACTGGAATTTTAATTTATTTATTTTTCATGCTAGTAATGGCAGCAATCAGCGACTTATAGCGGGACTGTGGCAGGCATTCTGACATTGGATGGGAACTGACTGCCACTGACATCCCCAGAGACACTAATACAGTGATCAGTGCTAATAAAAAGCACTGACACTGTACTAATGACACTGGGCAGGAAGGGGTTAACATCTGGGGCGATCAAAGGATTCACTGTGTGCTGTGTGTGTTTTACTAGGGAAACATACTGCTCTATATTTCTCTGCTGTGCAGAGAAATACAGAGCAGCATGTTCTTGCTGGAAGGAGAGAGACCTGTGTTGTTTACACACAGCTCTCTCCCCTGTTAGTTTTACTCCTCAATCGCCAGGTGCCGGGGGGTGAATGACATCCGTAGCCGCCAACGGTATTTTGCACAGCCCTGACGCCCTGTAGCAGTACTTCTACTATAGGGCGGCGGGCAAGCGGTTACAGGTTTCAGTAACTTTTAGCACACTCCAAAAACATGCTTGTAGGTATGTGTATGTATGAAGGTGAGTTAGGGACCTTAGACTCCATGAGGGTACTGATGTGAATGTACAGTATGTAAAGTGCTACATGAATCGTTGGTGCTATATACAGTGAGGAACAGAAGTATTTCAACACCCTGCGATTTTGCAAGTTCTCCCACTTAGAAATCATGGAGGGGTCTGAAATTCACTGAAATTCACATTGAGAGACAGATTTAAAAAAAAAATTCAGGAAATCACATTGTATGATTTTTAAAGAATTTATTTGTCTTGCACTGCTGAACATTAGTATTTGAACACCTAAGAAACAGCAAGAATTCTGGCTCTCAAAGACCTGTTACTGTGCCTTTAAAAAGTCCACCTCTACTCCACTCATTAATCTAACTTAGTAGCACCTGTCTGAGCTCTTTAAAGACACCTGTCCACCCCACAGTCAGTCAGACGCCAACTACTACCATGGGCAAGACCAAAGAGCTGTCAAAAGACACCAGAGACAAAATTGTGGACCTCCACAAGGCTGAAAAGGGCTATGGGGCAATTGCCAAGCAGCTTGGTGAAAATAGATCAACTGTTGGAAGAAGTGTTAGAAAATGGAAGAGGCTAAAGACGACTGCCGGTCTCCCTCGGACTGGGGCTCCATGCAAGATCTCACCTCGTGGGGTATCACTGATGATAAGAAAGGTGAGGAATCAGCCCAGAACTACAAGGGAGGAGCTGGTCAATGACATGAAGAGAGCTGGGACCACAGTTTCAAAGGTCACTGTCGGTAGAACACTATGCCGTCATGGTTTCAAATCATGCATTGCACAGAAGGTTCCCCTTCTCAAGTCATCACTTGTCCAGGCCCGTCTGAAGTTTGCCAATTACCATCTGGATGATCGAGAGGAGGCATGGGAGAAAGTCATGTGGTCAGATGAGACCAAAGTAGAACTTTTTGGTCTAAACTTCACTCGTTGTGTTTGGAGGAAAAAGAAGGATGAGTTGCATCCCAAGAACACCATGCCTACTGTGAAGCATGAGGGTGGTAACATCATGCTTTGGGGGTGCTTTTCTGTGAAGGGGACAGGACGACTGCACTGTATTAAGGAGAGGATGAATGGGGCCATTTATTGTGAGATTTTGAGCAACAATCTCCTTCCCTCAGTCAGAGCATTGAAGATGGGTCGTGGCTGGGTATTCCAACATGACAACAACCCTAAGCACACAGCCAGAATAACCAAGGAGTGGCTCCGTAAGAAGCATATCAAGGTTCTGGAGTGGCCTAGCCAGTCTCCAGACCTAAATCCAATAGAACATCTTTGGAGGGAGCTGAAACTCCGTGTTGCTCAGTGACAGCCCTAAGACCTGACACATCTAGAGGAGATTTATGTGGAGGAGTGGACCAAAATCCCTGTTGCAGTGTGTGCAAACCTGGTCAAGAACTACAGGAAACGTTTGACCTCTGTAATTGCAAACAAAGGCTTCTGTACCAAATATTAACACTGATTTTCTCAGGTGTTCAAATACTAATGTTCAGCAGTACAGGACAAAAAAATTCTTTAAAAATCATACAATGTGATTTCCTGAATTTTTTTTTTAAATTCTGTCTCTCAGAGTGGGAATGCACCTACAATGTGAATTTCAGACCCCTCCATGATTTCTAAGTGGGAGAACTTGCAAAATCACAGGGTGTTCAAATACTTCTGTTCCTCACTGTATATATATACCTGTAATAAATAATTATGTGATCATAGAGTTTAGTGTATTTTGGGTGAAGTTTAAATAATAATTTACCCCAAATAATCAGTCATAAGGCTGTGTATGGTTTCCCTATATACACATTGCAGTGCCAAGTGTTTCAGAGGAAGGCCGGTTTATGGCCTTTGTGTAATTCTAAAGTTATATTTTTTAAATAAATTAATATAATTAAAATTAATATAATAATAATAATAATAAAAAAATATACATATATAATAAAATATTATTTTTTACATTTTCTGAAGAGATATGTATTGGATCTATTAATATTTCTAGTACTTTAGTGTTTCTTTACTGAGAAAATCCCATTCTCAGCTAAAAAAAAATGTTTATCTTGGAAGCACAAGCGTAAACTTGGAATCTGCCGCTTGGTACCCTCTCATCTGCAAACAGGAGATCTGGCAACCTGGAATTGTGTCACTCACCCCTTGTACCTGTTCCCTTTTCTCTCTCATTTCAGCACTTAATAGCAACCCTCCCACATTGGAAAACAGATAACAATACACAGCACCATTTAAAATTAGTTTCTATCTTTCTATCCAAGGCCTGAATGGAGACTTTCTATGCTTGTCTGTATTGAGTGGAAAATAATTTACTTGACCACAAGATGGCAAACTGATAAAACCCTTGCTGTGCCTTCATATTTGCTTAGGTAATATTGCATATCAGTGTGCGTAAAGCTCAACTCTATGCTAAATATGTATTTTTAAAATTGTGTTCTAGGTGTTAGACTGGCCATACGATATACAATTTTCATGAGAAATTTGCTTTGGATTTATCAAAAACCATATAATATGAGGTCAAACCTAAGCAACACTTTCAATTGTATCCAATTAGGCAGGCCATTGCGCTACATAGTTGAAGGTAATTCTAAAGGAAATTGGGCAGAAATTGGACAGAAAATTATATAGTGTATGGCCAGCCTAAGGGGACAGAACCTCTGGCTGCAATACTCCACTTCAATTTGGAGCTGTGCCCTGTACCTCTTTTTGGCCACAAGATATCTCCAGTCTTCCAGGTTAATTATTGCCTAAAGTCACTCAGCCCTAAATATAATCCCAAATTGTGGGTGCAGGGAGATGGAAGGAGTAAGGGGCCAGGAGCTGTGCTTTAAAGTGGAACCAAACAAATGTGCCACAAAATTGCAAGCCGGCAGTTTTTTGTTCAGAAGAGCTTTGCAATGCCTCTTCTCCAATAAAACAAACTTACAAATGATTATACAATACCCACGTTCAACCGCCAACTCAACTTCCCATGGCTGAAGACCGGTGCTCTGGCAAAGGTGTTCCCACACTTTGGCAAAGTAGTCCATAACAGAAATAATCACATTATTAATACACTAAAATGTTTTGTTTATAACATCCTATGAGGAAGGCTGTGATAGCTGAAACATGTTAGTGTACTATTAATGTTTTTATATTTATCTAATAAAGATTCTAAGTTTTATGGATCGTATCGAGTTCCGGGCAGGGGTGGACTGACCATTTGGAAACTCGGGCACTGCCCGGGGTCAGTAGGGGGCCCCATGAGATGCCCCTGGTACCTTTTTCATAGGCTTTTTTGAGTTTGGGCAAGGACACAGGGGTCCCATGATCCCCTATTGCCCGGGGGCCCCATGAGTTGTCAGTCCGCCCCTGGTTCCGGGTTATTTCTATTATGGAAAACAAACTCACCTCTCTGCTCACAATCTTCTATTGAATGTACAGTTCAGCGTATATTCTTGGCATGGTGCCTGTGTCCCGGAAGAAACAACATCACACCCATCTGATATGACAAATCAAGATGGCTGGAGACCAACACCAGAAAGAAGCCCGGGGAGAAGATGTCAGTGCCCAGTGACGGATCTAATGCTCACATCCCTAGAATGGAGGGATCTGCAGACTTCAGTTCTGCTTCGAAGGAAAAATATATATCAATTAAATACATCATTTTAAAATATATGCTTTATTTTTCTTGCCAATAGACAAGGGTGTCCAGCTCCTGATGATGTCAAGGTGATGAAACGTGTGAGGAAGAGCTTCCTTATGTCACCTATGTCATTTACGTTTGTTCACTTCCAGTCTGTAGGACACAGAAGAGCCCCGAACACACTATAATGCACGCTTAGCTTGTGTTATCAAGCACATTTTTTTGTGTTTTTAATGGTTTTAATCTCTACTAATAAAGTGGTAATACACTATTTGGAGTATATTTTTAATTTGTTTTAGGGTTTCACCGATACCAATAACAGTATCAGTACTCGTACAAATGCTCTGATACCTGAAGTTGATACCTTCAGGCTTGGTTCTTTCAACTGTCAGCAGGCAATTCTGTAAATTTTAAAAACAAAAAAAAGTTGGCAATTGCCGTTTGTTAAGGAGCGGGCCACTGCATCCTAAAAGTGGTTGTAAAAGCGGAAGGTTTTTTACCTTCATGTAATCTATGCATGAAGGTAAAAAAACCTTCTCTGTGCAGATATACCTCCCCCCCAAGCACCCCTAATAATCACCTAAGCCCCCTCTCAATCCCAGGACTCCCTCTGCTCATTGGCTGATATAGTAGCAGGAGCTATTGGCTCCCGCTAGTGTCAATCACAGCCAGTGAGCCAATGAGAAAAGAGAGAGGAAATGGACACATGGAGCAGCAGCTGGGGAGTGCGCATGCTCAGGTGCCCCCATAGCAAGCTGCTTGCTGTGGGGGCACATGATAGGAGGGAGGGGCCAGGAGCGTCAGCGGGGGACCTAAGAGGAGGAGGATCTGGGCTGCTCTGTGCAAAACCACTACACAGAGCAGGTAAGTATAGACATGTTTTTTTTAAATTTTTTTATTTAAGCCTTTAGAATCACTTTAACAATGTCTCAATCGGTTGTCAGCAGGCAACATACATATAGACCTCTCCCCCGTCAGTGATACTCGGCGGGGAATCACCCGGTGATCAACAGCTGAGGCTGCCAATGGTAGCTCACCCCATCAGTTTCCTCACGTATGACCGATTTACTAACAGACATAGACTGGATGTCACACCACTTCCTAAAACTCAATCTAATATTTCCTCCCCCACGTGCCTCTTCCTTTGATTTCTTGGGCAGGATCAATAGCACCACTATCAAACGATCCATGCATGCCAGGGTGCTTGGTGTAACCCTGAATTCTGAACCATCCTTTCAGGTCCACATCCAATCTCTGTCCAAATCATTCCACCTCAACATCCGCAACATCTCCAAAATACGCCCCTTCTTAACCAATGATACCACAAAGCTCTTAATTCACTCCCTGGTTATCTCCCACCTTGACTACTCCCTCCTCATTGGCTTACCTTTACATAGGCTATCCCCTCCCCCCAGTCTATCATGAATACTGTTGCCAGGCTTATCCACCTTACCAACTGATCAGTGTTTGCTACCCCTCTCTGCCAATCCCTCCACTGGCTTCCACTCACCCAACGAATACAATTCAAAATACTAACAACAACTTACAAAGCCATCCACAACTCTGCCCTCAGCAACATCACCAACCTGGTCTCAAAATATCAACCAAACCACTCTCTTCGATCCTCCCAAGACCTTCTGCTCTGTAGTTCCCATATCACCTCCTCCCATGCTCGCCTCCAGGACTTCTCCCGAGCTTCTCCCATCCTATGGAACTCCCTACCCCAATCTGTTCGTCTATCTCCTAATCTATCCACCTTTAGACGATCCCTGAAAAACTTTCTCTTTACAGAAGCCTATCCTGCTTCTAACTAGTAAACTGCCTCTTATTTCCTCCATCAGCTCATCCCCCACAGCTTTTACCTTTGTATCACTCAACCCTTTCTCTTAGATTGTAAGCTCTAACGAGCAGGACCCTCTGTTTCCTCTTGTACCAAATTGTATTGTAACTGTAATGTCTACCTTCATTTTGTAAAGCGCTGCACAAATTGTTGGCGTTATATAAATCCTGTATAATAATAATAATAGGGAGCGGACACGATGCATGTGCGCCCCCTACCTGGAAATGCGAAATATCACGTATATATACGTGATTTTGTGCAGCTCTGCCGCCCTGTAACAGTATTTCTGCTGTAGGTTGGCGGGAAAGCGGTTAAAAGCAACATGTCAGTAAAAAAAAAGTTGTTGTTTTTTCAAATTAAATGTACCTCTGTTTAGCTCCTTATTAACCCTCAATTTACTCTAACCAGCCCTAATTAACTCCTTATTCTCCTTCTCCATTTAATTATTATTTTACTGCTGATTTGTGTTGTTCATTTATATTTTATAAACTATTTCTAATTAAAACTTTTTTTTGTTTGCTTTGTTAATATTTTTACACCTTTAACATAAAATTACACGTTTCACATTGAAAAAAAATGCAAAATTGAGAACAAATTATTTATTATAATTGTTAATAACTTTTCAATGCTTTGTACCAGAATCATAATTTTAGTGTCATTTTAAACAGGACAAATTACAGAATAAAATGGGCACTTTATGTGCAGTAACACCATTTATTTTTAAACTAACACCACTAAAAAAAACAAAAAAAAGTTTTTTTTTCTGTCTTGTTTCATTGAAAGGGATAGTTCACCAAAGAAATGTAGGTGAGATGGCATGGATAGGTGGCACTGATAGGTGGCACTGATGAGCTGGCACTGGTGATGGGTATTGATAGTCGGCACTGATAGGTGGCACTGACTGTTGGCACTGCTGGGTGGCACTGACTGGCGGCACTGCTGGGTGGCACTGACTGGCGGCAATGCTGGGCTGCACTGATAGGTGGCACTGGTGGGCACAGGTGGGTGGCACAGGTGGGTGGCAATGATGGGCACTTGTAGGCGGCACTGCTGGACACCTGTGGGTGGAAATGGTGGGTGGCACTGCTGGGCACTGATCATCAGGGCACTGATCATCTGTGCCCTGATGATCAGTGCCGATCCCTGCTCTGACAACTGCCGATTCTCGGCAGCACTTTCTTCACGCTCTGACAGCTTGAGGAAAGTGCAGCCGAGAACTGCCAATTGCATTTCTCGGTGATCAGCGTGTCATTGGACACGGCTGATCACATGGTAAAAGGCCGCTGTGATTGGCCTTTTACCACATCTTGTGATCAACTCTGTCCATAGGACACAGCGATCATGGAGATTGCCGGGTGTGTGCCTCCGGTCTGGCGTGCAGGAGAGCGCGTTCTGGGAGGACGTCATATGACACCCACCCAGAACTGGCCGGCCGCAGTGCAGCCATTATTTCGGCTATCTGAGGTCGGCAACTGGAGGACCTTAACAACCAATTACTCATTCAGAAGTCAGCAGGGTTCCCTTTTTTTTGTAAACAAAAATTGATATCGGTGAGTACAAAAAAAAGTATTGGTACTCGTACGAGCTGTAAAACAAAATGGTAACGGTACATCCCTAATTTGTTCCATGCACTTATGTAATGGCCTCTGGAGGTGCATTTTAATGTTTCTCTTGTATACTGTATATGCTTTTTCTTGCATTTTTTGCACTATTTTACTTTTGTTGATTTTGCTGCATATGTATTGTTGTAGAATGTGTTTTATTGCACTAGAAAATAGCAAGTGGTGCATTATAGTGTTGCACACATATATTTTCCTGTATTTTTGCACGTGTCACTTTTTGTTTTTGCTACATATGCATTGAAGGAGTAATTGTTCATTGCACGGTGAAGAAAATACCATATTTGCTAGCAAAGAAAAGGGGAGGTGTATTGTAGCGCAGCACCCACATACACAATACTCTGCATTTAGTTGTATCCCTTGGGGGTATAATTAGGTTGCTGGCAGCTACTAATATTAGATAGTATACCATAGTGCAGGATTTTTTTTAACATAATTGGCTACAATGGCCAACAACAAAGTGTCTTTTTTATCACACTTTCTATACATATGGTCCTTAATTTAGATATACAAAAAGCTAAATGACCATGTCAGACATTAGGTGCATAGAGACCTTCTATTCTTGCATAATGCATATCCTGCTTGTGCTGCTATGTTATTATTACATGAACTGGTGACTGGAGACTTCACATTCGTGTCTGTCTTACTAAATCTGCAGGCTTCCAGGTAAATCCAACAGCAGAACTGAGGGGATAGGGAATATGGGGCTGGTTTACATTCCGTACATCAAGTGAAATCTCTTTCTCTAAAGGTTGTAGAATGGCAGACTAAAGGAGTACTATATGTAAAACACTCTGCTCATAATAGCATGCTCTGCTTTTAATATACCTATTATAATCATAAAATATGGCAGCATGAATGTCAAGTAAGGTTCTGTTGGACAAATACTGCATACACCAGAATCATGCTGCACCTCTGCTTCATGTTAAAGTTTATATATTGCAATTTATACATAGTTACATTGGTCCAAGCTGGAACACACTAAATATATATATGTGCCATACCTTTGGCATCCCTGGGGAAGCTGGAAATCCCTGTAGTAGAGACCACTATTAGACTGTCAGGACCTGGATCACCTGCTGGTGGCACTGTGGTCCCGAGTGGAGGATTCTAATTCCAGTTTCCACCAATGGGTGTCTCCCAGCAGCCAGAAGATCCCAATAATCAGTTTTCACCTGATGCTGGCTGCTGGGAGGATAATTAGGTCCTCCCCTACTAGTGTCTTGCTCCAATGTGTTGCCTGCTGACATATACTGCTAGCTATTATCCTGCTCCTGCCCTGTACACTGTACTATGTATCCTGCTGCCTTGTACCTGCTCTTCCTTGTTCCTGATCCCAGTATTTGTTCCCCTTTCCTGTCTGCTCCCTGCACCTCCAATTTTCCCTTCTTTTCTATGTGTGCCATTTTATATACAATCAGTTGTTAGGCTTTCTGTTTGTTAGTTATTAGTCAGGTATTCTGTCACTGGGTTTTTGGTTCGCATATATTTTTATGTTTGCTGTGTGCTGGTGTTTGGATGGATTTTGTTTCACTGTAAATGAATCTCACTTCAAGCATACAGTCTAGTCCCCGTTTCCTGAGTGTAACAACACAGATCTGTCCATCCTTGCTGCTGATTCCTGACAAAGCATTCTCTGAATCAATGAGGTGAAAAAACAGGGCAGTGATGTCACAATCTCCACCTTGTCCAATGACAGAATACTTTGTATTCACTGGGAAAATGCAAATTGTTATGTGAATGGTAGAGGTGCTTACTACAACGATTTCCAGCTTCAATGGGGATCCCACAGGCATGAACATACATACTTACAAGCTGGATAAAAGTAACTATGAAAAAAGTGCTTTGTGGAAGCTGCATTTGGCCTACAGGTACCGTGCTTGGCATGGGCCCTGTCAAATTATAGGTTGGCTTTTTTGTGAATGGGCTTTAGGAGAGGCTTCCTTCGTGGACGACACCCATGCATACCATTCCTCTGCAGTGTATGCCGTATTTAGTCATGGGAAACAGTCATCCCAGTTTGGCTTTCTACTTCTTTAGTTAACGGCAGTGACCTTGCATGGCGATTTTCTTCAACCCTTCTCATCAGAAGACTTTGCTACAGTATTCTGACTGATGAGTAAAGCTTTGCTGACCTTATTGTAGCCTTCACCTTTTTCTGTAAAGAAATTATTTTCTTTCTCAGGCCTTGTGACATTTCTCTTCCATGTGGTGTCATTGCTGACAGAATAAAATGGGAAGGGGTTTTCCTTGTTAAGTAACATCCTTTTATAATCAGCTGTCTGCTGGACACCTGTTTAATGAATACTTAGACTCATCTGTAGTTGAATTCTTGTTAATTAGGATTTTGTTGTCTAAAATTTAGCTTTGCTCCTAAGACTTTCATTGGAGTGTATTCATTTTTGCTACATGACCTTGAATGAATTTGTTAGGAAAAAATCTTCTTTGTGTGTGCAAATTAACAAATCTTGTTTGCAATCAATGGCCTGCTTTTGTGGGAGTATTTTGTAGTGGTGTCCCATAGAAAATGTTGATTCTGAACGGAAAGAAGGTTTTCTGACAAATCTGTTGGGGTGTACTCATTTATGCTGAGCACTGTATGTAAATGAACCTCAATTTGTCTATGCTGCACCATAACTTGTAAACTACTGGGGTCCCTTGACTGCATTGTAAATTTTATTGTAAAGGTGTGCAAACCCTTGCTCTGGGATACACTTAATAGTTGATGGGCTTGGAAGCTTTGCCTGCCCTTTACCATTTTTAAGCCTCATTATTTACCCATCACTGAAATGGCAGTTTCACTATCCAATAGAGAGACATAGAAGATAGTAAAAGGCGAGGCCATTCTAAACTGATCTAGAAATAAGTAAATTGAAGAGCAGTCGGATAGTCCCAGCAACAGGATGCTAAAAATGAGAAGAGACTTGATGTCTAGACACCTGTCTAGGCTTGCTGTGTACTGAAGGGTATTGGATTAGGTAAGTATGTGTCATAGGTTTGGTATATACTGTATATAAATATTTTTGTATGTCTTTTTGCATTATGTAAACCCTTTGCATTTCTAATCTTAGGGCCAACAATGGATTAGGAGGATCTTGTTTTTAACTGCTTTTATGGGTTTATGTTTATGCATTTCAAATTTTGTGATCAGTAGAACAGGATTTACTTTTGGATTCATAGTTATTTAGTTCACTTCATCAGACTTTTCCAGGTACCAATTATTTAATTGCACAACAGCATCACTCAAACTGCCCTCTCTGATCCTCCCAAGACCTCCTGCTCTCTAACTCCCTAGTCAGCCCGGCAGGTCAGGAAAGGGGGGGGGATGAGCGAGTGCCCCTCCTCCTGAACCATACCAGGCCACATGCCCTCAACATGAGGGGGGTACTTTGAGGTGGAGGGCCCCCCCAAAGCACCTTGTCTCCATGTTGATGGGGGCAAGGGCCTCTTCCCCACAACCATGGCCGGTGGTTGTCGGGGTTTGCAGGCATGGAGTTTATCAGATTCAGAAAGCCCCCTTTAACAAGGGGTCCCCCAGATCCTGCCCCACCATGTGAATAAGTATGGGGTACATGGTACCGCTACTCATTCACAAAATAAAAAGTGTAGTGTAAAAAATTACAGAAGACAGTTATTGACAAGTCCTTTATTAAAAACAAAATTAAAAAATGTTGCCCAAAGTAGATCCAATGTCAACCATGATGCCTGCCACCACCACCGTCCCAAAAAAAGAAAAAAAAAACACTCAGCACTCGACTCTGGCTCCTGAAGTCTGACAGCTGCACCGACCTGACAGTTCTTAAACATATAAGGGGCGGGGCCACCCGTTTGGCGTCAAACGGGTGACCCTGCCCCTTGTGATGTCATCATGCACTGTGATTGGCCAAAGCATTGCACCTGACTTGTGGTCAGGTGCATTGCTTTGGCCAATCACAATGCACTGTCAGGGTGCAGTGCATTGTGGGGCGCTGAAGGCGAACAGAGCACCAAACGTCCTTACCATTCATGTGTTCGCTGAACACACAAATGGCCCATGTTCAACTCGAACTTTAAGCTCAACTCTACCATCTTCTAACAGCTGAATTTTTAATTATTCCAGCAGCTTATCCCTCATAGCTATTACCTTTTGTGCCACTTACCCTACCCTATTTAATTGTAAATCCTTCTAACTCCCTTGTATTGTATTGTACTGTGACTGTATTGTCTCCCTTTATATTGCAAAGTGCTGTCAAACTGCTGGCACTATATAAATACTGTATAATAATAATAATATTAATAATAATTTGGATTGTACAGTGAACCCTTGTATGGTACCATTTATAATACCTGCAGTTATTGGAGGTCAGCAGGAGCCATTCTTCGACACAAGTAGTATATTTAAAGAATTGGTCAGGTAGCAAGGTCCTTATATCTGGTGTCAGGTAGAAAGGTAATAATTCAAAATTGTAATTTTTAATCTGTTTTAGTAAATTTCAAACATTTTGACATACCTATTATTATTATTATCCAAAAATGTCAAACCTAATGAGAGTCTGGGATGAGATAACCTTTTTTTCCGCTACCATGAAACTATACAGGGCAAACAACCTTTTTGTGATGGACAAATGAAGTTGAGCGGCAAAGATAAATATCATTGTTCGAAAAGCTCTAACTGGCAATCATATCCTGAAAGCCAGATTGGGGAAAATTCACAAACAACAAACTGAAATTAGAGAACAAAGAGTGACAACCATGTGTTGGGCATATAGCAAACTGATCTGAGAGAAAGAAAAAAAAAAATGATGGTTGTGATTCATTGCAATGAAGAAAAAACATAAAACTGAACAATGATTGTATCCCGTGTCATCGGGATTATGTAGCCTATGTTTCTTTTATGAGCTGCCAACTGAACATGATTACAAGAAAAGTAAGATAGATATTATGACTGCAACAATTTGTATGTGACTTTCAAATTTGCATTGGTTTGTTCTATGATTGGCTGGTTGTAGAAGAAAAATAGAGCCCTCCACTAGGGCAAGGGTTTATTGGTATTCTGTGTGCCTTGTTTGCACTTCCACACTACGGGGCAGAGTGGTACATGGCCTGCATGAAAGATGGGTTGAATTTAATGTAAACTGATTTGTCTTGCTAGCTTGATTGGTGATGATTAGTTAAACATTTCACTTTTGCCAGTGGCATACCTAGTGTATTGGACTCCCGAAGTGAATTATTTTTAAACACTCCCTCCTTCTTGCTTCTCAATACATTAACATAATTTTCAGTAATAATCAAGCAACGCCCCAGCAAAAATACCCCTACCATTCAAAATCACACCAGACCTCAGATTCAGACCAATGACAGGTGCAAAAAGAGGGGGAAGTCCTCCCAGCTGTGTCATGTCATACTTCAGAGTTGAGGATGAGCTTCTCTTGTCTCTACACTGCTCTGCATCTGAACGAGACTGGCACATCATGGTGACTTTGCAGAGAAACCTTGTAAAGCACTAAAGTGTAGGGCAGATAGAGGAGGGGGGATGCAGTCCTGGAGCACCCCCCACCCCAGCTGGCTGTGTCCCAGGGCTGACTGCATCCCCCTGGCCCCCTAGATACGCCACTGACTTGTACTACTGTAACAACATGTAATCTGAATATCTAGTGACCTCCTCACCCAAGATTTTTCACCCCAAGAATACACAAAGGGAAATGAGTGGAGTTTTACCATACAGATTCTATGCTTATGTGGTAAGTTCAAGAATAAAAACTATGTTATGTCAAGAAAACATGAGAAATTACATAGACATCCTGTATATTTTCCCTCATGATGCCAGCAGGTAGCAAAGGCATTGTTGGTACTACAGGGATTCATATTTGTTTCAGTGGTGTATTTAGGTTTTGTGCTGCCCTAGGCAACACAAAAATGAGCCCCCCCCTCTCGAGAAAGCCTTCCACTACCACTGCCCCCCATACACCAACCGCCATCGCCCATGGTGAGAGAAAGACCCTCATCTTCACAGCTCTGAACATCCCTCATAACGAGAGTCGGGCTGTGCATACACCATTATGAAACCCGCAGCCTCTCTTGGAACCCACCAGGTGCATGTGTCCTTTCTTCCGTCCCTTCTTCCGAGGGGTAGTGCTGCCTCCCTGAAAAATGCCGCCCCAAAGGCAAATGCCTTGTTTTCCTTGTGGTAAATACACCTCTGATTTGTTTTACTGTTGTGTTGTACATATCTGAATAGTGGGAGCTCAGGTTACAAGCACAGCAAAATAAGTCAGCTCATTGACACCCCCCTCTTTTTCTCCAAGCAAGTACAGTGCCCCTAGAGTCTGTGGCAGCAACCAGCAAGTGTACACCTAGTCCTGGGATTTGGTATTAGAGATCCCAGCATGCATGGTAGACACTAGAGCATGGAAGCACTATGTATTAAAGCAGTAGAAAACTGCAACTGCAAACTGCAAGAAAAAAAAAATTCCCTGCAAGGTAATGTCATAATGTGCTAGTATGCATTGCATACTAGTACATTATGAAGAACTTACCCTAAAACAAAACCCTCCAGTGGCACGCTATCACTGCTGCAGAGTCTTCCATCTTGACCCGGTCTTCCTTCCAGGTTCGCAAGCTCTGGCCATCTGACTGGCTGAGCCACGGTGACGTCACTCCAGGGCATGTGCACGGGAGTCCCAGGCCACAGCACACAGCTCTGAAGGAACGTCATGGGTATGCCGTTCCTTTAGAGTGCATGTGGAGTCTATCAAAAAGAGAAAATATCTCCTAAATGGTGCACATTTAGAAGATATTCATTTTACGTACAGATAAGGTTTAGTATGAGCTTACCTGTAGGTAAAATATACAAAAGTGGGTTTACTTCCAAAACATTAAAGTATTACTACATTTTAGTAAAGGTAATGAAAACATTGATATGTCAGCTTATAAACTTTTACAAAAAAGTAAAATTTACCAAAAACCAATGTAGCTTCCCTAAACCCTCAAATACTCCCATTCCCTCCATTGATGCAAAGTCCTCAAGTTCCCTTGCTGGTGCCAACATCTTCTCCCTGGCTTCTTCAATGTCCAGGGTCTCAAACAATCTTGATTGGCTTGGATGACATAACTACCACGCATGTGCCTGGGAGTTCATTCACCCTGGCACTAAAGTGTGCCAGGAATGTACACTGAGTTGTGCATGTGCACATTCTAAAGAATCTAGTGAGAAGAATAGTAAGAAGCCTATTGCAAAAGAAACATCGAGTAATAGGGGAATTCAAAATGGCCCCAGCAACAGTTTTCTGGTGGTAGTTCCCATAAGAACTACCTGGGCCTAAATCAGGCAAGCATTTGTGCCAGTGTTGGTAACGTAACTGACGTGTGACAAATTCAAATACTTCTTACTACCATCCCTTTCAGAATATATCGCTGTAGCAGTAAGAAATTCTTAAAGAATTTCTGCCAGTACTCCATTTAGGATATTGGCAACCACCTACTTGCCGACCCACCACAGTATATATACTGTGGCAGGGAGGCAGCTACAGGCACCACGACATACTGGTACATTGCTGCCTGTTTCCATGTATTGGACGTGCGTGTGTCTGCTGGCTTACTCCCCTGTGATTTGACACAGCAGGAATTCATCAACAGATCTCTGATTCATGGCTGGGACCTGCTGCTCGGTTGCGTCTAATCACAGCCTAGAGCCCTGTGTTCACAAACAACACAGGGGTCTATATACGGGGAACAACTTTGTTTCTTTTTCCTGCGGGAAAAAGAAACATAAATCTGTAGTAAAAACCAGCACACAGCACACACTTGTTAGGCACACAAAAACCCTTGATTGCCCCTAGATGTTAACCCCTTCTCATCCAGTGTCATTAGCACAGTTATATTAAAGCTTACCTGTAGGTACACGTGTAGGTAAACGTACACCGCTTAGGATATATTCACTGTTTCTGCAGCTGATGACTAAGTTACTAAGCACAGGATTTTGAGTGAAATGCGTTAACTTCCCTCTGTCCTTGTATTGGAGTTGTGATCTATGCTGTTTTTATTATGCAGATTCAATAAATGGGAGTTTTATCTGGTACATCGATGGAGTGCGGTCATCTTTCTTTGTCTTTATCTGCAGCTGATGACGTCACCGGGGCATGTGCTCTGAATAGATGGTATACTTATGTCAGTACTTCAGAGCTCTGTGCTTCAGCCGTGACTTCTCTGCACATACCTGATGGTGACATCATCGTGGCTTGGCCATTCAAACAGCCAGAGACCGTGAACCTGGAACGAAGACCAGGTGAAGATGGAAGCCCTGTCAGTGGTGACAGTGCGCTGCTGGAGGGTTCGCTTTAAAGTAAACCTTTCCCAATGTGCTAATATGAGGTTTTTTGACATTACCTTGCAGGGAGAATTTTTTTTTCTACAGAACAGTTTACTATTACTTTAATTTTCTAAAAATTCTTTCCCTGTTTGATTTTAAAATTTGAGGGCATTGGTTGAAATTTGAGTGGTTCGCCATTATTTGTATTGTTTTGCTTGCATTTAAATTTTTTGTCCTATTCAGCCACATTACATTTGCTGTCCAAAGGTGCCTCCCGTGCTCCTTTGTCCTGAATGGGGGCTCTCTAATATAGGAGGTGTGTTACTGGTCAGATCACAAGGTGAAAACAGAGAGAAGAAAGCCAAAAAAAATAAATCAAATGCAGCCACCACATCTAATGGTTGGTAAGCTGCAATATATTAAATTTTTAGTTTTGGATTTACTACCGCTTTAATGTTGCTCTATAATCCACATAAAAATATTCTTTCCTCACTGAATGATATTTTAAAAAAATGTATTTGCATTGATACGTTAACTTCCCTCTGTCCTTGTATTGGAGTTGTGATCTATGCTGTTTTTATTATGCGGATTCAATAAATGGGAGTTTTATCTGGTACATCGATGGAGTGCGGTCATCTTTCTTTGTCTTTATCTGCAGCTGATAACGTCACCGGGGCATGTGCTCTGAATAGATGGTATACTTATGTCAGTACTTCAGAGCTCTGTGCTTTGGCCGTGACTTCTGTGCACATACCTGATGGTGACATCATCGTGGCTTGGCCATTCAAACAGCCAGAGACCGTGAACCTGGAACGAAGACCAGGTGAAGATGGAAGCCCTGTCAGTGGTGACAGTGCGCTGCTGGAGGGTTCGCTTTAAAGTAAGCCTTTTCCAATGTGCTAATATGAGGTTTTCTGACATTACCTTGCAGGGAGAATTTTTTTTTTTTTTTACAGAACAGTTTACTACTACTTTAATTTTCTAAAAATTCTTTCCCTGTTTGATTTTACAATTTGAGGGCATTGGTTGAAATTTGAGTGGTTCGCCATTATTTGTATTGTTTTGCTTGCACTTTAATTTTTTGTCCTATTCAGCCACATTACATTTGCTTTTGTTGTTTTGCTATTGATGAAAATGCATTGTAAACACACAGCAAGCACTGTACATGCATTTTTAATGCAATTGGCATAAGTTTCATGAGTTTCTCCCACAATGACCTTGAAGAATCAACCTTGGGGCCCCCTTTGCAGGATTCTGGAGGTTCCTCATACGCGCTCTGGTGTGGTAAGATTCAACTAAGTAGTGTGCACATGATGGAGATGACCATTACTACTGTACAATACATATACGTAGGTTGCACCAACAGTTTTTACAAACTGACAGCTGAATGAAGATGAGATTTTTAGAAACAAACTGTAATGTGATCCTGATGTCTATGGTTTATGTACTTTAAGTTATTACATGAATAAGGTATTTTCTCAATAGCTTCTTTAATGTAAAGTTTTCAGTTCTTTAAGTTGATTCGTTTTTTCTTTTTTTTGTAAAAAATATAAGAAAGCTTAATTGTAATTTTTTCAGATCAATAATATTTTGATCCGTTGTTGTGGGGCCCTTCAAACGGAATTGGACCCATAGGCCAGTACTTACTCTGCCTATTTGGTAATCTTGCACTGCACATTCTACATGCATCTTAAACACAATCCATTTTTTCAATAATGTTCCTGAAGAATGCTTTCTTGTAGATGTGTGTTGCTTGCTTCTGACTGCTTCTGATGTCCATGTGCACAAGCCCTGAGATTTGTGTGTACAGGAGGTGTTCTCAGTAAGGAGGGAATATTTAAGGGCCCTATTTTGTGTATTATGGTTCAGAAGAGTTTAGCTAGGTCCCTGTATGTATAGCTGGTAATCTTGAAGACTACGCATGAGATGTACTAGACTTTTACAATGAAGGGGTTACATTTTGATAGTACTCAACAGTTCCCGACCGACCTAATGTCATATGATGGTGGGGTGGGACATGTGCCATTCCAGGTGGACGCTATATGAAGGAGGGGCCGCACTGCGACACAACCTGTCACCGCACTGCGACACAACCTGATTAGCTGCCAGTACCATGTGATCACTGTGACCAATCACAGCATATCACATAAAAATTGTACAAAATGGGTAGTGTTCATTCATCCCATTCATTGTGCACTATTGTGTTGATCTCTGTGATTGGTCACAGTGATAATATGATACAAACAGGGCCAATCACAGCCCATCTGTACCATGTGATTAGCTGTAGCCAATCACAGCTAATCATAGTAGTAAACACTGAATTAATATATTTCATTCAGTAAAAATGGTTGCTTATACCAATGCAATTCATTGTTATGAGCAATCATAGTATATAAAAAAAAATAAAATCCTGATCACTTTCCCAGAGTAGTACAGTGTAAGGTAACAGTGCATGGTAACACTGTATTGCTCTGGTCACAGCATGTTACAAAAAATCATATAAAATGTAATAAAAAAGAAAAAAAAATGAAAACATTGAAAAAAATAATCCATTTTTTCTTTTTTGCATACTGTCACCCGTCAGTTTCCCTGACCACACTAGCTATATGATGACGCTGCACTAGTGACAGTATGTAAAAAAAAATTATGAAAAAATTTTTAATTTCTTCATTTTCAAATAAATTGTGACAAAAAAATTACAGCTTCAAAAAATTCACCATGCCTCTTACTAAATACCTTGGACTGTCCACTTTCCAAAAAGGGGTCATTTGGGGGTTGTACTGTCCTGGAGTTTTTCGGGCCTCAAGAAATGAGATGTCAGTATATCAGGATCAATGAATTTTCAGATATACTATATCCCATAGTAATTGGGTTATTTTCACCAAAGAAATGTCGTATACGTTTTGGCCTAAATTTATAAAGAAATATTATAAATTTGCAAAATGTAATAGCAGAAATGTATATATATATATATATATATAAAACTTATTTTTTCCTCAAAAAATGTTCTGTCTTTTTTGTTTATTTAGCAAAAAATTAAAAAACCTAGTGATGATCAGATACAACCAAAAGAAAGCTCCATTTCTGTAAAAATAATAATTTAATTTGGGTACAGTGTTGCATGACAATTGTCGTTTAAAGTGTGACAGAGCTGAAATCTAAAAACTGATCAGACAGGGGGTGAAAGTGCCCGGTATTAAAGCGGTTAAAGGCTGCTGTTCAATGTAGTTTCATTCCTGCAGCTTCACTGCAAAAAAGCCTGTGTTACCGTGTTGCAGCTCTGGAATTATACACACCTACCCAAATCAATATAAAACAATTCACGTTCAGACCACCAAGTGAATTTTGCTCTGTAGGAAACCATCATATCTTTATCGTGAGATTTGTACCTGCAGCTTTATAGTTGTGTGAATGAGCTCCTAGGGCTGTGCCACATGTGTCTGCAGGAAATAGGAATTGCTGTTAACACTTCAGGAGCCCAGGAGTTTAGCCGGGAAATAGCTCATCTAACACACCAATGGGTAGGAGAAGGTTTGCAGCGTATGCTCGGATAGGAAGGGAGTCTTCTCTTTAAAGGGAAACTATATTGTCTTTTCAATCAGAGCATATTTTAACCACTTGCCCTCCAGAGGATTTATCCCCCTTCCTGGCCAGGCCATTTTTTGTGATACGACACTGCATTACTTTAATTAACAATCGCGCGGTCATGCAATGCTGTACATAAATGAAGTGTATGTCCTTTTTTCACACAAATGGAGCTTTCTTTTGGTGGTATTTGATCACCTGTGAGTTTTTTGAAAATTTAGCAAAAAAAAAAAACAAAAAAACCCAATATTTTTTACTTTTTGCTATAAAACATATCCAGTAAAAACATTTTAAAAATCTAATCTCATCATAAATTTATGCCAAAATGTATTCTTCTACATGTCTTTGCTAAAAAAAAATCCCAATACGTGTTAATTAATTGGTTTACATGGAAGTTATAGCGTTTACAAATGGCGGTATATATACTGGAATTTAATTTTTTTTATACTAGTAATGGCGGCAATCAGGGACTGCGGGACTGCGGCTGGCATTCTGACACTAACTGCCACTGACATCCTCAGTGACACTAATACAGTGATCAGCGTTAATAAACAGCACTGACACTGTACTAATGACACTGGGTAGGAAGGGTTTAACATCTGGGGCAATCAAAGGGTTAACTGTGTGCTGTGCTGTGTTTTACAACATGTGATGTGTGTGTTTTACTTGAGAAATATGCTGCTGTGTATTTCTCTGTTTTTTATACACAGGTCTCTTTCCTGTCAGTATTACTCGGCGATCGCTGGGTGCCAGCGGAGAATCTCTGCCTGGGACCTGGTGATTGACATCCGTAGACGCCGATGGCGCCATGGGTAGGGCAGCAAGCTCGTGTGCACACACACACCCTACCCAGAAATTCAAATCACATATATATACACGTGAGTTTGCACAGCCCTGCCGCCCTGTAGCAGTATTTCTGCTATAGTGCAGCAGGCAACTGATTGAATTAGTAATGCAGTATTTACCTTAAATGAATTTTTCTATGAATCACATTTTTACCAGATTGCTCATATCATTGTCATTGTATTAACCACTTCAACTGCCCCCCCTGTATACCTTTATGGACCAGAGGAATGCTTACATTTTAATTATGGGTTTATTGATTGGGTAATAATGGCAAGGGTAGCTGGGCACTGCCATGAGGAACATGTATCAATGCAAATACATTTTTTTAAAATATCATTCAGTGAGGAGAGAATATTTTTATGTGGATTATAGAGCAACATTAAAGCGGTAGTAAATCCAAAACTAAAAATGTAATATATTGTAGCTTACCAACCATTAGATGTGGTGGCTGCATTTGATTTCTTTTTTTTGGCTTTCTTCTCTCTGTTTTCACCTTGTGATCTGACCAGTAACACACCTCCTATATTAGAGAGCCTCCATTCCAGACTAAGGAGCACGGGAGGCACCTTTGGACAGCAGCATTGCCAGATTGGGGGAAGGAGAGTGTTAGATGTACTAGCAGATTTAGGCTCCATGTACACTGCAGCTGATAAACTCACGTTTAGGAGGTTTTCTGCATTTTTGTCAGCAGCCCCTGAACTCTCCCTAATGTTTTCCTATGTGTTCATGTACACATCGTCGTTTACAGTCATTTACAGGCCGTTGAGTGTAGTCGTTTTTTTGAACGCACCATGCTTGCGTTCAGGAGTAGATTTTATCAGCATTTCAAACGCCAAACGTGTGTAAACGTGGCTAATCGCGGCTAACCACGTTTATAAGCTTTTTCGTTTTGGAATTTTTTTTTAACTCTTCCATTTCCAGATGCTGTCCAGAGCCTTTTTTCATCATGGAAAATGCATGCAAAGACTTTTCCCGGTACTCAAATGGACCTGGTACACAATACTTTTAGGTTTCGCATGAAAGAAAATATGTTAGACACTGCTGCAATAATTTCTGCACAGAAATGAGCTGGAACACGTCAAAACACCACAAAAATAAAAAAAAGACAGCTAATCTCAACAAATACTGCTCTCTCTGCTTCTGCTCTCTCTATTTCTCTCAAAATGTCTGAAATAGTTAATTTTTTACTGTTTTTCAGTGCGTTCTGGGCATTTTGGAAGGTCATAAACGCGCATAAACGCAGTATGCAAATGCAGCTAAACAGACTTTTTTTTAACCTACATTTTCCAGCAGTCAGTTTCCATCATTCAGAAGTGCCCCGTGTACATGGGGCACCTTGATATCATGATGCTTGCTTTCTTGCAATGTGCACTAGGTAACTCAGGACCTGATCCAGGGGAGCAGCAATCATCATTAGCAGTAAGTTATTATTTAACTTTGATCCCCATTTTACTTTATCCCATCTGTCACCGAATGGTCCAGCAGAGCCATTGTTTTTAACCCTTAGCAAACTTAGATACACTAACATATTGAAACTAAACTCCAGCTCACCATGCAGTTACACAAGCAGTTACAACAGTTTTTTTTTCTTTTGGGATAAAAGTTTAGCATAAATAATTAAAAGCTGATTATTGTAATTGTAGCAAGCAAATGAATAAACTTCCCAGTAATGCTATTACTTTGCTGCAGCTAGAGGGAGCTCTAATGATTTGTAGTGTAACTTCAGGATAGCAACAACCGACAAAGGTTTACATTAAACTCGGAATGAGCAAGTGCGCAACATGTGTTTTTTCTGTTCTCCTCTTAATACAAGTTAGTCACACTTGGTTTATGCTATCTTTGTTCAGTTTTGTGATTGTCCAGACATTCGCTTTCTCTGTTTAGTATCCTATATGTCAGTAATGGTTACTCTAACTCAAATTGATGCGCTTTTACATGTGGCCTGCCATTATAAAGAAAGTAATTGCTGTAGGCTGCATCTTTGCCATACCTTACATTCAGATCACCGATAATCCTGTAACATAAGCACCCCTATCAGTGGTAAATGGTTTGTCTTTTTAAACTGCTACATTTGCAGGAGAGATTGTTATGTTGAAAAACAACCTAAGGGGTTAATCCTCTGCATTGTGTAAAAATCGTTTGGTCCTGTTTCCTCTGCCCCTCCTCTTGTTCAAATGTCCACCTGATAAGACAGACTGAACCCGTAGCCACATGCACATGCTCAATTTAGTTTGTATTGCTAGAGAGGTTTTTTTTTTCTTGGGAGAGTGCATGTGATTAGCACAGGGCCAATCAGCACTGTCCAGACAGAGGTCAGGGGTTTTGCATCCTCCTAGGGTATGAATAAATCTCCTCCTACAAGCTTTAACTTCTTTCCCGCTGCCCTATAGCAGATATACTGTTACAGGGGGGCAGGGGTGTGTAAAATCATGTATATATACATGATTTTGCATTTCCGGGTAGGGGACACATGCGAGCCATACGAGTGCCCTACCTGCACCGCTATTCACAGCCTCAGCTATCAATCACCGGGGTCCTGGCTGGTGATTACTTGCTGGAACCCAGTGATCGAGGAGCATTACTGATGGAGGGAGAGAACCTCAAGTAAACAATACAGTTCTCTCCCCTGTCAGCTCCTGCATACTGCTATGCATGGCTTTGTATAGCAGAGCCATGCAAAACAGTGTGCTTACAGTGAAGCACACACACAGCACACAGTAAAACAGCACCCAGTTAACCCTTTGATTGCCCCACATGTTAACCCCTTCCTGCCCAATGTCATTAGTACAGTGTTAGTGACACCAAGTCAGCTCCACCCAGTGTCAGAATGCCTGCTGCAGTCCTGCTATAAGTTGATGATCGCCGCCATTACTAGTAAAAATAAAAAAAAAATAAAAACTCCCAGTATATATATACCACCATTTGTAAATGCTATAACTTTTATGTAAACTAATTAATTTACACGTATTGGGATTTTTTTTTAGCAAAGACTTGTATCAGAATACAGTTTGGCCACAATTTATGATGAAATTAGATTTTTAAAATTTTTTTAAAAGTCAAAATTATTGTTTTTTTCTCAAAATTGTTAGTATTTTTTGTAGCGCAAAAAATGTAAAATGCACAGGTGATCAAATACCACCAAAAGAAAGTTCTATTCATGGGAAAAAAGGACATCAATTTCATTTGGGTGCAGCTTTGCATGACTGCGCAATTGTCAGTTAAAGTAACGCAGCACCGTAAAGCAAAAAATGGCCTGGTCACAAGACTGCTCTAACTGCCGATGAGAAAAGGTATTTAGCAGTTTATATTTACTAAAATAATTGCATTTCCATGTTATATGTACTGTGGGAGACCTGATATAGTGAAAGCAGGGTCCTGGGTTTAGTAACACTTTAATGACATGACAAAAATAAATTCAGCTTTTTAAAATGTCATTAATATACCTCCATCTATAAATCCATTGTCAATCACTGCATACAGTCATGTATATCCTTTGTTAATCATAACGTCCAGGGATTTAAATCCTCATCAATCATGATTACCTGATTTCTACCTATGTGTACCTGCCACACTCCCTCACTAAACAACAGATCTGTGGTGTTAGGGTAATGTAAACAAGAAACTGGGCATTCAGGGTGATGTAACTGACCTAAAAGAAACCCCAAAAAATCTGCAGAAAACATTAGAGGGAGAGAAAAAAAAATTATTTGGCCCACTCCTTTACACAGATCTCCTCTTGATCTGTCAGGTTTCGGGGCTGTCGCTGAGCAACAAGGAGTTTCAGCTCCCTCCAAAGATGTTCTATTGGATTTAGGTCTGGAGACTGGCTAGGCCACTCCAGAACCTTGATATGCTTTTTATGGAGCCACTCCTTGGTTATCCTGGCTGTGTGCTTCAGGTCGTTGTCCTGTTGGAAGACCCAGCCACGACCCATCTTCAATGCTCTGACTGAGGGAAGGAGGTTGTTGCTCCAAATCTCACAATAAATGGCCCCATTCATCCTCTCCTTAATACAGTGCAGTCGTCCTGTCCCCTTCGCAGAAAAGCACCCCCAAAGCATGATGTTACCACCCCCCTGCTTCACAGTAGGGATGGTGTTCTTGGGATGCAACTCATCCTTCTTTTTCCTCCAAACCTGACGAGTGAAGTTTAGACCAAAAAGTTCTACTTTGGTCTCATCTGACCACATGACTTTCTCCCATGCCTCCTCTGGATCATCCAGATGGTAATTGGCAAACTTCAGACGGGCCTGGACATGTGATGACTTGAGCAGGGGAACCTTCCGTGCAATGCATGATTTCAAACCATGACGGCGTAGTGTTCTACTGACAGTGACCATTGAAACTGTGGTCCCAGCTCTCTTCATGTCATTGACCAGCTCCTCCCTTGTAGTTCTGGGCTGATTCCTCACCTTTCTTATCATCAGTGATACCCCACGAGGTGAGATCTTGCATGGAGCCCCAATCCGAGGGAGACTGACAGTCGTCTTTAGCCTCTTCCATTTTCTAACAATTGCTCCAACAGTTGATCTATTTTCACCAAGCTGCTTGGCAATTGTCCCGTAGGCTTTGTGGAGGTCCACAATTTTGTCTCTGGTGTCTTTTGACAGCTCTTTAGTCTTGCCCATCTTAGTAGTTGGCGTCTGACTGACTGTGAAGTGGACAGGTGTCTTTAAAGAGCTCAGGCAGGTGCTACTAAGTTAGATTAATGAGTGGAGTAGAGGTGGACTTTTTAAAGACACAGTAACAGGTATTTGAGAGCCAGAATTCTTGCTGTTTCTTAGGTGTTCAAATACTTATGTTCAGCAGTGCAAGACAAATAAATTCTTTAAAAATCATCTGTCAGCACCTGTGGTAGTGAGCTCTCTGATCCATAACTTGGTGTTTCCCGGGGCGCGGAGTCTAAGCCCCAGCCTGTTTGTTCACCAGGGCCCCTGATGGTGGGGATGGACTTGGAGCAGGCTGGAACCAGGTCACAGCCCCCAGTTACACCCAGCTGAGGTAGAGGAGACCGCTAGCGGGAGCAGGGTACAATGGGAGTAGACACAGGAAATCCAGTTGGCAAGCCGAGGTCAGGACAGGCGGAAAACTAGCAATGTCAGGAACGAAGCCGGGGTCGGTACACAGATAGACTATATAGGAGGGATGTCAGAAACGAAGCCGGGGTTGGTACACAGAAAGACTACAAGGATTCTCAGTAGTAACACAATGGAGCTCCGACAACAACACGTTGCTCAGGCAAAGTGAGACAGACTGAGCAAGTCTTAAATAGACAAGCCAGCTAGGAGGCGGGCCAGGAAGTGATGGAAGGGAAGGACATAAAGCCAGAGGATAGCAGACGATGCCCACAGTTGAGCACAAACACACATGAGAAGGAAACAGGAACAGCAAGGAGGTAAGACTAAACAAACAAGAGGCTGCAGGCTAACTTGTGACAGTACCCCCCCTCTTACGAGGTCTCCCCACTTTTTTAGAACCAGGCTTAAGGGGAAAAAGTTCCACCAGACGGGGAGCAGAAACATCATTTGAAGGAATCAACACCTCTCCTCAGGACCATATCCCTTCCAGTCAATAAGATACAAGAGCTTCCCTCTGATGAACTTAGAATCCAAGATTTGCTTGACTTCATACTGATCCGAAGTACTCACTATTGGGTAAGGATGATGATGAGGACGGGGAAAAACCTGTTGATAATATACAGTCTCAGAAGAGAAACATGGAAAACATTAGGGATTCTCAGATGTGAAGGGAGGCGAAGTTTGAAAGCAACAGGATTGACCTGGCGGAGGATAGTAAACGAAATTAAATGAGGAGCAAATTTCATAGAGGGTATCCGTAGACGGATATTCTTGGCAGAGAGCCAAGCCTTGTCACCAGGGAGAAATTTGGGACTCACACGGCGATGGCGATCTGCAGCCGCTTTGTACTTGGAAGCTTGCCAGATGTAAATCCCTGGAAACCTCTGCCCAGATGGAATTGAATGATCGTTGTTTATCTGCAGCCACGGGTACCGTAGAGGAGATAGGAACAGGAAATGGCACCGAAGGATGATGACCATACACCGTGAAAAAGGGGGACTCACCAGTACTGGCATGGTTATTAAGGGCAAACTCTGGCACTTCTCCAACTTTGCATACAGGCGGTGGTCCGAAAGATGTAAGAGAACAGTACTCACGTGCTGACGATGAATCTCTAAATCTGGAGAAAAAAAATGAGTATGTCATCCAGATAGACAATGACACAAACATACAGCAGATCAGAAAAAATGTCATTACCGAAGTTCTGGAAGACTGCTGGAGCATTACACAAGCCGAAGGGCATCACAAGATATTCATTATGCCTGTCTCTGGTATTGAAAGCTGTCTTCCACTCATCCCCCTCACGGATCCTAACCAGATTGTATGCTCCACGGAGATCTAGCTTAGTGAAAATTCAAGCATCTCGGAGTCTGTCAGAGTTCAGAAATCAGAGGTAATGGGTACCAATTCTTAATGGTGATAGCATTGAGACCTCTATAATCAATGCAGGGTCAAAGCGAACCATCTTTTTTGTCCACAAAGAAGAAGCCACCCCAGCAGGAGAATTGGACTTACGGATAAATCCTTTCTGCAGATTCTCCTGGAGGTATTCAGACATGGCTTGAGTCTCAGGAATGGAGAGAGGGTAAACTTTACCTCGTGGTGGAGAAGACCCAGGTTGGAGGTCAATGGCACAGTCATAGGGACGGTGAGGCGGCAAAGAGTCAGCAGCTTGCAAAAGACATCTTGGAAGGCCTGATAGTGTGGAGGGAGTATTGGAGAGGTGATGACCTCAGCCAAGGGTACACACCTAGGAGGAATCACTTTAGGGAGACAAGTCTAATGGCATTGTGATCCCCATGACAATACTTGGCCAGAGTTCCAGTCAAGATAGGGTGAATGTCTCTGCAACCATGGAAGTCCCAGAATGATGGGACTTGAAGACTTAGGAAGGACCAGAAAGGAAATTTCCTCACGATGAAGAACGCCCACATGCATAGTTATGCTGTTAGTTTGAAAGTGTAGAGGTCATCTAGCCAAGGTAGAGCCATCAACTGCAGATACTGATAAAGGTGTCATCAAGGGAACAAGAGGAATGCCCAATTCAGCGGCCAAGGATTGTTCCATGAAATTTTCGGCTGCCCCAGAGTCCACATAAGCCAAAACCTGGTATGAATTCAGAGCCCAATGGATGGAGACAGGTATAAAAATTTGAGGGAAGGAGGTGGAGTTCAGGTTCTGGTCTAGATCTCTTCCCTCAAAGTGACCTAGACCCACGAGTTTCCCGGTCAGACTGAACAAGACTTAATGACATGACCCTTAGCCCCACAGTAAAGGCATAGACCAAATCTTAGGCGACGCGATTGCTCTCGTGGAGTGAGACGCTTAACTGCATTGGTTCCTTGGAAGTCGGCCTAGCTGCGGAGGTTGGTGGTTCAGGGAATTTTTGGGAAACAGGAGCAAACAAACCCACTTGGGAGTGACGTGGTCAAGGATTTTCCAGATCTCGTTCCTGGAAGCGGACATCGATTTGGATGCTAAGAGCTAATTCATCTTTAACCTGGTCCGCTAGACCCTGCCAAAAGGTTGCAGAAAGGGCCTCATCATTCCATGCAAGTTCTGAAGCCAAGGTGCGAAATCAAATTGCATACTGACCAACCGTCATGCTACCTTGGCGTAGCCAAAGAAGGGCTCCCGCAGCTGATGAAGTCCTGCCGGGCAAATCGAAGGTTTTCCGGAAAGCTTTCTGGAGGGCTGGGAGACTGGAAATAGTGAGGTCTTGACGCTCCCACAGTGGCGAGGCCCAAGCCAGTGCTTCACCTGAAAGGAGAGAAATCATGTATGCCACCTTGGAATGATCGGTAGGGAAATGATCGGCTGGTAGTTCAAAATGAATCGAGCACTGATTGATGAAGCCTCGACAAGCCTTGGAATCACCAGAGAAGTGAGGCGGTGGAGGCAGCTGGAGTCTCGAAGGATGGTGTTCCACAGGGGGAACAGCGGAAGGTGTAACAGCAGGAGCCGGAGCAGGGGCCGAAGCCGAGGCAGAGGATGAGGAAGTTGACCCCACCTGTAGCTGATCCAACTGGGAGGAGAGTTCCTGCAGACGGTGCATAATCTGTTCTTGATAGGCCTGCTGGACATTGACTCTCTGCACCAAAACCTGAAGTTGTTCCAGGAGAGGCCGTGGTGCCTCCGAGGAGCTCATGGCCTGAGCAAACTGTCAGCACCTATGGTAGTGAGCTTTCTGATCTACAACTTGGGGTTCCCCAGGGCGCAGAGTCTAAGCCCCAGCCTGCTTGTTCACCAGGGCCCCTAATGGTGGGGATGGACTTGGAGCAGGCTGGGACCAGGTCGCAGCCCCCAGATATGCCCAGCTGAGGTGGAGGAGACCGCTAGCGGGAGCAGGGTACAACGGGAGTAGACACAGGAAATCCAGTTGGCAAGCCGAGGTCAGGACAGGTGGAAAACTAGCAATGTCAGGAACAAAGCCGGGGTCGGCTATATAGCACAGACTATATAGGAGGGATGTCAGGAATGAAGCCGGGGTCGGTACACAGATAGACTATATAGGAGGGATGTCAGGAACAAAGCCGGGGTCGGTACACAGATAGACTATATAGGAGGGATGTCAGGAATGAAGCCGGGGTTGGTACACAGACTATATAGGAGGGATGTCAGGAACGAAGCCGGGTTGGTACACAGACTATATAGGAGAACGAAGCCAGGGTAGGTACACAGAAAGACTATAAGGATTCTCAGTAGTAACACAATGGAGCTCCGAAAACAACACGTTGCTCAGGCAAAGTGAGACAGACTGAGCAAGTCTTAAATAGACAAGCCAGCTAGGAGGCGGGCCAGGAAGTGATGGAAGGGAAGGACATAAAGCCAGAGGATAGCAGACGATGCCCACAGGTGAGCACAGACAAATACACATGTGAAGGAAAGAGGAACAGCAAGGAAGTAAGAATAAACAAACAAGAGGCTGCAGGCTAACTTGTGACAGTATCTATATATCTACTGTATGTATCTACTGTATGTATGTATGTATCTACTGTATGTATGTATGTATCTACTGTATGTATGTATCTATCTACTATATGTATGTATCTACTGTATGTATGTATCTATCTACTGTATGTATCTACTGTATGTATGTATCTATCTACTGTATGTATCTACTGTATGTATGTATCTATCTACTGTATGTATGTATCTACTGTATGTATGTATCTATCTACTGTAGGTATGTATCTATCTACTGTATGTATCTACTGTATGTATGTATGTATCTACTGTAGGTATGTATCTATCTACTGTATGTATCTACTGTATGTATGTATCTATCTACTGTATGTATCTACTGTATGTATGAATCTATCTACTGTATGTATGTATCTATCTACTGTATGTATCTACTGTATGTATGTATCTATCTACTGTATGTATTTACTGTATGTATGTATGTATGTATCTACTCTATCTATCTATCTATCTATCTATCTATCTATCTATCTATCTATCTATCTATCTACTGTATGTATCTACTGTATGTATGCATCTATCTACTGTATGTATCTACTGTATGTATGTATGTATGTATGTATGTATGTATGTATCTATCTATCTATCTATCTATCTATCTATCTATCTATCTATCTATCTATCTCCCTGTATGTATCTATCTATCTACTGTAGGTATGTATCTATCTACTCTACTCTATACTCTATCATCTATCTATCTATCTATCTATCTATCTATCTATCTATCTATCTATCTATCTATCTATCTATCCATCTATGTATGTATTTATCTATGTATGTATCTATGTATGTATGTATGCATGTATATATCTATGTATGTATCTGTCTGTCTATCTATGTATCTATCTATGTATGTATCTATCTATCTATCTATCTATCTATCTATCTATCTATCTATCTATCTATCTATCTATCTATCTATCTATCTATCTATCTATCTATCTATCTATCTATCTATCTATCTATCTATCTATCTATCTATCTATGCATGTATGTATCTATCTACTGTATCTATGTATGTATGTATCTATCTACTGTATCTATGTATGTATGTAAGTATATATCTATCTATCTACTCATTTGTTTGCATATCTTTGTATAGTTCTACAGAATGTTGAAGGTTTGCAATAAATATCTGAATTTCTTTTCTCGGATTTTATACGTATTAGATGCCTGCATATTTACACAATAAGGTGGTCGGGGGTTTACCACCCTGAGAATAACACCATGCTGTGTCTATTCGATCCTAATGTGCAATTATTATACCATCAAGCATGTCAGGTAAAGGGGAGGAGCAAGTCTAATTTCATAGCAGGACTAGTGTGAAATAATGAGCACATCATGTTTTTGTTGCCATGGAAACATAGATAAATGGTCTAATGTTTGGAAAGACGGCAAATGATCCTTTTTTTTTCTTCTTGTTTACTTTATTCACCTAATTATAAAAAAAATATATCCTTGTAAAGAGGTAAGTTAAGGCAGAACAACCAAAGTTCTGAATTTTTTAGTATATCATCTTTACCTTCCGGACAAAAATGGTAAATGGAACTCTAGAAAAGTATTTAAATGCCATTTACTTTTGTATTTTTAAAAATCGTGTTTTAAATTACTGCTAGTATAA
The DNA here is from genome assembly GCF_062004578.1 of Staurois parvus. Lineage (NCBI taxonomy): Eukaryota > Metazoa > Chordata > Amphibia > Anura > Ranidae > Staurois > Staurois parvus. The sequence goes on along the minus strand of NW_028317982.1, from coordinate 8,793,817 downwards.
CTACCTAAATCTATCTTTATTTTATCTCCCCACAGGTTCCTGTGCATCAAAAGGTTATATGCTTTAAAGTATAAGTGCAGTTCCGCTAAACATAATACACTTGTACTTGTTCCCGTAGCCTTTGAATAAAAGTCAGTATGGTGCTGTACCTTTGCTAAAGATAAATCGTGTTTCCAGCAGCACGTCCCAGCTCTGTGTTTCCATCCATCTTTGCTGTAAACAAGCTGTTCCTGGCCACCTTAGAAAGTGCTGTTTGGAGATGAGAGACTTGCTTTACATTGAGCTCAATGAGCAACCTATTTCCCAGGAGTAGCTTTTTCACAGCACAGCAGGATGTACTCAGAGCCAAGAGGCTGCAGGCAAAATTGCTGGATACAGAACTTTTTTTTGAAAGGTAACCATCACACTGGCATTTTTAAGAATCTTGATGGAACAAACACAAACTTTTTTCTTTTTCAAAGTGCAATTATATTTTAAAGTTAATTTAATCCCAGTCACTAAAATCTATAATAAATTTCATACATGGTAATATAAATGTAAAATAGTTCTTATGAAATCTTCAGCTTTTATCAAAAGAATAACTGGCGATCCTACCATGAAGGCCCTCGTTGAGGCACTTTTTTGGGGTTACAACTGTCTCTTAGTTGTTCTTTGGCATTCTCACCTTGTCACATGCATTGCTGAATAACCATTGCCCTCCAGAGGATTTACCCCCATTCCTGAGCAGGCCAATTTTTGCGATACGGCTCTGCGTAACTTTAATTGACAGTTGTGTGGTCATGCAACGCTGCACCCAAATTAAATTGATGTCCTTTTTTTCCCACAAATAGAGCTTTCTTTCAGTGGTATTTGATCGCCTCTGCGTTTTTTTATTTTTTGTGCTGTAAACAAAAAAAGACCGACAATTTAAAAAAAATTATATATTTTTGACATTTTGCTATAAAACATATCCAGTAAAAAAATTTAAAAAATCAGATTTTGTAAATTTAGCCAAAATGTATTCTGCTACCTGTCTTTGCTAAAAAAAATCCCAATACATGTAAATTAATTGGTTTACATGAAAGTTATAGAGTCTACAAATGGTGGTGTATATATACTGGATTTTTTTTTTGTAATATACTAGTAATGGCAGCAATCAGTGACTTATAGCAGGACTGTGATACTGTGGCAGGCATTCTGACATGGGGGGGGGGGGGACTAACTGTCACTGACATCACAATGACACTAATTCAGTGCTCAGTGGTAATAAAAAGCACTGACACTGTACTAATGGCACTGGGCAGGAAGGGGTTAACATCTGGGCAATCAAAAGGTTAACTGTGTGCTGTTTTACATTATGTGCTGTGTGTTTTACTAGGGAGACAAACTGCTTTGTATTACTCTGCTGTGCAGAGCAATACAAAGCAGCCTGTTCATGCTCATGGGAGAGATGTGTGTTGTTTACACACAGACCTCTCCTCTTGCACTGCACCTCAGCGACTGCCGGTTGCCGGCAGGGAATCTCTGGCAGGGATCCAGTGATTGCCAGCTGTAGCTGCTAATGGCTGTGCAGGTAGGGCTGTGCATGCGCCCCCTACCCGGAAATGCAAAATCACGTGCATATATATATATATATATATATATATATATATATATATATATATATATATAATTTTGCGCAGCGCTGCCACCCTGTAGCAGTAGTTCTGCATTAGGGTGGCGGGGAAACAGTTAAAGGATAAGTTCATCTCTCATAATGAGATACATGTTACACTCATATTCAGGGTGTAACATGTTACTAAATCAGCAGCTCTATACCCCTGATCCCCCATTGTGACAGTGGGAGGAGGATCCTCTGAGGTCTGTGAATGAATGAACTACACTACTGTCAGCCATTGCAGCTGATGGCTTATAATTCTCAATGAACTATGAGGCCATTGGTTAGAGCTCTCTTAGTTCATTGATCTTCCTGGACTTCAGTAACTGCCTGCCTCAATGGGAGGTACGGGCAGGCAGCTACAATAACATATGTTTAAAGAAACATAAAAAAAGTAAGGGTTTCAACCATGGATATGCTGCCTGCAGCCACCTGCTTAAACCTAAAAACCTGGGGACGATTGATGGTCTGCAGGAGCCTGACACTGCACAGGTGATCTGGTGATCCCAGATGCAATCACCCGTGACCTGGTGATTGTGGGTGCAAAGCTTTACAGGCTCCTAATAAAAACAATAATAAATACACATTTTATTACCTGCAAAAAATGTGCATGTATTTATTTATTTTTTTTTAAAGGTGAACTTAGTCTTTAAGGCTGGCCATACACAAGTAGATTTTCAAATGAACATTTGTACAAATTTGCATACAATGACTTGACAAATGTAATTTGAAAGTACTTCAAAATTTAATTTGCTTTTGCTCCTTACCTTTAAATTTTCCCATCACTCCGGTCAAAAACAAATAAAATTTGACGGCACTAACATTTAAAAACTGTAACGAATGTTCTTAAAAAAACTTCAAATGATATTCTACCAGTGTATGGCCAGCTTCAGACTGTAAGTGGCTCTGCCAACTCATGTTGGGGTTGGTCCAGATCAATGATATTCAGTAATGCTGGAATCATGTAGACTGGAAGTGGCTGAAAGAGGCTAAAGGAGTTCTACTGCAGCTCATTGAGGCAGTGCAAGAACAAAGGACCACTGTGCACTGTAATATAAAAGTATCCGCTAAAATTTAACTGGCTGTAACATGAACTACTTTAGTAGTGTTTAGCATGCTCACTGATTTAGAAATGTGCCCATGCATTTTATAACTGTAAATCAAATAATGCAGTGAAGGATCCCCTCCATCTTCTGCTCTAAATTCTGCAGAGCTCTCTTTCACATTGCTGGAGCAGTGATGCTGTACATTTTTTCTCTAGCATCTGTGCTGCCTCTTATTGTTCTGGTTTGACCCTGTGCTGGTTCAAAAGTCTCTGATCACTTATGCCTAGTACACACGGTCAGAAAATCAGACAAAAAATACAGCTTTGAGGCGATGGTCCAATCATCTGATGGTTAGTACATAGCTTTCGAGAGTCGATCACGACAGTTGATGCAAAATTATCTGAAGGGCCAAACTTTTTCTAGTACAATGCCAGAACATACTATTTTTGCTTAATCAGTACAGTATTCATCTGAAACCCCCCCCCCCCAGAAAACGAAGACCGCACATGCTCAGAAACAAAAGAATATATTACAATATAATACAATACTTCACTTCTGCTGTACGAGAATTTTCGTAACTTTAGTAACCTCTTCATTTTTGATATGAGACTAGCATGCAAATAAAAATGGACAATTATTTGTCCGATATTCTCATTGTGTGTATGAGGCTTTAGACTCATACGACGCTATGTGAAGACTTCTATTGCATCAGAAGATGAACATTTTTATTGCATCGCTAAAAAAAGAGAAAGGTTAAAAAAAAAAATAATTTACACTTAAAGTGCATGTTATCCCAAAAATGAAGATGTAATATATGGGTGTGTGTGTTTACACATATAATTATTAGAAAATGGACACCTCAGAGTTTTTAATTAAACTTTAAAAAACCTGGTGATCAAGCCAGTTCTTCTGGGTTTCATGACAAGCACAGCAGCAGATCTGTGCTGGCATGGTCAATCTGTGTCCCTATGATCACGGCTGGGTGATACATGATGCTGTGCTTACCTGTATCTCCTGTGGTCAGATTTCAGCTCATTTTAGTGAGGAGGCCATCATCTTTACACATACACTGTGGGGAAGGTACCCATCTGTGGATTACATCACACTCAGTGGTTGGCATTATTTCCCATCCACTAGGTGAGTGGTTTGACATTCATTAGTGGGCACATGGGTGGAAATATGTGACAACATGTGTTATGTTGGCCTCGGTGTTAGGTTAGCCTGCATGGTTGCTGTGTCAAGTAATCCCACAAACCAGCCTACTGTGATCTAATCCCAACCACCATCCAGCCACTGTGTGTGATGTAAATAAGCCTGCCCCCTTACTAAATAGACACAGCCCCACAATGGTGAAGGGGCCGTGATGAGCCTGTGCGATCATGTGACAACAATCAAAAGATGAAAAAAATTTATGAAAACTATTATTGTGTTTTGACCAATTTAATTACATTTGTTATACTACAATGAGCTTTTAATGCTAAATACTAAATGTTCATAAACACTTTAATCATTTAATCTGCTGTGTCACTTGCCTGTGCTGCCCATGCTGGCCACCCGCTAAAACAATATTTTCATAGGTTGCAGACTGACTGGCAAAACTGTTGCAATACATTGGTATGTCCTGGACAAAAATCTCATGGACCCATAATTACAACATTAGAGAAATCCAGTAGACTGCTCTTAAAGGCTTCAGGCATGTTAGAGATGAAACAGGAAGGGAATATGCACATTGAAGAATGATAATTGTGAGGTTCTATGAAAGCTGGAATGAAGAAGTTTTATATACATTCACTGGTCACTTTATTAGGTACACCTTACTTGTGCCAATAAAATATCTCCCACACCATTACACCACCACCACCACCAGCCTGAACCATTGATACAAGGCAGGATGGATCCATGCTTTCTTGTTGTTTACGCCAAATTCTGACCCTACCATCTGAATGTTGCAGCAACCAGTCTGCCCGTTTACCTCTGACATCAACAAGGCATTTTCGTCCACACAACATGCTCACTGGATATGTTTTCCTTTTCGGACCATTCTCTGTAAACCGTAGAAATGGTTGTTCTTACTAGACCGTCTGGCACCAACAACCATGCCATGTTCAAAATCTCTTAAATCCCCATTCTGATGCTCGGTTTGAACTTCAGCAAGTTGTCTTTACCACGTCTAAATGCCTAAATGCATTGAGTTGCTGACAAGTGATTTGCTACTTAGTAATTTGTGTTACCAAGCTGTTAAAGTGTCTGGAGAGTGTATATATAATAAACAGTCCTACATACCTATTAACCTGATGACAACTCAGATGACTTTATCTTTGACAATTGTTGCTGTCAATGGAAGCACATGTGAGAACACATACTTCCTGTGTCAACCCTAAGTTCTTCTGTTCGATAGATTTTTATTGTTATGGCAGACTTTTCCAGAAATAAAGTAGGTACAGGTGATTGCACACATATGCAGGTAAAAATTTAATTGAGTGGGGAAAGGCATCGTCTTTCTATAAGTTACTCTATAGCAGTGTTTCTCAACTCCAGTCCTCATGGACCCCCAACAGGTCATGTTTTCAGGATTTCCCTCAGATGAAACAGCTGTGGTAATTACTAAGGCAGTGAAACTGATCAAATCACCTGTGCAAAATAATGGAAATCCTGAAAACATGACCTGTTGGGGGTCCATGAGGACTGGAGTTGAGAAACACTGCTCTATAGGCATTGGAGTCCATTCAAATGGCATAGAATGCAAAAGTTATATTGTTGTGGGCCAGGTATGCATAGCTCCCAACTCTCCCTGATTTCAAGGGACTGTCCCTGATTCAGAACAAAGTTCCTCTGTCCCTCTTTCCTCCTTATTTGTCCCTCATTTTGGTCTAGTCCATTTAGTTGTATATAAAATGCATGTTTTTATCTTTCAAAACGTTTTTCCCAGTGCTAAACATTTCATCCAGTTTGTAAATTGCTACATTTGTAGTAGTAGTGGTAAAAACAAGCACTTGTGGGCTTAACTGATCATTTTATTTTTGGATAATTCTTCTTTAAGGGGGCATGGCAGGGGGTGTGTCCTGTGCCTACATACTTTTTGCTAATAGGTGTCCCTCATTCCCATCTCAAAAAGTTGGGAGGTATGGGTATGTTAGGTGGGATCCCCCATCCAATGGGAATTTGAGATGAACCATAGTTCTCATCGTACATATGTCTACATATACTTTGTAGACCATCCTGGGACTCAGAAGCTAGGAAAGACCTAATATGAAAATAGCAACTTTAGTTTTGGAAGTTTGGTATTGACACCTCCTGCATCTCATGCCCAGTTATTAGTTCATCACTTTGCTTGAAAGCCTCATAACAAACAATACGGTACAAGCCATGGCCAAAAGTCTGCTGCAGTATAAGGTATAAAGGGCTCACATGTAAAGCTTTATTGGTTCTATCAAGACTGTATGTTTCCTGTATATAAGCGTATGTGTGTGTCTCTGTATGCGTTTCAGCTTGTGTACTTTGGGAAAATATTGCTGGGAATTACATCTGCCATTATATTTCAATGTATTGACAAGCTTGACAAGTTATGTCTGTGAAAATCTCATCTGCATAAGAACATGCATTTTGCTTCAATTACTGCTGCCTAACAAAAATAGGAAAAAATCTAAATCTGAACAGGAAACATATAAATTGCACTTTTACACTTAATGTACAGACTCCATAGATTCATTAATAATAGATGGTGAAATGTGAATTTTAAAATCCATTTTCTTTCTTACATCTAGAACGACAGCAACAACATATACAAACCAAGTAAGACCTTAAAGGGTGTTGGAAAAATTCTACAAACCATTATAGTTAATAGCACTTTTTAAACCATTAGAGTTGAGTGGTTGCGTTTCATTTTACATTTAGTTGCCCTTGAGAGCGATTTATTTTGCTTCATGCTACACAAATAATGAAACTACTAGTAGGGAGAGATTATGTTTTATAATGGTGACTTTTTCTTAAAGTAAAAGGATGCTTTTTGGGTACCTATTTTATGGCATTAATTGGGTAGTTATTGTAATTTTTTATCATTATTCAATTGGTGGATTATAGAAGGAACACTGTATATGGTAGGCCAGGACCCAGAATTGTAAGGTAGACACAGATCAACATCCTATAGGTAAAACTCTAGTGTAAAATGGTGGCTCACACAATATATTGCAAAAAAAGTGTCAAAGGATGTGGTAAGCCCCACCTCCACCATCATAATACTATTTCTGTCAGGGTCGGTGCTGCCACTAGGAAAACTACGCAGCCACCTAGGGTGTAGTGGTACCTAGGGGTGCCTGGGTGCAGCACAAGCTGGCACTCTCTCTGTGTGGGATGCTGCCACGTCATGAATGATCCTTCAGCAGAGGGGTGGAAGAAAGGACAAAGGAAGATGCCGGATGCCTGGGGCTCCTTCCAGTGTTTCTCTCAGACTCGGTCCCTTACTGTAAGCCGGTGGGCAGCTGCTGCTCACTGTGGAGTTCCAGCCCTTCTCTTCCCATTCATCAACAGAGGCGGAGCTGTGCCTGCGGAGGAAGGTAATGTCTGACTCTGATGTCTCATGTCTGTATGAGTGTGACCCAGCCAGCCATTCATCAAATGTGCAATGTGTCAGTGATTGATGACATCATCACAATCCCACAGCATGCTCATCGAGTGCCTGCTGATCTGTGTCAGTGTTGGTGGTGGTGTGTTGTGTCAAATCTGTCACTGTGTGGGATCGCTCAGTTCAGCTGTTTCCTCTGTGTGTGTGTGTGTGTGGGCTGGGCTACCTGCTGTCATAACGTTTTATCTCCCCCCATTGCCTGGGGAATTCCAGCCTGGGATCTATCAGAGTGTGGATCCATCATCCTCCACTCACTGCAACAGTCACCCTGCCACTGCCAGCCACAGATACAGTCTGTCCGCGACACTGATTTTGTCTTTAATATTGGTGCTGGTGGCATCTTATGGCACTTATTTTTGCAAATTAAAAGAAATTTATCAGTTTCAAATTTTGTTGATTTAATATATGCTACTGTTTTAAATTTTTACATTTATTTATTTTTTAGAAGGGGGGGTGCACGTAGCTGGTCTTGCCTAGAGTGCAAAATAGTCTAGCACTAGCCCTGATTTCTGTTGTATCTAAAGTGCATTTAAACTTAAGCTAAAGAATAAATATACAGTATTCTGCAGTTTACCAGGCAATAGATGTGGTGGCTGCACTATTTTTATTTTTTTTTCAGGTTTTTTACTTTATTTTAACCTGGTAAGCCTGAGAATAAGAACATAAAAAGCTTAGCAATCCTCAGTGCAACAATGTTATATAGATAAATCAAATGGAAAATAAAAGGATAAATGGAGGTCTAGGCATGTCAGAGAAAAAACATAGTAGAATAAAGCAACTAAAAAATGTCAAAGAGCGCAAACACCTCCTGCATATCCAACCTAAATACGGCTAAAAACAGATCATAGTCCCAAAACAGTCAATATTATTATATTATACAGGGTTTATACAGCACCAACAGTTTGCTCAGCACTTTACAATATAAAGGGAGACAGTACAGTAATGATACAGTTCAATACAAGAGGGTTAGGAGGGCCCTGCTCCTTGGAGCTTACAATCTAAGAGGGAGGGGCTAGTGGTACAAAAGGTTATAACTGTGGGGGATGAACTGATAGGAGGAATAGAAGATTCTGTTATTAGCTGAAGGCAGGATAGGCATCCCTGAAGAGATAGGTTTTCGCCTACAAGTGGACAGAATAGGTGATAGTCGAATAGATTGGGGTAGAGAGTTCCAGAGGATGGGGGAGGCTCTGGAGAAGTCCTGGAGATGAGCATGGGAGGAGGAGACAAGGGAGCTAGAGAGCAGGAGGAATTGGGAGGAGCGGAGAGGACATTTTGGGTGATATTTGGACACAAGTTTGGTTATGTAATTTGGGGCAGAGTTATAAATGGCTTTATATGTTATTGTTAATGTTTTGAATTTTATTCGTTGGGCAATGGGAAGCCAGTGGATGGATTGGCAGAAAGGGGTGGAAGATATGGAACAGTTGGTAAGGTGGATGAGTCTGGCAGCAGCATTCATAATAGACTGAAGAGGGGATAGCCTGCGAGGACGTAGGCCAATGAGGAGTGAGTTACAATAGTCAAGGTGAGAGATAACAAGGGAGTGAAGAAGTTGCTTAGTGGTTTCAGAGATGTTGCGGAGGTGAAGTCTACAAGATTTGGACAGCAATTGGATTTGGGGCTAAAAGGACAGATAGGAGTCTAGCATTACACCTAGTACCCTGGCATGAGGGCAGGGACTGATGGCTGTACTATTGATCTTGATGGAGAAGTCAGGGTAAGGAGTAGAGAATAGTATGAGCTCTGTTTTAGAAAGATTTAGTTTGAGAAAGTGGAGTGACATCCTAGAGGAGACTGAAGGGGTGAGGTGAGGAGTAGAAAGATAGATTTGTGTGTAATCAGCATAGAGATGGTACTTAAAGCCATGGGAGTTTATCAAGTGACCAAGGGAGGAGGTGTAGATAGAGAAAGGAAGGGGTCCAAGGACAGAACCTTGAGGGACCCCTACAGAAAGAGGAAGTGGTGAGGAGAAGACAGAGTTATAGGTAATGCTGAAGGAGTGCTGTGATAGGTAGGAGGAGAACCAGGAGAGAGCTGAGTCTTGGAGGCCAAGAGAGTGGAGTTTTTTGAGGAGGAGGGCATGGTCAACAGTATCAAAACCTGCAGAGAGGTCAAGTAGTAAGAGTATGGAGTAGTGGCCATTGGTTTTAGAAGTTAGTAAATCATTAGTGAGTTTTAGTAGGGCAGTTTCAGTGGAGTGTAGTGAGCAAAAGCCAGACTGTAAAGGGTCAAGAAGGTTGTTGTCAGTGAGACAGGAGCTCAGGCGATTGTAGACTAAGCGTTCTAAGAGTTTAGAGGTAAATGGGAGCCGGGAGATGGGTCTTAAGTTGTTCAGATTGGTGGGGTCCTGCGAGGGCTTTTTAAGTATGGGAGTGATTTGTGCATGCTTTAGAGAGGAGGGAAGGTGCCAATAGAGAGGGAAAAATTGAAGATGTGAGGGAGGGAGCATAGGATAGAAGAAGAGGGTGACCATAGTAGTTGTTTGGGGACAGGATCCATGGGGCAGGTGGTGAGACGGGCTTCTGAGAAAACTTTAGTGACCTCCTCAGTAGTAGCAAGGTCAAAAGAGGAAAGCTTTGAGGGAGGTTTAGTATAAGGTATGCTAAGTGGAATAGATATCTGTGTAGTGGAGATGCCCCTACGAATTGCATCAGTCTTGTTTTTTAAATGATTGGCAATCTCGTAAACAGTGAGCGTGAATCAGTCCTCCCTCAGTACTGGTCATGGAATCAGGGGAGAACGGATTTTGCATCTTTGGGCAAGCTTTGGAGAGCTACTTCCAGTACTATCATGTGAGTGGAGATTTTTTTCATAACTAGCTTGTCATGATTACTTTGATGTGGTGCACTATTTCTCTTATAACCCGTTTTCAGAATCCTTGTCAATGTGGAGGAGCTGTTCTCTTTGTGGTTTACACTTGTCATTTCTTAATAATTTTTTTTAACTACTTCCTTACCGGACCAATTCTGACAATTCTCTCCTACATGTAAAAATCATCATTTTTTCTAGAAAATTTTTTTAAACACAAATTTTTTTGCCTAAAATAAAAAAGATGATGTTACTATGAGTAAATAGATACCTAACGCTTTAAGATTGCATACACCCATAGAACAGCACCAAACTACCATACTTAAACATCTCCATAGGCAACACTTTGAAAGCCTTTATAGGTTACCAGTTTAGAGTCCTACAGGAACGATACCTCACATGGGTGGTGCGAACATAGTTTACATATGCATTCGTGACTTATGTATGCGTTCGCCTATGCGCCTGAGCATGGGGGTTGGGGGCGCTTTACATTTTTTAAATTATTATTTATTTTATTAATTTTTTTACACCGTCTCTTTAAAAAAAAATGTATTTATCACTTTTCTTACTATCACAAGTAATGTAAACATCCCTTGTGATAACAATAAGCAGTGACAGGTATTCTGTAACCCTGCTCAAGAAGTTCAGAAAAGTAATGGCTGCCACGTTAGTAGATTATATAATAAAAAGCATGTTTATTGCACATAACAATATGGGAAAGAGGGTGAGGTCTGGACCAGGCTATCCCTTAGTAGTTTGGTTTTAAATATTAGACTGGATCTTTTTCAATAGTATCTCAGTGTTACTTTTAAAACCATAGACTGATGTCTGGACTCCTACTGGAGTTCAGTCTTCTTGGCACTTGGGGTTCAAGTGGTATCTCAATCTTTACTTCCAAGGCAGGACAGCATGAAAAGGTTCCTGTGTATATTTACCCATTCTACTATACCTCATATCCATATATGTTATTTTATCCAGCAGCCAACACCTTCAGGGGTTCCTCCCAGGAGGGGAATCCCTGTATACTTTGATGTGCCTAGGCCTAAGGCCTAGGTACAACTGACCTGCTAGGCAACATGCTCACATAAAAAAGCTCAGCAAGGAAGAGGCAGAACAGGAAGTGCCTCAGATATTTAATAGTTCTTTCAGCATGCCTCAACAGGTTCCCCACGCACACTGATTGGCAGAACAAACACCCATAACACAGAATTCTTGTCACTAGCACATCCTGCTGGAGCAAGCTCAAACATCATGCAACAGAGAAAATACATTTGGTGCTTAAAGAATCAATCCTGTTGAGTTCCAGTTAAGCTGAACTACAGCCCACTGCTGACTACAAAATGCATAAAAATACAAAAAGGAATTTAGAAAAATTAAGAGATCACTACATTCAAAACAACCAATGATGCTTCTGAATTTGACATATTTACCTCATACTAGTACAGTATTTATGATTAAGCATGGCAGTAAGTTAAATAAAGTCTGCAATCTCCACATCTAACCTGAACAGGGAAATGTTGAGGTTAAGGAAAAAGGAAGAGGAGCTGTTCGTTTAAAAATAGGGACTGTCCTTCCAAAAGAGGGACTTTTAGAAACTTTGATACACCCACAGACTCATCATTGTAATAAGGCATTGTACTCCTGAAATGCTGTTGGAAGTCCAGCACTAACGCCAATTAGATGTGCATGACAGAAACACTTGTTTTGTTTCGGTTTCATTTGTTAATGAAATCATTTTGTTTCATCATAATAGTTATGTGAGAATGATTTCTTTTTTGAATGATTTGTTATTTTGGGAGAGTATATATTCATTGTTCCGAATTGATCCATTTCGGTAGTTCTGTTATTCTTTTGTTATTATGGGAGATTGGCTATATTCGCTATGTTATTAAGTTGATTTAATTTCCCTATTCCCAACTGACTTTGCTTGTTGAGCCACGCCAAAACAAATGACTTCTCAAATTCAACCCCAATGCAAAAAGAATTTTATTAGAATATTCACGCTACACTCACTAGAATGAAAACAAATAGATCTGAATGAATTCATATCATTCTTTATGTTGTTAAAGAGAAGTTCCAGGCTTCCCTAAAAAATTAAAAGTCAGCAGCTACAAATACTGTAGTCGCTAACTTTTATTATAAGGCCACTTACCTGTCCAGAAGTCCAGCACTGTCGTCACCTGGGCTAGTTCTTCACTAGCCTCTGCCTTGCTGGCATTGAAAGTAAGGGAAACTGGAAGTTTCCCTACTGTGCATGCACGAGTCGAGCTGTGCCTTGTGATTGGTCCATTAGTTTTCTGAGACCTGTGAAGTGTCCCAGAAGACTGCAGGGGGAAGGTGGAGGGCTGAACTTCTGGCTCAGATCACAGATACCCGCTCCCCCTTTCCCCCCAAAAAGTGGCAAATGTGGCAGTGGAGGGAGAGGAGGGTGCAAAAAAGCAGAGCTTCCTCTTTTGGATGCTTCAAACATGAACTGTCAAAGATCACCCTGTCATGTGTCCCCCACACGCCACTGCTACAGCGACTAGCTGAGACACGCACGTGCCGCCGTGACAGGGAGGTAAAGAAGGGGAATAAAGGGGGCTTACACTTGAATATCTAACCCGTATATAAGATCAGCCGTGACACCTTTTCACAGCCCGCACTACCTTTGGCCACCACCAGATGGAGACTCCACTTCAATCCAGCTGGTCGACCACACACTGGCAGATACGATCTTACATACAATCTGATGCACTGATTAGAGTTGAGGACCAGCTTAGTAATTACACACCCTTCTAAGGTCCCTCCAGCTATCCTAGCTTGAACCCCAGTGTTAATCACCCTTCCACTGTCCACACCCCCCCACACCAGACACACCACAAAAGGTAGCCTGCCACCACCCAACAGTTTATCCGCAGAATGGTCTGTTGAGACACCCCACACACACAGATCTCCGTCTGGCCGATCTGTTACCTTTTACAATCTGCACGCAATCTGCCCACGCGCAGAGCAATTGCATACAGATTGGCAATGAGCTTACCTGAGCATTTAAAGGCACTAAAATACAATACAATTTAATCTAATCCAATCTAATCTCTCCGATCTAGTCTCTCCGAAGATATGAGCACGAGCTTAAATACACAGAAGTTCACTAATTAATTTTAAGATTTAATTTCCCAAAGTGGGCAGTGCATAAAATATGTACAAAATATAAAAAGTTACAGAAAATACAAAAGATATAAGAAGACACACAAATGACTAATTACTATAAAATAAAAAGGGAATAAAACGACAGAATAAAACTTTACCCTGCGACTGGAGCAAGCCAGAAACTTAGCAATCCGTTGGTCAATCGAACCAGCTGCGTATGAATCACAAATGTCCAAATGTCCGTGTGCTCAATTTATTGGGATTTGGACATGGGCGGGACATTAGTCTTCGGCCAATTGACCCTGGGGGAGGTGGTCCTGACCTGCACACAAATGGCACTGTGTGTGGACCTGCCCAAGTTCAATTGGGCCAAGACTGGCCTGGACACCAAGTCGGGGATTGGATTTCTGACACCAGCGCATCAGCCCGATCGCGACAGTACCAAACACTGTCCAACTGTCGCAACCCAGTACCACCTAACCATCCCCTGCATTTTCCTGGCTTTCTACCCAGGTCACAAATATGATTTTTATATGCAAATGCAGCGCACAGCATGCCCTGCACAAAGGAAGCATGTTCATATCTCTCCAACTAATATTTCAGCTTTTATAAGAGATTAAACATACTCCTTTGATGAATGCATATAGCTAGCTGTCCTGTCTCCTCTCATTAGCTCCCAAACCGGTTTTACCAGCAGGTGGTAATTTTATTAACACAAAGGTGTCACCTCCAGGAGGCAGGGCTTTAGACTAATTAACGCTAATTGATGCTAATTGATGATTACAGTCTGTAAGGCCTATTGAGTAATTGTGTATGAATACACATCTGTATCCCAGACCAATTGATGCCAATTGAGGACCATTGTCTATTCATTTCCTTAATGCCAAGGGGCTAAATATACTGTACATCCTTAATGAGCAGGGCTGGAATGACAGTCTGTTCCTGAACACACATTTGTAATGAAAGGGCCTGACCTAATCGAATCTACTCAACCTGTTATGGCTATAATTCCATATTTCCACTGATCAAATCTTTATCCACTCAAATCTTACATGTCCCTTACGTTACACATGGCCCACACTATTATTATTATACATAATTTATATAGGGCCAACAGTTTGCTCAGCGCTTTACAATATAAAGGCAGACAATACAGCAACGATACAGGTCAATACAAGAGGGCTAGGAGGGCCCTGCTGCTTGGAGCTTACAATCTAAGAGACTATTGTATGATGTCATGTTTTACATGACTTTCATATGCCTTTAAGTGTTCTTTGTATCTTGTCTCTGCTCCTCCCTTTCCTTTGGTATAGTTCATGCTGTATAGATAGCTCCACCCCTTTGTTCATTTTCCCAGTAAAGCAACTCAGTTTCAAGCTTCATGTCTTATGGAGTAGATCACATTATGAACTTTTGACCTATCCGATGTTCATTGTTGTAAGATTCTTTCAGATTATGGAATAAACTCCACAAGATCTACAATGTGTCATCTGGATTGAGTCACTGACTGTTTGTTCAAATAAGATTGGAGTTATCGCTATCTCATCACAACTGTAAGTTACAGAGATCACACTTTCAATGCTTAGATCGGAGAGACAGAACATATGATGTCATCTGAATGAAGGAAATGAATATGAATGAATTTGATGTTTTTGTTATCATTTATTTTGGACTAGTTGAAATTCGTTACTGTTATGATTTGGAGATTCTGATACATCCGAATCTCCAAATTACGCAAATTTCATCTGAATTTCCATTCATAACAAAACAAACCGCACGTCTAAATGTCAGTATTTTACCAGAAAAGAGTTGTGGGACAGATTGACTTTCTGCTGTCCCACTGACAATGTTAACATGTAATTTAGAATGGTCTGGTGTGGGAAATATCATAAAATGCTCTATAATATATGACACCTAAAAAAAATGTAATTAAAAGTAATTTGTAAGCTATGTAATCATGCAATGTTTGGATTGTGCATTAAAATCATGCATGCCTATTACACATTCGAATTACTACACATCAGTTGGCCTGAAAATAACATACTCTACTTATTGTTAGTTCGATGTGTTTAAGATTAATAGCGTCATACAGTATAGCTTATTCTATAGGCTCATATGGCCAAAATCTGAATATGAGCCAGATCAATACCATCTTAACCTGAGGAGATTTATTGCTGTTATGATCCGCCGGTGGTGCCTCAGGCTGCCAGCTGGCGGACCTACTCAGAGCGTGGGGTCTAAGCCCGGGCTGTGCTTTCACCAGGGCCCCTGATGGTGGGGATGGACTTAAAACAGTCCCGGGCCAGGTCACGACCTCCGAGCAGGCCCCCCAGTGGCCGAGGAGACCTTTGGGGACAGGTACCGGGAGAGCCAGATGTGAAGTGGCTAACGGCCCTAGCAGGGTAACAACTGATCGTGAGCCCGTGAGGGTAAGCGGGGTACAGAATCAGTAGGCCAAGAGTAGTCGGGTCACACGCAGGGTCAGCAGGGGGTATCAATCCGTAGAATGGTCAGGGCAATCCGGGTCAAACGCAGGAGCAGGCAGAATAGTCAGGGTCAATCCAGGTCAAAACGCAGGGACAGGCAGAATAGTCAGGGTCAATCCCGGTCAATCACAGGGGCAGGCAGCGTAGTCAGGGTCAATCAGGGTCTCAGGCAGGTACAGGAACTTCAGGATCACAGGAAGACCTTGCGGCAACTTGTGACAGTGCAGGGCATCTTTAAATAGTGCGCCCTGCACTGTCATTGGCCGGCTAGGACGCGCCCCCGGCTGTCATTGGACGCCTGAGGCGCGCCCGCGGCTCCTACTGCGCATGCGCGGCGTCCTGTCAGCCGCGGCTCGCCGGGCCCTGGTGCCTGTGTCCCGGCGCGATCTGCCGCCACCGCGCATGCGCGAGGGACGGAGCCGCGATCGCGGCTCCATGGGCCGTGATCCCTGACATTGCCCCCCCCCAATGGGCACCCTCCGGGAGCCCCACTGATCTCTCCACCGCGGGTGAGCACGAAAAAACTCCCGGATGAGCCTGGGCGCGTGAACGTTCCGGGCGGGTTCCCATGAGTTCTCCTCAGGACCATACCCCTTCCATTTTATCAGGAACTGCGTCTGGCCTCCCCTCCTTCGGCAACTGAGGACAGTCTCCACTTCATATTCCTCCTGGTCACCTATGGTGACTGCCTCGGGAGGTCTAGATTCACGGTCCGGGAAGGGATCCGGTCTAGAAGGCTTCAGGAGGGACACATGGAACACAGGATGTATCCTGAGTGTCTGCGGAAGCTCGAGCTCGTAGGCCACCCTGTTGATGACTCGTTTTACAGGAAACGGGCCAATGTACTTGGGTCCCAGCTTCCTTGAAGGGCACAGCATCTTCAAATTGGTCGTTGCTAGCCAAACCCGATCTCCCGGTCGAAGCAGTAATTCTCCTCTTCTCTTACCGTCGAATGCTCGTTTACTGTCCTCTTGGGCTTTAGCGATGGCTTCCTGAATTGTCTTGTTATTGACTGAAAGGAATTCCAAGATGTCTTGAGATGCCGGTACCGGATTCTCAGGCATAAGGTCAGGGAGGAATGTGGGATGATACCCGTAATTGGCATAGAACGGGGATTGACCCGTAGCTGAATGACTCGAGTTATTGTACGAGAATTCCGCGGAAGGCAGCAACGACAGCCAGTCATCCTGGAGGTAAGACGTGTAGCACCGCAAGTATTGTTCCATCGTCTGGTTGGTCCTCTCAGTTTGGCCGTTGGTCTGTGGATGGTAGGCGGATGAAAGCGATAGCTTGATTCCCAGCGATTTACATAAGGCTTTCCAGAATCTGGAGGTGAATTGGACCCCCCGATCGGACACTATATCTTCGGGAACCCCATGAAGCCTCACCACTTCCTTGATGAAGATCCGTGCCGTTTCTGGTGCTGATGGGGTCTTCTCCAAGGGCACGAAATGTGCCATCTTTGAAAAGCGGTCGACGACCACCATTATTGCAGTGTAGCCCTGGGATGGTGGAAGTTCGACCACGAAATCCATGGCTATCATCTGCCAGGACCGCTTGGGTATGGGCAATGGACGTAACAGTCCCCATGCCCTAGTTCTGGAGGGCTTGTTCCTTTGACAGGTGGGACAAGTTCGGACGTAATGCTCACAATCCTTGATCATGTCTGGCCACCAGAACGAGCGCCGTAATAGATCCAGAGTTTTCGTTACCCCGAAGTGGCCCGCCATTGGATGGTCGTGGCAGTGCCCCAGGACCAAGGTTCGCACTTCTTCTGGGACCATGATCCGGTTTTCCTTCCAAAACAGCCCCCCCTGGCTCTGGAGGGGTGACCCAGACGGAACTGGTAATCCTACGGAAGCATCGAGAAGCCGGGAGCGAAGTTCCGTTTGTAGAGCGAGGAAACTCCCAGAAGGCAAGATGGTGTCCGGCAGCACAGCGTCGTCGGGGTCCTCGAACATGCGGGACAGAGCGTCTGGTTTAGTGTTCTTAGACCCGGGTCGGTACGTTATATGGAATGAGAATCGAGAAAAGAAAAGGGCCCATCTTGCTTGGCGAGGTCTCAGTCGTTTCGCCGTTCTTAAATATTCAAGGTTTTTGTGATCTGTGAATATTAGAATTGGGTGCGTGGCTCCCTCCAATAAATACCTCCATTCTTCAAGAGCAGTTTTTATGGCCAGAAGCTCCCGATCTCCAATGTCATAGTTACGTTCCGCTGGTGTCAACTTCCTGGAGAAGAACGCCACGGGGTGCAGTAGTTCCTTGGTACCATTCCTTTGGGATAACACCGCACCTACCGCATTTTCGGAGGCGTCCACTTCCAAAACATATGGGAGGGAAGAATCTGGATGGCAGAGAATGGGAGCAGAGGTGAACAATTCTTTGAGTCTTTCAAATGCCGTCTGCGCTTCGGGAGTCCACTTAAAGCGGACCCCTAGTTTCGTCAGTTGTGTGATTGGGGAGACCAGACCGGAGAAGTTCCTAATAAACTTCCTGTAAAAGTTAGAGAACCCAATGAAGCGCTGTACCCCTTTTTTGTCGGCGGGTATTGGCCAATCCAAGATCGCCGTGACCTTCTGGGGATCCATCGCGACCCCCGCGGAAGAGAGAACCAGTCCCAAGAACGTTATCTCGTGCTGTTCAAAACAGCATTTTTCTGCCTTCGCGTATAGCCCGTGTAGACGCAACCGTTCTAGTACCCGTATTACGTGACCCCGATGAACCTCCCGTGAGGGGGAAAAAATTAGGATGTCATCCAAGTAGACCACCACGAAAATGTCGAGAAAATCACGAAAAACATCGTTGATAAAGTGCTGAAAGGTCGCCGGAGCATTACAGAGCCCGAACGGCATCACCAAATATTCATAGTGGCCGAATCTCGTACGGAATGCCGTCTTCCACTCATCCCCTTCCCTGATACGGACTAGGTTATAGGCCCCCCGCAGGTCTAATTTAGTAAATATCGTTGCGGATCTCAATCTCTGGAGGAGCTCGGGGACTAGGGGCAAAGGATAACGATTTTTTACTGTTATTTTGTTCAGGTCACGGTAGTCAATGCAAGGCCGTAACGATTTGTCTTTCTTCTCTACGAAGAATAATCCGGCCCCGGCTGGGGATGTGGATGGACGAATAAATCCCTTCCGTAGGTTTTCGTCAATATAATCCCTCAGCACACCCGATTCTGTTTCGGACAAGGGGAAGATACGGCCGAATGAGATTTCAGATCCGGGTAGGAGGTCTATGGGGCAGTCGTAGGAACGGTGCGGAGGGAGAACATCTGCTCCTCGCTTACTAAAGACGTCTAAGAAGTCGTGGTAGGCCGGAGGAATAACCTGGGATAGATTGGTGTCGCCATCCAAGCACAGGAGGAACCGGGGCACCATGGGTCCTGTGACGTGGCAGTGACTCAAACAATAAGGGGAGCGAAATTGAATTGTCCCCTTTTCCCAGTCAATCTGGGGGTTATGGGCCCTCAGCCAAGGGAGCCCCAGAATGACTGGAAAAAGGGGGGACGCGATGGCATCCAGGCGGAGGAACTCCTGGTGATGGTCTGCCATTGTGGTGAAAATGGGTGGTGTCTCCTGGTCCACCACCCCTGATTTTATACGGGACCCATCTGCCAAGAAGATGTTGAACCCCCTTTCTTTGGTCTGGAGTGGGATCTTTTGCCGGTGGGCAAAGGTCAGGTCGATGAAGCAACTACAGGCTCCTGAGTCAACGATTGCGGTCACCGACAATGTTCCTCCGGGGAGCTGCAAAGACACAGGAATGGCCAGGTAACTCGACTGATCATCCCTTCCTGCAGGTAAAGTAAGAGAAACGGGCGTGGACTTACTCATTTTAGCAGGACACGAGCGCACCTGATGACCAGCTTCCCCGCAGTACAGACATAGGTTCCGTGATAGTCTCCTCTGACGTTCCTCGACCGATAAGTGGGAACGGGCCAATCCCAGTTGCATGGGTTCCGGGTTGTCCCCTGTTTCCGTGCTTCGCGGATGGTTCCCTGGGGTTGGAGCTGTATCTCTGGACGGAATCCATGCCACCCTTTGACCCTGGCTGCTCCTTTCCAGCCGACGTTCCCTTAGTCTACGGTCAATTTGTATGGCCAATTCGATCAGTTTTTCCAGGGTGTCAGGTAGACCTACTCGTGCGAGTTCGTCTTTGAGAGACTCAGACAGCCCGATGCGGAACTGGTGACATAAGGCCGCATCGTTCCATCTGGTGTCTCCCATGCAACGTCTAAAGTCGGCCGCATATTCCTCGGCTGCCCGGCGGCCCTGCCGTAGTGAGTATAGGGTAGTCTCTGCGGATGCAGCCCGCTGAGGGTCGTCATACAAGACGGCCATGGCCCGAAAGAACTCGGTCACGGAGTCAAGATGTGGGTCGTGCCCCTCCATCAGACGATGAGCCCAATCCTGGGGCTCATCCTGCAGGAGAGAGACTATAAACCCCACCTTGATGGACTCGGTGGTGAACGTGCGGGGCTGTAAGTCAAAGTACAGGGTACACGCACTTCGGAAGGCTCGGAAGCGGTTCCGGTCACCACGGAATCGCTCTGGCAGGGGAACGCGGGGTTCGGGAGCTAGGGGTGTGGCAACCGCTCCGGATCCCGGGTTAGCGGGAGGTTCTGCAGGTGGAGGACTCTGAGCAGGGGGAGTCAGGGGAGCTAATGAATCCATGCGGTCCTCCAGTCGGGCGCAGCGACTGTGGAAGTTCTGGAAAGCTTGGGTCAAGGTTGCCAGGTGCTGACAAATATCCTCTAGGGACGCCGGTACACTTCCTGGCTCTGTCATGGCCGCAAGGTACTGTTATGATCCGCCGGTGGTGCCTCAGGCTGCCAGCTGGCGGACCTACTCAGAGCGTGGGGTCTAAGCCCGGGCTGTGCTTTCACCAGGGCCCCTGATGGTGGGGATGGACTTAAAACAGTCCCGGGCCAGGTCACGACCTCCGAGCAGGCCCCCCAGTGGCCGAGGAGACCTTTGGGGACAGGTACCGGGAGAGCCAGATGTGAAGTGGCTAACGGCCCTAGCAGGGTAACAACTGATCGTGAGCCCGTGAGGGTAAGCGGGGTACAGAATCAGTAGGCCAAGAGTAGTCGGGTCACACGCAGGGTCAGCAGGGGGTATCAATCCGTAGAATGGTCAGGGCAATCCGGGTCAAACGCAGGAGCAGGCAGAATAGTCAGGGTCAATCCAGGTCAAAACGCAGGGACAGGCAGAATAGTCAGGGTCAATCCGGGTCAATCACAGGGGCAGGCAGCGTAGTCAGGGTCAATCAGGGTCTCAGGCAGGTACAGGAACTTCAGGATCACAGGAAGACCTTGCGGCAACTTGTGACAGTGCAGGGCATCTTTAAATAGTGCGCCCTGCACTGTCATTGGCCGGCTAGGACGCGCCCCCGGCTGTCATTGGACGCCTGAGGCGCGCCCGCGGCTCCTACTGCGCATGCGCGGCGTCCTGTCAGCCGCGGCTCGCCGGGCCCTGGTGCCTGTGTCCCGGCGCGATCTGCCGCCACCGCGCATGCGCGAGGGACGGAGCCGCGATCGCGGCTCCATGGGCCGTGATCCCTGACAATTGCTCTTATTACTTTTTGTTCTTTCCTAGTTTGGAAATCCATTCATTTCTATCTTTTTCATTACTATAGCTGGTTTATATTAGATTTTTTTTCCATAAAGCTCCTGTTCTCTCTTAAAGTGAATGTGCACTGCCCATGCAAGGCAAAACAACAGATTTAATGCCAGCCTAGGCAGCAGCCTAACTCACCTTCTCATGTTTTGCTGGAAAGGGAAAGTAAGTATTAAATACTTAGGGGATAGATTTGGAAGAGATTCTTCTATCCATGCTGTTTAGCATGGATGGAGAAATGATTAAGTGTATGGCTAACATCACTGCAAACGTTTCCTTCTCATGGAGGTATTGGTCAGGAATGGTTCTTGTCAAATCTCCTAGTCCAGATATTCCTGCAAGGGACAGACCCTGGGATTATAACTCCCCTCATCAGGCCTGGGGACACGTATCCATGTCATTTGATTTCAGGCTCTGTGGAAAAATCTGTGAGCATCTCTTTCCACAACTTCCTGGATTTCCTGCAGCTGATCAGCAGGTCATATCTGTGAATCATTGGCTGGGACTTGCTGACAGTCTCCCACTGTGTACAATCACAGCGGGTGCATGCGTCCGAAACCCGTAAGTAGGCAATGACGTACGGGTACATTGCTTTACAGCGGCCACTTACCCTCCAGAGAATTTACCCTCTTTCCTGACCAGGCCATTTTTTGGGATATGGTGCTGCATTACTTTAACTGACAACTGCACGGTCATGCACCACTGCACTCAAATGAAATTTATGTCCTTTTTTTCCCACAAATGGAGCTTTCATTTGGTGGTATTTGATTGTCTCCACGTGCTATAAACAAAGAAAACCCGACAATTTTGAAAAAAAACAAACAAATATTTTTTACTTTTTGCTATAAAACATATTCAGTAAAAAAATTAAACTTTGTCATAAATTTAGGACAAAATTTATTCTGCTACATGTCTTTGCTAAAAAAAAATCTGAATACGTGTAAATTAATTGGCTGACGTGAAAGTTATAGCGTCTACAAATGGCAGTATATATACTGTAATTGTTTTTTTTTTTAATACTAGTAATGATCAGCGACTTATAGTAGGGCTGCGGGACTGCGGCAGGCATTCTGACACTGAAGGGAACTGACTAACTGTCACTGACATCCCCAGTGACTCTAATACAGTGATCAGTGCTAAAAAAAAAGCACTGACACTGTACTAATGACACTGGGCACGAAGAGGTTAACATCTGGGGCGATCAAAGGGTTAACTGTGTGCTGTGTGTGTTTTACTGTGTGTTTTACAATACAAAGCAGCATGAAGGAGCTGACAGGGGAGAGATCTGTGTTGTTTACATACAGACCTCTCCACCGTCAGTGTTCCTCGGCGATCGCCGGGTGGCGGCGGGGAATCACCGGGCAGACCCAGTGATCGACAGTTGTAGCCGCCAATGGCAGCGTGGGTAGGGCACGCGACCCCTACCCAGAAATACAAAATCACATATATATATATATGCACAATTTTGCACAGCCTTGCTGCCCTGTAGCAGTATTTCTGCTGTAAAGCGGTAGGGAAGATGTTAAAGGAGAATTATGGGATTATTATAAAAAAAATATACATACTTACCTTCAAGCTTCAGCATCAGTGTAATATTGCATCTGTCCATCTCTATCTTTATGCATGAGAACTGAGCGATCACATAACTGTTGATCACTCAGGTCTCAGGCCTTCTTAGAGCAAAGAGTGACAACTGTCAGTCACAGCAAAAGTTTACCTGTTATCAAAACACGGCAAAATATATTCAAAAGTGGTTTTTAAGTGGTGAATGATAATGGACAAACCTTCATTATAATAGATTTACTATGAAGTAACAAAGATATCTACAGAGCTGAAAGGGTGTGCAACTAAAACTAGCAGTTTCTTAAAGCGGAACTAAACCCATTGGTTTAATGGTTTCAAAAAACTGTTACGTACCCGGCATGTCTGGATTGCTAACTGTCACATTCCTTTTGTTTTCAACCAAACTGTCAAACCATCAAATGGTTGGTGTCAGAATTGATCACATGGCTGTTGGAAATCAAACAGAGGCTAAGATGGCAGCTTCCTTGGATCAAAAGCACAGGAGTTCCACTTTAAAGTAGAGCTAAACCCTCCTATATTTTTGCAGCTAAAGACAGTGCCATATTAGCCTCTGTTTATATCTGCATTTGCCATGGTGCTTCATAAATGACCAGCTATGACACCAGCCATGTGTAGGCTTGAAAGGTTATTTGAAAGCTGACATATGCACACTAGCAACTGTGATGGTATTATAAGAGATGTGCCCTGAATGTATCACACACTGCAAATGTGCTAGCAGGCAGGATGTAAATGAAAATACTTGAGAAAACAGCATTGAAATGTTTGAGTAAGGATTTTATTACATTTAAATTGAGCTTTCTTTTAGAAAACAGTTAAATGTGTGGGTTTAATTCTGCTTTAAGTTAAAGGTTAATTGTTAATATAAGATTTTCTTTTTGCCTTGTTCTTTCAGTAAAATGAATAAACAACCTTACTGCTAAATGAATTGTGATTGTAACCACCCCACTACTATAGGAATTGTAGGACTGTAACCATTCCATTGGACTGTAACCATCCCACTACTATAGGAATTGTAGGACTTTAACTTTCCTACTGCTAAAAGAATTGTAGAATTGTAACCACCCTGCCACTATAGGAATTGTAGGACTGAAATCTCCCCACCACTTAAGGAATTGTAGAACTGTAACCATCCCACTGCTAAAGGATATGTAGGACTGAAACCAACCCATTGCTAAAGAAATTGTAGGACTGTAACCATCCCATTGCTAAAGAAATTGTAGGACCATAAACATCCCATTGGACTGTAAGCATCCCATTGCTAATGGAATTGTAGGACCGTAATTATCCCATTGGACTGTAACCATCCCATTGTTAAAGAAATTGTAGGACCGTAGCCATCCCATTGGACTGTAACCATCCCACTACTATAGGAAATGTAGGACTTTAACTTTCCTACTGCTAAAAGAACTGTAGAATTTTAACCATCCCACTGCTAAAGGATATGTAGGACTGAAACTATCCCATTGCTAAAGATATTGTAGGACTGTAACCATCCCATTGCTAAAGAAATTGTAGGACCAAAACCATCCCATTGGACTGTAACCATCCCATTGCTAAAGAAATTGTAGGACCAAAACCATCCCAATGGACTGTAACCATCCCATTGCTAAAGAAATTGTAGGACCAAAACCATCCCATTGGACTGTAACCATCCCATTGCTAAATAAATTGTAGGACCTTAACCATCCCATTGGACTGTAACCATCCCATTGCTAAAGGAATTGTAGGACTGTAACCATCCCACTGGACTGTAACCATCCCACTGGACTGTAACCATCCCATTGCTAAAGAAATGGTAGGACTGTAACCATCCCATTGCTAAAGGAATTGTAGGACTTTACCTAACAGACTGATAAAATAATTTGGGGACTGTAACTACCCCACTACTAAAAGAATTGCGGGATTTAAACTGCTCCGCTGTTACAGGAATTGTAGGTATTGAGCCACCTGACCACTGAAGGAATTTTGTAAGTGTAACTACCCAAATACCAGTAAAATTGTGGGTCTTTAACCACTCTGCTAATTAAAGCAGAAATAAACCCATCAATTTAATGATTTGAAAAAAACATTAAATTTCCGCCATGCTGGGAATGTTAACTGTCAAATTTGCTTGTGCTTTCAATCAAACTGTCAAACCATCAAATGGCTGGCATCATAATTGATCACATGTGCAGCACCATGGCAATTGCTGATCAAACAGAGGCCTTGGCTGAAAAAGAGAGACTGGTTTAGTTCCACTCTAACACCCCGGTAACATCAAAGCCGATTTTGAAATTGTGCGACTTACAATGAAGTTGCACAATTTCAAAATTGGGTGACCTGCTGATTTAATTGCGATTTGAAAGACATCTGACACAGATGTTTATGCAAATCGCAACAAAAGTAGTGCATGCATTACTTTAGAAATCGGTGCAGCTCCAACCAAATCTGAACCGCACCTATATGACCGCTCTAACTGCAAACAGTAGGGTGCGACTCGGCATACGATTTGCAAGTTGCCTAGCATGCAAATCGCTTGCCAAATCGCGCCGGATGTGTGTAAGTGTTTTGTAAGAAGTGGAAATTTCTCTTATTTACATATACACCTTTTCACATATTGAAGTCATATTTATAGTAGTAAAGAAAGGTGAACAAATTTACAATTTTGTTTGTTAATGTAACAATTTGCCAAAGTTGCTAGAACAATGGTGGATTATAAAAAAGTTAAAAAGGGGTTTACTTTGATAAAATATTCTACAAAAATGCAGTGAATACAAATGTGGACAGAGTATACCAGAATAAGCTGAAAAATAGTGGCACAACAACCAATCTGTCCGCTTTTAAGTAGACCTCTTTGCTAATCTCTATCTACACAAAACAGAGTGGTGTCCAAAGAGCATTACATACAATAGTTAGCCAAGTGCTAGAGAGAACAGTTGCTTCAGTGATGGAGCAATCTCATATTCCATATGTGCAATACCAGAAGCTTCTAATGAGCGCAGCAAATTTTTAGTTCAGTTTAAACTTCTTGAGCTGCCCCAATTTTTTTGGATACTGTGTTAGTGCTATTGCAGGCTAAAATGAAAATAATAATTGCTACTAAGTAATAATGTAACATTACAGTTCAGCATTAAAAAGACGAAATAAATGGGTAACACCTGCTCTGTGCAACTACACTGCATAGAAACGTTGCTTTTGTCCTTCGAGGGGATCCCCTTAAAGAAATTGTATAGCGTGAAATGCATTGAGGTGGAGCCCGATCCTGGCAAGGGAAGTGGTGTGAATCCTTGTGGCTGTGGAACCTGTGAAAGCACCCACCTGGAAGAAAAATGTATTTGAAATATATTTAAAAAATATTCTTCCCAAATATATTGACATATATTTGAAATACTACAATTTAGGCCATATTCAATATATTTCAAAATATATTTCAATAAATAAATATATATATATGTGTATATATATATATATATATATATATATATATATATACACACACACACATAATAAAATGGTGTGCGGCGCTAAGATCAAAAAAATACCTACAAGTTAGCATATAAACATAAAATACTGATTATTGATAAATCATATAAAAAATCATCAGGTGACTATGGTGCTCATTAATCATGCGTCTTCCTGGAACCGGTGGATGTGCTTATAGGTGTATAAGCAATGCGCACTCACCAGAAAGCGCAGGTAAATGCGCGTTAGTAATTAATTTAGATGTCATTTAGGCATTTTTTTGATCTTAGCGCTGCACACCATTTTATTGTATTTTTGGAGGTTTTCTTGGTTACTTTGTGCTTGGTTGCTTTTAATTTAATTTATTCAGTTTCTTTACTTATTTGGTTTTATTGGGCGCTTACATCTACCTATTCTTTACATATATACACACACACACCCATACATTGCATGTTGAAATGCGTTTTTATTACAAAACATATGAAAAATATTTTTAAAAATACATTTCAAATATACTGTATGCCTTTAAAATTACAAATCTACATTTTTGGAGTGCATTTACAAATATATGTAAAAATATATGTTAAAATTATTTTTTTCTATGTTAAAAAAATCTGAAGAATGTATTTTAAAAAAATATATCGGGGCATTTTTAGAGGAGAAGATGGAGTAAGATCTGAACACCGGCTTTCTGTGAATTGTGAATGGTTATGAGTTGTGCTTACCTTGTCTGCTGCAAGATAGGCATGTCTTGTCGGTAAGAGCTAACCCTATGGGAGGTGGTGGGAGCAATTCTGGTGTGTTGAAGAGATACCTACTGTAGTGGAGGAAAATTTTACACGATTCACTATTAGACTTTATTATTTATTAATTGTCCTTTATTTGATTATGGAATGCTATTTGGATGTATTTAATTTTTCTCCTTATGTTAGGGGGATTTGATTTATATAAGGACATAAACAACAACTTTTTTTTGGAAAATTCACCATTGGACTTTTGTTTTTATAACACTGTGGGGGGTTATTTGGATGAATGTAGGGTTTAGATTATGTTGGAGAGATTTGTTATATGCACATGTACTAACTTTCAGCACTATATATATTTATGTTTCATTTTTGTTTGAGGGTTTGTCTTTTACATACAGCTGCAGTTGGCAATACTATGCTTGGGATTACTTTATCTAAGTATTTGAAACTACAGTACCATAATGTGGAAGGGTGCTCTGATTGTTAAAATGTTAACTATATTATGAAAGTTCTCTGCTCTGATTGGGTCATGACTAATGATGAGTGAATCAGGCAAAGTTTGGTTTGCTGGCAGTTTAACAAACTCGGAGGTAAGAAGGGCCCCCAGATATCCAACACCCCCACCCAGGTGACCGTGTATGGGGTACCCCATTCATTCACTGTGGAAAAGTCCTTTATACCCACATGGAAGAAAAATATATTTGAAATATATTTTAAACATATTCTTCCCAAATATATTGCCATATCTTTGAAATGCTACAATTTTGGCCATATTCAATATATTTCAATAAATATATATATATATATATATACTGCATGTTGAAATTTGTTTTTATTACAAAATTTATGCAAATTATTTTTAAAAATACATTTCAAATATACTGTATATCTTTAAAAATACAATCTACATTTTTGGAATGCATTTACAAATATATGTAAAAATATATGTTAAAATTACTTTTTTAAATGTTAAAACAAATCTGAAGAATATATTTAAAATATATATATATATATATATTTATTTTTTTTAAATATATTCTTCAGATTGTATTTAACATTTTAAAAAAGTAATTTTAACATACATTTTTACACATATTTGTAAATGCATTCCAAAAATGTAGATTTGTATTTTTAAAGACATACAGTATATTTGAAATGTATTTTTAAAAATATTTTTCATATATTTTGTAATAAAAACGTATTTCAACATGCAGTATATATAGATTACTTTTTTATATGTTAAACAAATCTGAAGAATATATTTAAAAAATATATTTTTTTAAAATATTTTTTTAAATATATTCTTCAGATTGTATTCAGCATTTTAAAAAAGTAATTTTAGCATATATTTTTACATATATTTGTAAATGCATTCCAAAAATGTAGATTTGTATTTTTAAAGACATAGAGTATATTTAAAATGTATTTTTTAAAATATTTTTCATATATTTTGTAATAAAAACACATTTCAACATGCAGTGTATATATATATATATATATATTTATTTATTTAAATATATTGAATATGGCCAAAATTGTGGCATTTCAAATATATGGCAATATATTTGGGAAGAATATTTGAAAAATATAATATATTTCAAATATATTTTTCTTCCATATGGGTAAAAACAATGTCCTACAATGAAAATCCAAAATCAATCACAACATTCAACAATGTAGATCCTCATCAATCACGATATCCTGCCACTGTCTAATGATGTTTCTCCGCTGGCTGATGATGTTTCCCTGCTGCTCTGTGTTCTGTCCCCACATGAAGGCGAATGAAGGTATAACTGATAATGGCTATGTAACTTCCTACCTTCGTATCCAAGCAGTGGAGCAGACCGGATCGGCAGATGCTCAGGTTAGATGGATCCAAACGTATACACGAGAATGAAATCAGCGTGGGTTTATTTGGTCCAAAATACAGCGACAAACAGTGATACAATACTGTAAGGTAGTAGAGGTATTGATGCTGTCCTGTGATATCTTTCCTGAGGCTAACTGCTGGTCAAAAATTGATGCCTTCACAAGCCCAGGGTATTGAATGTCCTGTCACACAGCTATACAGCACATAAAAAATGGCTGCAGGAAGTGACCAGGACCAAGGCTTGCCTAAAACCACACCCAGCAGAGAAAACACTTACTAGCTATAACAAAGGCATGCAGCATGCAAATTCTGGCCAGCAGATGGCAGCAACAGATCAAGACATAGAAACAAACATGGTGAAATAAGAATTGGTAATACAATGCACAGTTAAATAACAAATATAAGGGGAACAGCACACTCCCCGTCTGAAATTCCATAAGGGATTTCACTATGACGAATGTCCATAAAATATAAAACAACCTGTAACAAAGAACATGTTAGAATGCAATAAACATAACAATATAGTAGATTCCGAGTTGGAATAGAGAAGAACCACAAAGTTCAAGTTCAGGAGAGTTCATCCAGCAGGAATGTTCTCAATGGGTAGTATCAAAATGAGTTCGTTAATTGGCCTTGCAAACATTTTAAGCTCACCCTTTCTGAAGATCTTCAACTCCACTTTACGGACCTTGCCATCCTTGCTAGGAAGAACCTTTGTAATTAGTCCCATAGGCCAGTCAATCCGTGCGGTATGTTGCTCCTTCATTAACACGAGGTCACCTTCTTTTAGGTTTGGTTTGTGGTGTTGCCACTTTCTTCTTCCTTGAAGAATATTGAGATATTCCTTTCGCCACCTGTTCCACAAGTAATCAGCTAGGTATTGTACACGTTTCCAGTGTTTTTGGTAGATATTCGCATGAGTAAATTCTCCACTAGGCATTAGCGTAATCTCAGCTTTTTGGGTAAGTAGGATAGCTGGAGTCAGTACGGCTGGTGTTTCAGGATCCATAGATACTGGCACGAGGGGTCTAGAATTGATGATAGCTGAAACTTCAGCAAGAAGGGTGACTAGAGTCTCATGTGTGAGTCTTGAAGAGTTTACATCCATCAACATAGAATTCAAGATGTTGCGTGAGATTCCGATCATTCTCTCCCAGGAGCCCCCCATGTGGGAACTATGAGGAGGATTGAAAATCCAGGTGCAACCCTTTTCCGCCAAGTGATCTTGAATGGATTTGGTGTCTATGTTCAGTTCTCTACAGGCTCCAATGAAGTTGCTTCCACGGTCAGACCTCAACTGTTTCACTGGTCCTCTGATTGCGAAGAACCGTCTTAAGGCATTGATAAGGCTGGATGTGTCCATGGATTCTATGACCTCTAAGTGAACGGCTCGCACACTCATGCAAGTAAATAGCACAGCCCAACGCTTACTGTTTGCGTGACCGCCACGGGTCCTGCGTGCGGACACCATCCATGGCCCGAAGACGTCTAGGCCAACGTAGGTGAAAGGCGGCTCTGTACATAGTCTGTCCGCAGGCAAATCAGCCATTTGTTGGTGTATTTGTTTTCCTCTAGCTTTGCGACAGTGAACACAGTCATGCAATACTTGGGCCACACGTCTTTTCATACCTATAATCCAAAGGCCAGCAGACCGTAACTTGCCCTCAGTGATTTGCCTGCCCTGGTGTTCAGTCTTTTTGTGGTAGTGTCGGATCAGCAAGACGGTGATATGGTGTTTGCTGGGAATGATGAGAGGATTTTGTTCTGCAACTCCTAGGTGGGCTTGATTCAAACGACCACCTACTCTGAGCAAGCCAAAACTGTCAATAACTGGATTTAAGTTGGCAAGAGGGCTTTTTATTGGAATCTGCTGTTTGTTGTATAAGCACTTCCATTCTACATTGAATTCCTCTTGTTGGACGTGATGTATTATGAGGGACTCACTATGAGAGATGTTCTCCGCAGAGAAGGGTTTATGGCAGACGTGCCAACCGTTGCAATCCTTATCTTTGTGAGTATTGTGATAACATTTCGCAATGTGCACTAACCTTGCGATAGTCCTGACGAGTCTCATCCAACTGGAGAAACGTTCAAAGCACTGGCAACCGAGGCTGGAGGTTTGCTTTGTTCCAGTGACCAATACACTAACTTCAGCGCGAATTTCTGGATCATTATCCGGATCCTGGATGCTGAAAACTTCCTGTACACATTCGTCCGCCTGTCTTAGCAGAAACTCTGGACCTGTAAGCCAAGTAGAGTTAGTAAAGGAACCTACAGACATAGGTCTAGTGGCATGATATACTTCGAATGAAGGCAAGTAGCAGCACTCGTCATTCTTCCTTAAGGATGGAGCTGGTTCTGCATGGTTGTTACGGAATATTTTATCCATAAAGGCGACGATGTGTTCTCTCATTTCAGGCTTGCTGTTCATGGTACGCTGAAGAGAGTTAAATCTAGACAGAGCTTGTTCCCGGTTGTTCGGGAGTCTTACCCTGTTAGCTCGGAAGGGTAATGGAGAAACCCAGTGATTGGTTTTGTCTTTAAAGAACTCACTGTCCATTATCTCGACAAATTCTCTGTCCTCTACTGACAAGGCTACTTTATCGTCGTCCTTGGTTGTATGAAAGACTGATCTCCCCAAGTTGTCGGCAAAGAGGGGATTAATGACGTCAGGTAGTTGTACGAGGCTTGGAGACTTCTCTCTCACCTCATAGTGATGAGGACACGGCTTAATGCAAGTTGTGCGTCCATCTGCACGCACGTACGTTTTGAAGGAGTCAATTTTTGGTTGATTTAAGCATACATTTCCTATGATTACCCATCCCAAGTCCAGTCTCTGGGCATATGGCGCATAGTCAGGACCATTACACTGTTGACGCACCTTGTGTACCCTAAGATTGTCTCTGCCGAGCAGGAGTAGAATCTCGGCGTTGATATCCATAGGTGGGATAACGTTGGCTAGGTGCCTTAGGTGGGGTTGGTGAAATGCAGCTTCTGGGGTAGGAATCTCATCCCTATGGTTGGGTATTTGATCACATTCGATCAGCGTCGGTAGGGGTATTTCCGTATCCCCACTGACAGGAGAAGTGATGAATCCTTGTGCCCTTCTGCCGCTAGTCTCTATGCGGCCCGAGCAGGTGTTTAAGGTATAGGGTTCGGATGGTCCCTTTATTCCAAAGGCTTCAAAGAATTTAGGACCTGCTAGGGACCGGTTGCTTTGGTCGTCGATGATGGCATACATTTTTACTGCCTTTTCTGGTAGTCCCTCTGGGTAGACCTTGATTAGGCATATTCGGGCACAACATTTCTCGCACTGGCCCTCCCCACATACATCCAAGCATGAGCAGGAAACAGCAGTCGCAGCATTAGCGTAATTTTGGGGCTCCCCGCCATGACTTGGAGCAGGACTGGTGGTGACGGCAGTGGGTGAATCTCTGGAGAGTGAGATTGGGTGCATAGCTGAGGCATGTCTTTCACTATGACACTCCTCACACTTGATGACAGATTTACAGTCCTTAGCCATGTGCTCCAATGAAGCGCAGCATCTGAAACATACCCCGAGTTCGGTGAGGATTTTCTTGCGCTCCTGTATGGTTTTGGATCTAAACCCTCTACATTTGTTCAGAGAGTGTGGTTTTTTATGAATGGGACATTCACGATTGAAGGTCTTATCTCCTGACGAGGTAGTGTACTGTTTACCCGTGGGTACTGCAGGAGATGGTAGGTTAGTCTTTCTAACACTCACGCTGCTCTTAAAGTCTCTGTGTTTATGCGTGATGCTTTCATACCTTGATGATGTTGCTGAAGCTGTAGTGTTGAACTCCAGGAAGTCGAGGCTGGGGTCATTCCTCATCTGGGACTGTTCATCGATAAATCTACAGAAGTGAATAAATGGGGGAAAGGTGATGTCATGCTCTCTTTTGTACCTTGAGACTGATGCCGCCCACTTTTCTTGTAGACTGTATGGTAGCTTCACGACAATTGGGTTCACTCCGTGAGCTGTATCCAGGTAGCACAGCCCGGACAGACGAGGGTCACCCTTGGCAAGCTCCAGCTCCATGAGCAGATCACTTAAATCCTGAAGCTTCTGGACATCCTTGAGATTGATCCTTGGAACGTTCTGCAGTCTCTTGAATAGGGCCTTCTCTATTGCTTCTGCACTGCCGAAGGTACGTTCGAGTCTCTGCCAGGCGGCAGCGAGACCTGCTTCTGCTTGTCCCACGTAGACAGTTCTGAGGCTCTTGACACGATTTGTGGAGCCTGGGCCCAGCCATTTGATCAAGAGGTCAAACTCCTGTTCTGCGGTTAGGTTGAGGTTAGCGATGGCGGCATTGAAGGTTGCCTTCCAAGCTCTGTAGCTCTCAGCACGGTCATCAAATTTTGAGAGACTGGTGTTGATTAGCTCTCTGCTCACCATAAACCTGGCAAACTCAGACATATCTTATTTCTCACTGCTTGTGATGCCCCTGGGGCGTATTGGCTGCCTGGCGTGAAGGGGTGAGATGCTTCCGGGTAGAATGATGTAGCTGCAGGGTTAAGCTTTCGTTTAGCCTCTGTATGTTGTGATGACTGCTGCTTGAGCTGTGGAGGTAGGCCAGAAAACGCCTGATAGCGATCTTTCTGTAACAACCGTCCTTGAGAGGGCACATCCGGGTAACGGTTATTAGGTTGCTCGGGTGCTGTGGGTGGCAGTGGTACCGCAGGTAGAGCTGACTTGGAGGTTTCAGTGTTGTCGGCTTGGACGGTACTGCAAACTGGGGGTGGCGCAGATACCTGATTCAGTACATAGTCACTGGTGCGGTCAACTGGATCATCTATCTCCTGTAGTAGCAAGCAGACTGGATCAAGACCTTGGCTCAATGCTTGCTCAAGTAGTCTTACTTTAGCTAACGCAATTTCCTCCTGCATCTCTGATTCGAAAATCTTTATTCGAGCCTCTGCTTCCGCTTCTGCCTTCTTGGCCTCTGCTTCTGCCTCTGCCCTCTTGGCCTCTGCTTCCGCCCTCTTGGCCTCTGCCGCTGCTTCCGCTTCTGCCCTCTTGGCCTCTGCCTCTGCCCTCTTGGCCTCTGCCCTTGCAAGAGCTTCTTTTTCTGTGAAGGAGCGTCTCGCTTTGGATTGCTCCGTACAGCTCCGATAGGGCACCTTGACAAAATTTCTGAGATATATAGAATGAATTGTGGGGTTTTGCGGCGGCCACGGCAGTGTAAGGAACGTGCATAAACAGTACTTCTATTATGCGAGGAAAGGTTAATATAGGATGTAAAGAATGGCTTGGAGAGTTGTGGAGGACTTCCAGGCAAGAGTATAGATACTGCGTATGTGCAGTGCTTCCGCATAGGCTTGTGGAACATGCACTGTAGCCGGGCAGATTTGCTGCAAGTGGGCCTCTTGCTAGGGAGATTCCTGAGTGTGGTACTGGACTCTGAGGGAATCTGTAGCGGGGTATGGACTTTAAGGCAGTTTTTGACTGTTCTGTCCCCACATGAAGGCGAATGAAGGTATAACTGATAATGGCTGTGTAACCTCCTACCTTCGTATCCAAGCAGTGGAGCAGACCGGACCAGCAGATGCTCAGGTTAGATGGATCCAAATGTATACACGAGAATGAAATCAGCATGGGTTTATTTGGTCCAAAATACAGCGACAAACAGTGATACAATACTGTAAGGTAGTAGAGGTATTGATGCTGTCCTGTGATATCTTTCCTGAGGCTAACTGCTGGTCAAAAACTGATGCCTTCACAAGCCCAGGGTATTGAATGTCCTGTCACACAGCTATACAGCACATAAAAAATGGCTGCAGGAAGTGACCAGGACCAAGGCTTGCCTAAAACCACACCCAGCAGAGAAAACACTTACTAGCTATAACAAAGGCATGCAGCATGCAAATTCTGGCCAGCAGATGGCAGCAACAGATCAAGACATAGAAACAAACATGGTGAAATAAGAATTGGTAATACAATGCACAGTTAAATAACAAATATAAGGGGAACAGCACACTCTGATGATCTAGCACCAAACAATGCTGCCCTCTGCGACTCCCATCACAAGTGAACAGAAACTGGCTGGAGATCCTGGGTGGACAGGACCATAATCAATCAATAATGTCACCCAGAATCCCCTGTCTGTTTGTTAAAAAAGAAAAGCTGTTCATTTAGTGGTGGTAGCTCTACTGCTGCAAAATGACGGATTCCCACACAGCTCCAGCAGTAATGCTAGTGTTAATGTGGTGGTAGTGTCATCATTGCTAAATGACAGATCCCCAGTTGGTTTGTTAACAAACAGCAGCCAGCCAGGGATGTGTCATTTTACATCACTAATACTCCATCACAGAATGACAGATCCCTGACTGGCTGCTGTTTGCAAACAACCTGGCCAGGGATTCTGGGTGAAGCAATTGGTTAGTTATGGTTGTGACCATATTTAATCCATGACATCACCAAGCTTCCCCAGTCGGTTTGTTTACCCTTGTTACTCATTTACAATAATAATGTAAAAATTAAAAAAGAAACACCTACACTGTGCAAAAAAAAAAAAAAAATTAAAAACAAACACCCCTTGATTTAAATACAACATCATTGTCCGGCGATGTAGATCCTTGTCAATTATGATGATTCACCACCTGCCGATGTTGATCTATGATCACAATGACCTGTTCACCCGCTGTCACAGATTGACAGATCCCTAGCCAGCTACAGATTTGGTCAGTGATGTCACCCAGGATTTCCATGCCGGTCTATTTACAAACACTAGCTGGCCTGGGATCTGCTGCGCTACCACGGCAACAAATGTCAGACTTCTAGGTGATGTCTAGATGTCTATTTAATAACATCAGCAGGGGTTTGCGAAGCTTTCTTAGTTGATTTGAGAACAAACTGAGTTTGAGTGGAATGTATGTTGAACTTGAACCTAAAGCTCATCCCTAATCATGACAAACCTGCAGCGTAATCTTTAGGAAATATGAATCAGTTCTAATCACTCTTGGCTGGATCATACGAGTAGCTGTAAGTAAGTGCGCTCTTCATATGGGTAGAGAAATAACCGCGCAGACTGAATATATCAGCATAGCAGCACAGTAGCTATGACAGCAATGCATAAACTCAACTGCTCAACTCATACCTCCTGTAGATGGCAGTAGGAGGTCACAGACACATAACGAACATACAAAACCAGTGTTTTCTTCCACAAAGGTACATTTATAAAGAATTCTGGAAAAGGTTCCCTGGTCATTTTTTTCTGTTTTATTGAAAAATGCTTATATTTTATATTGTGTACCTCCCTTTTTTTTTGTTTTTTTTTAGAATTGTAATAAAAGGCCAATCTATATGAATAACACCTATGGGTTCAGCTATACGTGTGATTTTTAGTAACTTTGCTTTACAATCAAAAATCACTTGTGATCTTTTTCAGAGTTACCATCTATTGATCGCTATCTGCAGAATACTAGAAGCTGATGGGGTGAACTACACAACAGGAGATAGTCAGGATGGCTGTATGCATATATTTGGTCAGGCATTTTTTTTACACAGTGGTACTTTTCCTAAAGTATATGTAAACCCCCACCTTGTAAAACAATCCGTTCAGTTTCAAATAGAAATGAAAAGGCAAAACATTTGTGTATACATATATAAAAAATAATAAATACCTTTTGTCCCCTTTTTAGAAGTGATTACATACCCCAGGGCTTGACAAATCCCAGGTGCCAGGTCACCATGGCGACAAAAAATTGCATCCCTGCACTTGGGTTCACACGCTGCCTCAATGCAAAATCACATCCCATTGACTTCAATGCAAAAATGCCTCCCATGGCTTTTAATGCAAAATGGTCTGCCATTGACTTCAATACAAAATCGCCTTCCAGTGACTTCAATGCAAAATCGCCTCTCATTGACTTCAGTGCAAAATCGCCTCCCATTGACTTCAATGCACAAATGTCTCCCATTGACTTCAATGCAAAACAGCCCTCCATTGACCTCAATACAAAAATGCCTTCCATTGACTTCAATTCAAAGACTCCTGTAAATAGCAATCCGCTTATCTCCACATGCCATTGTACTCTATCACCTCTATGCTCACTTTATGGCATAATGCAGTGGTTTGCAGTAGTTCACAGCAACAAGGCAGGAATTAAATGCATTACAAAGTCTACTCTAATGTACCTAAAGTTGATTTCTTATTGGCTGCTTCAGGCTGCTGCGTTCCATTTTACTTTTTAATTATACAGTATATCAATGATATGCAAACAGTTATATCATGGCCCTGCTGCCACCACTACCAACCAATGATATTGTATGAAAAAGATATTTTGTGTGTTTTTCCTATTCTCACCCAAAAAGGACAGGAGGGCGTTTGTTTTCATTAAGGTGGTCATGCACTGATGGACTTTTTGGGCTAAAAAAAAAAATCTAACAGATTCCTCTGAGCGTGCAGTGCCAGCTATTGCCTTCTGACAGCCAACACCTTAAGCTGTGAGAATACCTGAACAGCGTCTGCATCTTATTGGATGCAGCTGCTGTTTGTCTTACAATTTTTTGGCTGGCTTCACTGACTCTTCAATGAGAAAGCTGACAAAATGTGTTTATTGTATGGAGAGCTTCAGTCAAAACAGAGGTTAAAAAAAATGGGCTGTATAGGCAGAGCAGCAATCACTCTGCATCCTTCACCCTCCTGTGTGTTGGTCTGCAGCCCAGCACCTTACTGAATGTACCCTCTGCTAGTGGCACAGTGGGACAGAGATACCATTGTGAGCTGGAGGTGGAAGTGGGCTGGAGTATTAATGAGGAAGGCAAAGCCTGGTGACCTTTAGCCTCTATGAGCCTATAGATAATAACTGGTGGCTTAGTAATCTCGGTGGCTAGGTGCCACCCCCAGTGCTGGATCACCAATGCCGTTTAAGGGCCCCGCGCCTACGGATCAAAATAATATTGATTAGATCTTGAACGAAAACTACAATGAAGCTTTCTTGAATTATTTACAAAAAAAAAAGCAGAAAAAAAAATCAACTTAAAGAAATGAAAACTTTACATTAAAGCTTCTCTAGCGAAAATGTTGTATTAACCACTTAAACTGACGCTGGGTGGGAACTGACTAAATGACACTGACATCTCTTATAACATAAATACAGTGATCAGTGCTAATCAGGGCTCTTTTTTTTTCAGAGAATAGGTGCAGGAACTTCCCCCTTCTAAGACCCCCATTGTCTTCCCCCCTACCTTCCTCTGAGCACCGTCTCTTGGTTCCGCTCCCCTACCCACCTCCCAGTACTGCCCCTTTTAGAAAATACGGAAGCAAGTATCATTTTGTGGTTCTATATAACTTGTATGGAATTTGTTAATGATAACAAGAAAAGCAGTAAAGTAGATCCTATGCAGCCAGCCACATTAGATTCCCTGCAGCAACAATATACCCCACCGCAGGAACAATAGATCCTCCACAGTACCAATAGATTCTCTACACCAGTGTTTCTCAACCTTTTTTCAGTCAAGGTACCCTTTAATATTATGGACAATTTCAAGGCACCCTCCCCAGCAGCAACAACAGATCTCCCAGCAGCCAGCAACCTCCTCAACAGTAGAACCCTAACAGTAACATACAAGCCCCCAGCAGCAATAGATCCCCACGAGCAACAACAAACCCTCACACAAAAACTTCTCCACCAGCAACAAAAGATTCCCCAGCAGCCAGCATCAACAGACCCTCCAACACACACCACACCCCTTGCCATTACATACATTCAGTGCTGGAGGTGCCAGAACTTTGCTCCGGCTGAAAAAAAAGCCCTAGTACTAATAATATACACTGTCACTGTACTAATGACACTGGCTGGGAAGGGATTAACATTTGGGGGGCAGTCAAAGGGTTAACTGTGTGCCTATCAATGTTTACTGTGTGTACTGTGTGCTGTTTTTACTAAGCAAAGTGATGGTTAAAAAAATGGCACTTCACTGCTGTATGTTTACCAACACAGGGCTCTCTTCTGTCATTTGCTCAGCCAATCAGTTGGTTCTGGCCTTAAATCATTGGCCGGGGCCCTCTGATCAGCATGTGCTACAGCGAATGACAGTACAGCTGACAGTACAGCTGGGGGCGAATGACACCCTACCAAAAAGAGCCAGATCACATACATGCATATACAGTTGTGTTCAAAATAATAGCAGTGTGTTGAAAAAAGTGAATAAAGCTCAAAATCCTTCTAATAGCTTTTATTTCCATACACACAAATACATTGGGAACACTACACATTCTATTCCAAATCAAAACATGAAGAAAAATATATAAAATTTGTGTTGTTCCTCTAAAAATATTGAAGAAAAGTGAATATTAGACTGTTCAAAAAAATAGCAGTGTTTGTATTCTTCTTTACAAACTCAAACATTCACTATATAAACTGAAAAATGTTTGAAGATTTTGCTTTCCTTTGAATCACTTAATGAATATTTAGTTGTATAAGCACTGTTTCTGAGAACTGCTGTACATCTGTGTTGCATGGAGTCACCCAACTTCTGGCACCTGTGAACAGGTATTCCAGCCCAGGATGATTGGACTACATTCCACAGTTCTTCTCTATTTCTTGGTTTTGCCTCAGAAACTGCATTTTTGATGTCACCCCACAAGTTTTCTATTGGATTAAGATCCGGGGATTGGGCTGGCTACTCCATAACATCAATCTTGTTGGTCTGGAACCAAGATATTGCACTTTTACTGGTGTGTTTGGGGTCGTTGTCTTGTTGGAACACCCATTTCAAGGGCATTTCCTCTTCAGCATAAGGCAGCATGACCTCTTCAAGTATTCTGATGTATTCAAACTGATCCATGATCCCTGGTATGCGATAAATAGGCCCAACACCGTAGTATGAGAAACATCCCCATATCATGATGCTTGCACAACCATGCTTCACTGTCTTCACAGTGTACTGTGGCTTGAATTCAGTGTTTGGGGGTCGTCTGACAAACTGTCTCCGGCCACTAGACCCAAAAAGAACAATCTTACTTTCATCAGTCCACAAAATGTTGCACCATTTCTCTTTAGGCCAGTCAATGTGCTCTTTGGCAAATTGTAACCTCTTCAGCACGTCTTTTTTTCAACAGTGGGACTTTGCGGGGGCTTCTTGCAGATAGCTTGGCTTCACATAGGCGTCTTCTAATTGTAACAGTACTCACAGGGAACTTTACACCTTCTTTCATCTTCCTGGAGCTGATTGTTGGCTGAGTCCTTGCCATTTTGGCTATTCTTCTATCCATTTGAATGGTAGTTTTTCACTTTCTTCCACATCTTTCAGGTTCTGGTTGCCATTTTAGCTGAGCACCTGCTAGTAAATTATTTGCCATGTAGAAATATCATTTCTACCAAAAACAGTGATTGATCAGGTTAGTGATGTCTGACTGCTATTATTTTGAACACAACTGTATATCTGTGGTAGCTGGTTGGGAAGTAGTTAATGTAATGTACCAAATAACAACTTACAATACATAAACCATAGATATCAGCTTCACATTACAGTTTGTCTCTTAAAAACCTTCTTCTTCTTATTATACAGTATTTATATAGCGCCAACAGTTTGCTCAGCGCTGTACATTACAATGGGAGACAATACATGAGACAGTACAATAACAATACAATGCACTACATGAGGGGTTCGAGGGCCCTGCTCCTTGGAGCTTACAATCTAGGAGGGAGGGGATAGTGGTACTGGAGGAATAGCTGTGGGGGATGGAGTGGTAGGAAGAGTG
The DNA here is from genome assembly GCF_062004578.1 of Staurois parvus. Taxonomy (NCBI): domain Eukaryota; kingdom Metazoa; phylum Chordata; class Amphibia; order Anura; family Ranidae; genus Staurois; species Staurois parvus. Next base: position 8,753,091 of record NW_028317982.1, on the reverse strand, counting down.
GAGGAGATCGGCAATTAGCAGGGGGTGGGGTAGGCTTCCCTGAAGAGGTGGGTTTTCAGGGTGCGCCTAAAGGAGAGGAGAGTAAGTGATAGTCTGATGGATTGGGGTAAGGAGTTCCATAGGATGGGTGATGCCCTGGAGAAGTCCTGGAAGTGGGCATGGGAGGAGGAGACCAGGGAACTAGAAATAAGGAGGTCTTGTGAGGAGTGGAGAGTGCGTTTTAGGTGGTATTTGGATATTAGGTCGGTGATGTAGTTTTGGGCAGAGTTATGGACAGCTTTGTACGTCAGTGTTAGCATTTTGAATTTGATCCGTTGGGTAATCGGAAGCCAGTGGAAGGATTGGCAGAGGGGGGTGGCGGAAATGGAGTGGTTGGTAAGGTGGATGAGTCTGGCCGCCGTATTCAGGATCGACTGAAGCGGGGATAGCCTGTGGTGAGGCAGGCCAGTGAGGAGGGAGTTGCAGTAATCGAGTCGGAGTTGCAGTAATTCTTGAAAATCTTTCAGCTGTCAGTTTGCAAAAAATGTTGGTGCAACCTACATATGTGTAATGCACAATAGTGATGGTCATCTCCATCTAGCAGCTGACGTGCACACTATGTAGTTCAATGTTATCCCACTAAAGCGCATGCATGAGAAACCTCCAGAAACCTGTAAGAGGAGCACCAAGGTATTGACTCCACACAGTTTAATCTCTGGCCACACTTCCTAACAATGCCACCCACACACATAGGACACCCAACATTACAGGGGATTTATTCTTCCAAAGCAAATACACTTTTGCACATTGGTACTGACTAGTGTAGGGAACTGTTATTTTATACACTAGTTGTGGTTTGTTTACATCCATATACAGCCACTACCATAGAGGTCCCATTACAGACAAGTCCCTAGGTGTGCTTCCTGCCCCTACAAGGAGGTCAAGAAACCCCAGGATGTTATATAGTTTTGTTTTCCAGGAAGTATCAGGCAGAGGGTGCCAGCCTGCCATGTGCTGTGTATCTGGGGAGAACTGTATGGTGATTCTGTGAGTAATGATCCAGATTAACATGGCTGCTATCTATCTAGTTGTTACTGAAGCAGATTAGGCCTGCCTCTGTTATATTTCAACTTCTGTATAGGAACCCTAATATCTCTGTAAGAGAGGGAGTTGTGGTTCATTATCATTATTCTATTTACACACTGCAGAATCCTTATAGTTGTCTATATATATATAGATCAGTGTTTTCACCTGCATAAGACTGTCAGGTGAACTTTCTGTTAATTGCAGTGTATCTTTGCAGCCTCTTTGCTTGAAGAGCCTTATTGGTCTGGATCTCTCTTTAGCTAGGATTAGCATAGGGAGTGTTGGATAGATTAGGCTAGAGGTAGGTTAGGCATCCGACGGCCACTTAGACAGATAGAGGCCCGGTTGCAGTGACAGCCCAGTTTAGGGATAGGGACTAAGAGTGAGGATAGATAGAGCATTTTATCCTTTTAGGTGATGCATCGCTGATCTTCAGACAAGCAGTGCAATCATCCGCATGTTACTTGGATGCCATCACAGCATCTAAAGTGGAAGCGTGCATCTTATTGACTCTCACCTCTCCAGGGGCCCCTGCAACCGGACTGCGCTATAACCCATGGTTGGAGGTATTCTGTATACTACATGCACATATACCCGGGTATAATTGCAACCTCCCAATTTATGCTAAATTGTAATTCCTGAATGTTATTCTTATGCATCCTGTTTTATGTGGCTGCTTTATATAAACTTTGCATTAATCTCATACAGGTGTGGTGACATGTTTTCATGTTAGAAATATAAGCTGGGTGCATTAATACTGCTATGTATAGTTACTTTAAGTTGTCTACCTGTTACATTCCTAGAGAGGGGTGAGTCTCCTCAATTGCAGGATCCCTATTCTAGGTGGAGGCACTGCCATTTGTATTATCACAACCCCCTCTTCCATATAGCGAAGGCTCAGGATTGCCTACTAATATACAGGTTAGCTCCATAGCTTGTTTGGTGTGGGCCATTTCACATAACCCCCCCAAAAACAGGGCTACATTTGGAGGCACTGCTGAGAGCGAAGTGGGTTTAATCGTCAGTCATGGAGGAGCAACACGAAGAAAAGTGGCGCCCTCAACCTACTCCTAGAAGGAGGTACCTTCCCTCTGTCCCACAAAACGTCAGTGTAAAAGAAGAACAAATGCCAATTAACTATTCTTATCAGGAAGATGTCCATATTTCACAATCTAGTGAGAATGCTGTTGGCACTTTAAATCAACTGACTGAGATGCTAGCACAAGGGTTACAGGTGGCACATTATAGAAAGCTAAAAGTGTTCTCTGGTAATGTTCCTGTACCACAAGGAAAAGAAGCTTTCGAAGTCTGGAAAGAGCACACCCCTCAATGCTTGAAAGAATGGTCCTGCTCAGAGGAAGGCAAGCGTCAGCGTGTTATGGAAAGTCTGCGATCTCCAGCGGCAGAACTAATCCGCTTGTATCGAGATACCCATGAGGGGGTAAGTGCAACAGACTATATACAAGTACTGTCTGACCATTTTGAACCATACTATGACCTTGAACAGATGGTTGCTGACTATCGTATGACCCGTCAGAAAGAAGGAGAGAGTGTTTCCACTTTTATTAATCAATTGCAGTTACTGTTGTCACGTCTGGTGTATCACACTGCTATACATCCTGCTGCAGTGAATTCAAAGAGAACTAGTCAATTAGTACGGGGGTTGTTACCTCATCATCCTCTCGCACAGCTCCTCAAAGTGAAGTTATCTGATGATATTCTTCCTCTTCATGGACTAATGAAGTTAGTGAAGAAATTGGAAGCTGACATTCAGTTTAGCACCCCTAAGAAAGTGAAACAACCTTTTAAAGAGGACCTCCCTTCTCGTCCTGTTCAAAATGATCAACCTGAATTCACTTGGTCCAAGTCTTCCATTAACAAGCCCGTTGCATTACACAGAGGGAGAGACTCTAGAAAGTGCTTCAGGTGTGGTCAGACGGGCCATTCAGCTAGATAATGTAATGACGATTATGAGGGAATGGTGCAAAGTGTGTCATTCCCTGTACAAAAGCACAAAGGACGACTGAAATATTCAAAGTCAGGATCAAAACAGCCTATCATAGGCTCCAAGTCCATTGTTAACGTTACTGTCAACGGACTTAAAACTTCAGCTTTGTTTGACACTGGGTCTCAAGTTACCCTTATCTATCGTTCCTTCTATCAGAAGCATTTGAGCAACACACCACTTCAATCTACTGGACAGATGAAGTTGTGGGGGTTGAACTCTAAATCATACCCTGTTGATGGAAGCCTGCACATAATTGTTACTGTACCTGGTTTAGAGGACAAAGGTGTTCCTCCCATGGAGATCACTGCACTTGTGTGTCCCGACACTGGGGACTCCAATGCCGCTCCTGTGATATTAGGTACTAATTGTAAAGCAGTACACTGTGCTTTTCAGAAGTTTCTTGAAGGAGGTCGAACTGCTTCTTTTGATCAAATTGAACTGTCTTCTGATCTTAAAGAGCTTTGTAATGTCCTCTCTGTTGGCTATCAACACGGAGTGGTGTATCACATTGGTAGGCATGCAGTGGAAATCCTCCAGGGGGAGAGCGAATACTAAGGGTTGCTTCCAGCATTGCTCCTGAGCTACTTGGAGATGGCAGTTACGTCCTTATGGAAACACCTGAAGAGATGATCAACAAAGAGGGGTGGAAGGTGATTCCTGAAAGGAAAGACTGGAGAGCCAGAGTGGACCTATCTACAGTTGTGACTGTGAGAAACTGTTCACCTTACCCCGTTGTAATTGATCCTTACCAAAAGGTAGCCCATTGCTATCCTGTGTTTGGTGTTAACCCCTATGCTGAAGTGTGCAAAGTGCAAGTTGAAGGTACCGCTCCTACTGTTGAATTTGATCTGACTGATCCAAACTTATCAGAGCTTTGGGTTCACAGATTGACACAGCAGTTATCAGGATTACCAGAAGTATTTTCTATGGATGAAATGGATGTAGGCTGTGCCAAAAGTGCTCAACACACTTTCAGGCTAACAGATGCCACTCCCTTCCGGGAAAGGCCCAGAAGGATAGCTCCAAAGGATGTTGATGAGCTCAGACAGACCTTACGTCAGATGAAAGATCAGGGGATCATTGCGGATAGTAAAAGTCCCTATGCTTCACCTATTGTTGTGGTAAGAAAGACGTGTGGATCTATTCGCCTATGTGTGGACTATTGAACCCTGAATCGAAGGACAATACCTGATCAGTATACACTACCCAGGATAGAAGAGGCTTTGGAAGCTCTGAATGGAAATCAGTGGTTCACAGTTCTTGATTTGCGGTCAGGGTACTATCAGGTTCCAATGGCTCCTGAAGACCAAGAGAAAACAGCTTTCATATGTCCTTTGGGCTTCTATCAGTTTACCCGCATGCCACAAGGCATAAGGGGTGCACCAGCAACATTTCAAAGATTAATGGAACGCGTTTTGGGTGATTTAGTGCCACGAGAGTGTCTTGTGTACCTTGATGACATTATTGTATTTGGAGCTTCATTGGAGGAACATGAAGAACGTCTCATGCGAGTGTTGCATCGTCTACAGGAGGAAGGGCTGAAGTTGTCTGCAGACAAGTGTAAGTTCTACCGTTCATCTGTTACCTATGTAGGCCACATTGTTTCGGCTGAAGGAGTGGCCACAGATCCTGCCAAAGTTGAAGCAGTTGTGAATTGGCCACGACCTCAGAATATCACAGAGTTACGTTCATTCCTTGGATTCTGTGGTTATTACCGCAGATTTGTAGAAGGATATTCCAAAGTGGCCAAGTCCCTACATGACTTGTTGAAGACTGATTCGAGCGGTCAAGAAAAACAGAAGAAATCCACCAAAAATCCTTTTGGCGATAAGTGGACTTCAGCCTGTGAGGATCCCTTCATTCAGTTAAAGAAGAAGTTAACAGAGGCACCCGTTCTGGCCTATGCTAATGCTTGAAAGCCGTATGTTCTCCATGTAGATGCTAGCTTTGAAGGACTGGGTGGAGTGTTGCACCAGGAGTATCCAGCTGGGTTGCGACCCGTCGCCTTCATCAGCCGAAGCCTCACAGTTAGCGAGCGCAATTACCCAGTTCACAAGTTGGAATTCTTAGCTCTCAAATGGGCTATTGTGGATAAGTTACATGATTATCTTTATGGAGCAGCTTTCGAAGTAAGAACGGATAACAATCCTTTGACATATGTCTTAACCACAGCAAAACTAGATGCCACTGGACATCGCTGGTTGGCTGCTCTATCAAATTATCAGTTCACCTTGAAATACAAACCTGGTCCAAAGAACATTGGTGCAGATGCGTTATCCAGACACCCTGGGTTAACGCCTGTCTCTGAAGACAATGAATGGGAGGAAGTCCCTCGTCCTGGTGTTGGAGCACTATGTTCTATGGCTGCAGTAGTGGACGATAACGTGGCTTTCTCAGAGATGCGGCTCATAGACTCCATAGGAAATGGACCTGATGCTGTACCAGACATGTTTGCTTACCCAGCAGCCCTAGGCTCATTTGAGAACTGTTCTATATCTCCTCAGCGGATGATTAAGAGTCAAAAGGCTGACCCTTTGATTGGACCTTTATATAGAGCAGTTAGTGTTAATGATCCAGAGATATTGAAGAAAACCTTGCCTGCTGAATGTAGCTCATTTCTGAGAGACTGGGATAAATTCAGGATTGAAAAGGGCCTACTCTACCGTGTGACTCTGTATCATGACCACCCAGGAAGACGTCAACTGGTTCTCCCTTATTGTTTTCGAAAGATGGTTTTCAGAAGTCTACATGATCATCATGGTCATTTGGGGCCTGAGAAGACCTATGGCTTGATTCAGGACCGCTTTTATTGGCTCAGAATGAGAGAAACTGTGACTAGCCTTTGTAGAAGGTGCCTCCGTTGTCTGAGACGAAAAACCCTCCCAGTTCGAGCTGCCCCAATGGGACATTTACAGAGTTCAGGCCCCATGGATTTGGTCTGTATCGATTTTCTATGCATTGACAATGATTCAAGAGGAATTGGGAACGTGTTGGTAGTGACTGATCACTACACCCGGTATGCACAAGCTTTTCCTACCAAGGATCAAAAGGCAGTGACAGTCGCCAGAGTGCTTTGGGAGAAGTATTTCATCCACTATGGCTTACCCCACAGATTGCATTCGGATCAGGGAAGAGACTTTGAGAGCAGATTAGTTAAGGAATTACTTCAACTGCTCAACATCCATAAAAGCCGGACTACCCCTTATCACCCTGAAGGTGATGCTCTCCCTGAGAGATTTAACAGAACTTTGCTTGATATGTTAGGTACTCTACAGGTTGATGATAAACGCACTTGGAGTCGTAAAGTTGAAGCCATGGTTCATGCTTACAATAGCACAAGACATGAGACTACGGGATTCTCCCCTTATTTCTTACTGTTTGGAAGGGAGCCTAGACTGCCAATAGACCTCTTGCTAGGGGTCTCCACTGATGGTGTCGATCATCAAAGTCCCTATCAGTATGTAGCTCGTCTGAAAGATACCCTTAAGTCAGCTTATCGTTTGGCTGAAGAAAATGCTGCCAAGATAAATGAAGGGAACAAAAGGCAGTTTGATCGTCGTGTGAGATACAGAGAATTGAAACCTGGTGACCAGGTATTGCTTAGAAACTTGGGCCCTTCTGGGAAGCATAAATTAGCTGACCGATGGAGGAATGAGATTTTTACAGTGGTGAGCAAATTACCTGGAATTCCTGTGTACAAAATAAAGGGACCAGAAGGTAGAGTAAAAGCTTGGCATCGAAACCATTTGCTCCCTATTCCTCAAGTCACTGATGATGATGACTCAGAAGATACTGTGGGAAGGGACTCCCCACAACCTCAGGCTAACATTACAACTGACCCTCCTGACTCTAATGAGAGTGACTGGACTGTAGTTCCTGAGATTCAGAGCCCAACAGCTTCTCCTCTTCCAAGAGAGTCACTGAACCCTAGATCTCCAGAGTTTGTGCCTGAGTCAGTGAGTACGCCTAACCAAGGATCTAGTTCTACTCCACAATCAGTGCCATCTCTTCCCATGACACAAAGCCCTCATTCAGTACCTGAAAATCAGGGATTACCTCATAGGGAAGTGCGTAGAGGAGGAAGGGTTAGACATCCACCACCTGTTTTGACTTATGATACTTTGGGAGATCCCAGCATCATTCCTCAGCCCCATCTATACCATGCCTGGGTAGGGGCAGTATCTAATCTGGTCAATATGCTACCTGTATTTGCATCACCTGGCATGTATTTATACTAATCTGTTGTTTTATTTAGCAAACCATTGTAATGGAGAGAGGACAATGTTGTGTATTTGAAATTGAATTTCATTATTGTATATAATGTGAGCTTCCTTTGACGGGACATAAAGGTTTCACCAGGGGGAGAGTGTAGGGAACTGTTATTTTATACACTAGTTGTGGTTTGTTTACATCCATATACAGCCACTACCATAGAGGTCCTATTACAGACAAGTCCCTAGGTGTGCTTCCTGCCCCTACAAGGAGGTCAAGAAATCCCAGGATGTTATATAGTTTTGTTTTCCGGGACGTATCAGGCAGAGGGTGCCAGCCTGCCATGTGCTGTGTATCTGGGGAGAACTGTATGGTGATTCTGTGAGTAATGATCCAGATTAACAAGGCTGCTATCTATGTAGTTGTTACTGAAGCAGATTAGGTCTGCCTCTGTTATATTTCAACTTCTGTATAGGAACCCTAATATCTCTGTAAGAGAGGGATTTGTGGTTCATTATCATTATTCTATTTACACACTGCAGAACCCTTATAGTTATCTATATATATATATATAGATCAGTATTTTCACCTGCATAAGACTGTCAGGTGAACTTTCTGTTAATTGCAGTGTATCTTTGCAGCCTCTTTGCTTGAAGAGCCTTATTGGTCTGGATCTCTCTTTAGCTAGGATTAGCATAGGGAGCGTTGGATAGATTAGGCTAGAGGTAGGTTAGGCATCCGACGGCCACTTAGACAGATAGAGGCCCGGTTGCAGTGACAGCCCAGTTTAGGGATAGGGACTAAGAGTGAGGATAGATAAAGCATTTTATCCTTTTAGGTGATGCATCGCTGATCTTCAGACAAGCAGTGCAATCATCCGCATGTTACTTGGACGCCATCACAGCATCTAAAGTGGAAGCGTGCATCTTATTGACTCTCACCTCTCCAGGGGCCCCTGCAACCGGACTGCGCTATAACCCATGGTTGGAGGTATTCTGTATACTACATGCACATATACCCGGGTATAATTGCAACCTCCCAATTTATGCTAAATTGTAATTCCTGAATGTTATTCTTATGCATTCTGTTTTATGTGGCTGCTTTATATAAACTTTGCATTAATCTCATACAGGTGTGGTGACATGTTTTCATGTTAGAAATATTAGCTGGGTGCATTAATACTGCTATGTATAGTTACTTTAAGTTGTCTACCTGTTACATTCCTAGACAGGGGTGAGTCTCCTCAATTGCAGGATCCCTATTCTAGGTGGAGGCACTGCCATTTGTATTATCACAACCCCCTCTTCCATATAGCGAAGGCTCAGGATTGCCTACTCATATACAGGTTAGCGCCATAGCTTGTTTGGTGTGGGCCATTTCACATAACCCCCCCAAAACAGGGCTACACTAGTATTCCAATGTTTCTTTTCTCCCTCAGTTTTTCTCCATTACTGAGCTAATGTCACCCCAGTGCTGATGGAGAGGGGCAGGAGAGGGTCATACGAGGATGCTGTGCAGGCAGCTGACGTCCTCCTTATAAACTGATGTCATTGGATGTCAGGGCATTGGCGGCTAGGAAGTCGTAATGGTTCACAATGAAAACCGGTGGCTTTGTGTAAATAAAAGGCAGGCTTCTTCCACCTGCTGGCTTGTATACAATTTTTGGGCAATTTTTACACATTTTGCCAAGACACCCCCGAAGAAACCTAAAGGCACCCCATAGTTTAATCTCTGGCCACCCTTCGTAACAATGCCATCCTAGAAAACAGTCTATGGTTTAGGATGAAATCCAGCCCTGTGGAAAGGCAACAAATGCCCCACACATCATCAGTTTTAAATACGCAAATAACACTATCTAACCAGGACTGGGACAAGGGGTGGACAGGACGGGAAGCTGCCCTGGGCACATCAGATCAAGGTTGCAGAGAATGGACACGGAACAGTAAACCCATTCTTCGGCATGCAATAACAGTGGGGGTACAGTTCTGCATCCTTGCCCCAGGCGCTAGATGAACTTGTTCCAGTACTACAGTTGCAAGAAAAAGTATGTGAACCCCTTGGGATTACGTGGAGTTTTGCATGAATTGGGCATAAAATGTGCTCTGAACGTCAACTAACTCACAACAATAGAAGAACACAGTCTGCTGAACATAATACTACACAAACATTAGATGTTGCCATGGTTTAATTGCACATAACATGTAAATATTCACAGTGCAGGGAGGAAAAAGTATGTGAACCTTTGGACTTAATAACTGGTTGACCCTCCTTTGGCAGCAATAACCTCAACCAAACGTTTCCTGTAGTTGCAGATCAGTCTGCGCAACGATCTGGAGTAATTTTGGACCACTCCTTTTCACAAAACTGTTTCAGTGTAGCAATATCCTTGGGATGTCTGGTGTGAATCGCTCTCTTAAGGTCATGGCACAGCATTTCTATCGGGTTGAGGTCAGGACTCTAACTGGGCCACTCCAGAAGGCGTATTCTGTGCTGTTGCAGCCATTGTTTTGTTGAATTACTTGTATGCTTTGGGTCATTGTCCTGTTGCATCACCCATCAGGAGCAGGAGAATTTATTTTGGGTTGTTCTTTGGTGGTAGGTTATGGCAGTAGCAAGAAATATACAGCTAAGTTTAAAAAAATGTTTTTTATTTACTATTTTGGGCCAGTGTTCCTTTGATAATAAAAATAAAAAAATATCCATTACCATTTACCACCAAATGAAAACCCAATTTGTCCTGAATAAAATATAGGTATAATCCATCTGGATATACAAAGAAGTTGTGATGATATGTAAAGTTTTGTTATCACATGTCAAAGTTGCAAAATTGTGCTTAGGCATTAACATTTGTTTTACCCTCAGGCAGGAAGGGGGTTAATTTCAATCTTCAACTTTCCATCCTTTCAACTTTCGTCCACTAATAAATGAAGACTTACACTTAGCTTAAGTAGCAAAAATATAAATTCACTTACTTTCCATAAAGGGGTTGTTTTTTATGTCCTGGCATATTTATTTGATATATTTTATACTAGAAAGTAAAGTATTTTTATTCCTTTTTTATTCCCCCCTTACACACTAAGAAAGAAAAAACCTGAAACAAAACAATAAAAAAAAAAAAAGGTTTTTAAACACCACCAAAAAGAGTTCTGTCTATAAACGTTATTAAATTCATTTCAGCACAGCATGTACGTTGTACCACGCTGGTCCTGAAGTAATTAAAAATACATGAAAACATGTGAAACACAAGCAAAGGTAAGATATTGATGTACAGCCTCATGAGTGGTCATCAGACTTCAGAGGTAAGCATACATATTTTGTGCATCTGTCTCACAAATGGTCTTCTGACGTTTTGAAGGCAAGCACATACATTCTTGTGCATCTGTCCCAATCCCAGCCATCAGACTAGCTAGGCCAGTAGTGAGGAACTCCCAGGGACATGACAGTATTTGACTGGCAGTGCCATAGTGGACAATAGGGGGAGGAACTGTAGCCTCTGATCTCAGATCTTTTATGGTCCTAGCAGGGGCGGACTGACCATTCGAGCACTCGGGCCCTGCCCGAGGGCCCGGGGTCAGTAGGGGGCCCATGAAATGCCCCTGGTACCTTTTTTATAGGCTTTTTTGAGTGTGGGCAAGGACAAGGGGGCCCCATGGTCCCCTATTGCCCGGGGGCGCCATGAGTTGTCAGTCCGCCCCTGGGTCCTAGGCAGGCCCTTACCTCAGTACAACTGTGCACTAAGTCTCCCTACTGCTCCATTTACTAAGTAATCCCAGTCTGTATATGTATCTCTCAAATTATAAAATTCTTTATTGTATGCTGATTAATATTTGGCAACATTGAAAGCTTCTTATTATCTTGCATATCACTAACCATTATAAACCCCTATATTCCAAATAATTCAGTCTAAAACAGAGATGTGATATCCCATTTCTAAGAATCTCTTGTGAAGAATCTATCACAGTTCCTGATGTGCTTATGTCAACTCTCAACTGAATTTACTCTATATGTGTTACAGTCTGGGAACGGGCTTGGAGGCCAGTAGCTGTAGCAGTAGTGAGGTTCACACAGACCAGCAGGGTAAATACACAATCAGGTCACCCTGGTAGATGATGCGGGTTCACCCAAGGCGCGGGGTCTAAGCACTAGCTGGTCTTCACCAGAGCTCCTGATAGTAGATATGGGTTTTGCTGTATGCTAGTGCCAGGTCGTAGTCCTCAGGATCGCCCCACCAGGAGGTGAGCAAGCCAGGGTGCGATAGCAGATGTAGCAGGTAGGGAAGCATAGTTGGGAAAAAAGCGAAAGGTCAGTAAATAAATGGTTGCAGGCTGGGATGAGGTGTGAGTATAGTCAAAGAACAAGCCGAAGGCCAGTAATTAGTGGTAGAGAAGATGCGAACAGCAGGAGCATATGAAGCAAGATATTGGCTGGAGAAGCACACAATAATCCAGCAAACAGGAAGTGCAAAGACCTGTCTTGAAATAGGAAGTTTATGGGAGGAACAAGGAGTTCAAGTTTCACCAAAAACAGGATATAAAGTAAGTTTGTCCAATGGATCCGGCAGGGAGCTGTCCAACGTTCCAGGTGTAATGCTAGCCTTGTGAGGGCCACCGTCCAGTCAGTGAACAGTCCTTGAACTTGGTTTTTGTTATTCTATTAGGGAAAATAACTCGCATAGGGTAATAGGGGGTATGAGATGCCCAATTTTACTGAATCAACACACAGGGACAACTTCCGTCCTATTTACAGAAATATATCCTGGACTATTCTTTTCCTTGAAAGCTGTTAGTCTTTGCAGATAAGTAGCAACTGTCCCTTATGGGCAAGGGACTCGCAACCCCCCTTGAAAGTTGCAAACTACGTTGAGCTACTGCTGGACTTCCTTCTCCGTGCACTGGCTAAGCAACCGACACAATAATGTATGTCCTATTTTTACCTTCTGATAAGTTGTTTTGAACGCTATCTATTTTAACTACGTTTCTTTGATACACGATCATTATTGACTGTTGCTCCTAGCTATGATCTTCTTTATGTACTATTATGTGGGTGAAACTGTACTTTGTACTTAAAAAATACCAAAACTTCAATAAAAATGAATGAAAGGAAAGTTGCAAACTACATGCAGAGATGTTTCCTCTCCCATGTAGAACTGCTCCCAGCTCCACAGCCTGCAGACGCTACGAGCCCTCCTGGATGCTCTGAAGATCTCCCAGGACAAGGTTAAAGGATTAGGCTCAGTGCTGTCCCTTGAAAGCTTGCTACATGTGGCAGCCTCTCCCCTTGTAAATCCCTGGGCGTGCTGATATCCTCCTTGCTCCCAATGCTCCCAGGCCTTGAACCTTTTCATGACACACTGCTGAATGGACCCTCCTGAGCCAGCCAGAGCCCAGCCTGGAGGCCAACCCCCCCCCTCCTAGCCATACTCTCCCATATTTAAGGGCTGGTCCACAACTCTACAGGGCCTACAAACCTGGGATTGGTTACACTCCAATAAACATGCAGACTAGGTCTCCACCTCTTCCACCCACTGGCTTCTGGTTCCAATGTTCTTCCAGAACCAGGTGAGGGTGATAGTCTCAACTTGTTAAGCCTTCCAGCTTGACCTGCAGTAACCCAACCTCAATCACAGACTAGCAGCACAATAGAGGGTGCAACACAGGTTTCACAGTAAGAAGAGCTACTGCCAGACGCAATAGAGGTCCTGGGTTCAGATTTCTGGTTTAGGTGAATTCACTCTGCTGAAGTCAAACTAGTATATAATGGATTCCCAGTGGTTGCTGTGGGTTATTGTATTAAAAATTAGTGTGATCTAGACTACACTAATCGGATGCAATTTATTTTATTCATGCCAAGCAACAGATATTTTTTTAGCTGGGTATTTGATTCTTCCCACTTGCCTCTGGAAGAAGCTTCCAAAGTATAGGGCATGGATATTCATATGACCAGTGTGAATAATTATCATGCTCTAGCCAATCCTTGGAGGGAGGCATCCAGAAGGTTGCTGGGAGGTGATAAATGTTTGGAAAGCCTTGCTAGAGTGTTCTTTTTGCCCCAGGAAGGGTTCTGGTTCTCTTGGGGCTGCTGCCCCTGAAGGGTCATTTACTGAGACAAGAAATTGCAGTCTAAGCCTCAGCAGCTGCTGGGCTAAGGACCTAGAGACAATTGCCAAAAGATTACATTTGCTGGAGAGAACTGTCTTGAAGTCCTGGTCAGGAGAAGGATCTTTTTGTCTCCCTAACTGAGGATGCTGGGTGTCAGACAGCTTCTAGGACATTGTGAGTAAAGACCTTCCTGGGCACTATTAGTTATGCAAGTGCTATCCTGTGACCCTAAATCCCTCTCCTGTTAACGTTCTTCAGCAATAAATACTAAAGAGACATCCCCCAGACTGAGTATGAATTGTTGTTGTGCTTGGGACTGTGCTTGTGTGACTGGAAGCCTCTGTAGTATTGTGGGAGACCTGGCTATATTCTCAGCAGCCCCTTCGGGATTAAGTGCAACATAACTTATTCTAATATGGTGCAAAACATTTCGAAAACAAATACAGTCAGGTCCATAAATATTGGGACATCGAAACAATTCTAACATTTTTGGCTCTATACACCACCACAATGGATTTGAAATGAAATGAACAAGATGTGCTTTAACTGCAGACTGTCAGCTTTAATTTGAGGGTATTTACATCCAAATCAGGTGAACAGTGTAGGAATTACAACAGTTTGCATATGTGCCTCCCACTTGTTAAGGGACCAAAAGTAATGGGACAATTGGCTTCTCAGCTGTTCCATGGCCAGGTGTGTGTTATTCCCTCATTATCCCAATTACAATGAGCAGATAAAAGGTCCAGAGTTCATTTCAAGTGTGCTATTTGCATTTGGAATCTGTTGCTGTCAACTCTCAAGATGAGATCCAAAGAGCTGTCACTATCAGTGAAGCAAGCCATCATTAGGCTGAAAAAACAAAACAAACCCATCAGAGAGATAGCAAAAACATAAGGCGTGGCCAAAACAACTGTTTGGAACATTCTTAAAAAGAAGGAACGCATCGGTGAGCTCAGCAACACCAAAAGACCCGGAAGACCACGGAAACAACTGTGGTGGATGACCAAAGAATTCTTTCCTTGGTGAAGAAAACACCCTTTACAACAGTTGGCCAGATCAAGAACACTCTCCAGGAGGTAGGTGTATGTGTGTCAAAGTCAACAATCAAGATAAGACTTCACCAGAGTGAATACAGAGGGTTCACCACAAGATGTAAACCATTGTTGAGCCTCAAAAACAGGAAGGCCAGATTAGAGTTTGCCAAACGACATCTAAAAAAGCCTTCACAGTTCTGGAACAACATCCTATGGACAGATGAGACCAAGATCAACTTGTACCAGAGTGATGGGAAGAGAAGAGTATGGAGAAGGAAAGGAACTGCTCATGATCCTAAGCATACCACCTCATCGGTGAAGCATGGTGGTGGTAGTGTCATGGCGTGGGCATGTATGGCTGCCAATGGAACTGGTTCTCTTGTATTTATTGATGATGTGACTGCTGACAAAAGCAGCAGGATGAATTCTGAAGTGTTTCGGGCAATATTATCTGCTCATATTCAGCCAAATGCTTCAGAACTTATTGGACGCCGCTTCACAGTGCAGATGGACAATGACCCAAAGCATACTGCAAAAGCAACCAAAGAGTTTTTTAAGGGAAAGAAGTGGAATGTTATGCAATGGCCAAGTCCATCACCTGACCTGAATCCGATTGAGCATGCATTTCACTTGCTGAAGACAAAACTGAAGGGAAAATGCCCTAAGAACAAGCAGGAACTGAAGACAGTTGCAGTAGAGGCCTGGCAGAGCATCACCAGGGATGAAACCCAGCGTCTGGTGATGTCTATGCTTTCCAGACTTCAGGCTGTAATTGACTGCATAGGATTTGCAACCAAGTATTAAAAAGTGAAAGTTTGATTTATGATTATTATTCTGTCCCATTGCTTTTGGTTCCTTAATAAGTGGGAGGCACATATGCAAACTGTTGTAATTCCTACACCGTTCACCTGATTTGAATGTAAATACCCTCAAATTAAAGCTGACAGTCTTCAGTTAAAGCACATCTTGTTCATTTCATTTCAAATCCATTGTGGTGGTGTATAGAGCCAAAAATGTTAGAATTGTGTCGATGTCCCAATATTTATGGACCTGACTGTATATTCAAAATGTGAGACAGTTTAAAATAGTCCTTACCTGTAAGGATACATTCCATATTTAATGGATATATGTAAAGATGATGTATGGAAGCTATAGTTCATGTAACAACAATCTTATCTGTCTTCTGAACATCAGTTCTTAGGGTTGCCACCTCATCCCTTTAAAACCAGACACATATTAATTACACAGATTCTGTGGCTTATTAAGGTGACAATTACATAGTGCTTTATCAGCAATAAATAGGTCTCAGAACTTGTGTAATTAATATGTGTTCGGTTTTAAAGGGGTGAGGTGGCCACCCTATCAGTCCCATGTATCCTTTCTCTCATTGAACTACCTGTATAGTCAAGTCCTTGGTTCCTCATAGGCAGCTGGTGATCACCAGGTAAATGCAAGATAATTTAATTATAAAGTGGAACACATGAATTGTTAATTTCTTTTTTTTTGCTAGTATAATATTCATTGCATCCCTGTTCTCTGTCCTGGAAAACCATCCCTGCTGTCTTTTACTAGTTCAACTTCTGCATGAACTGTAACGACCTTCACATAATGACGAGTTAGAATAGCTACCCATTTGCTGCTACCAGTTTAGTTAGATTCTTCCGTTTTTTTCTTCAGTGGTTGCCACAGGATATGAGACCTTAACACATATAGCACTATGTTGTATAATGAGTCTTATTGTGATAGCACTGTGTTTTATTCATATATAATTTTACAATATTTCATCATTCAGAGCCTTTTTTTTAGTTTTGTAAAGTGCAGATGAATGTGTCATGCTTCAGCTTGGACAGGACAAATAAAACTAAATTTTATCTTCTCAGTACAGAACTGTGCAGCTTATCTTTCCCACTGAGGTAGCATGCTAGCTAGACCCTGGTTCTTTCTCTATTCACATAAGTTCCTAATGCCTGTACATCACATTGATTTCTATCTACATTCCTAACACCTTTGTGTTAGAGACATTCTACAGGTTTGTACTTCATGTGCTAGTGCATTCAGTGCTTGAAACGCTAGAAAATGATAAACGCCTTTCAGTTTTACTGCATGGTTGTATGCAAACCAGTGTGGGAAGACATAAGGAATATGAATCAATATTTAATATCTTAAAAAAGTATTGTTTCCTAAGTGAGAAAAAAGAGAGTGGAGTGGGGGCTCAGGGCACCCAAAAGCAAACAGGCAGGCAGACTAACATACTCCCCAAAATAGAAATCAGTACAGAAAAGAGTCTGTAAACTGTATCCAGCATGCTGCACCTTCTTAGCAACAACTGTCTCCAATAGCAACCATGACTTACCATAAACACAGATATTGACTGGATGAGTCCATCTTGACACTTTCCCAGGCTCTGCACAGTTTCCTCCTATGGCAGAGTGACCTCTGGTACTTCATCTCAGGTCCTCATCAGTTCATTCCTTGTCATCCGGCAGGCTCTAGTCACATAGCTGCTCCTCACACACGAAAGAAAGGCCTGAGTGGGAGCCCCCTATTACTTAGCCTCCTTGAATATTTATACTGTCCCCCAACATGCACCAGTGGCCAGGGAACTCCTACTGGCTGGTTAGGAGAGGTATGAATCTTCTTAAATCAATTGTACTGCAGCTCATCATAAGAATACCAAAGGCACCACGGACACCTTCTGATAAAAGGGAGGAACTACAGCTACACTGGATTTAGTGGAAACCCAAATGCTCAAGTAGGCTACAGATCAGCCAGGTTATCTACCACCCAGCAAAGCTAGATTTATCCAGTAGCTCCTATTTAGGACAGGGTGGCTACACAGAAATGAGTGCTGCCAAATGACCATGATGTTTTTATAAATTGTGACTGTGCATGGCTGTAGGCAGATGCAGCCTTTTTTCTCCACTTTAGGTGGAGCTCATCTGGAGTGGTACTGCAGCTGGAGGAAAAGTCAAGGTACTTTTGGTTTCTCTATGGTTCCCTGGAGCAGCATTCCAGTTGGATACGCTGCATCCAGGAGACCCTGACGGCCAGCTTGGGTCACGTAGAATCTTTTTAAGTCCCTGCCCCCAGGTTTTGGCATTCATTTACAAAGTGGCTAGTGTAGGGAGAGCATACTCATCTGTCAGGGACAGCATTAATGACAGGGAGAGGTTCCAGAGGAGTAGGGAAAGCTTAGGGCCTACGTCTGCACTTCAGCAGGACACTCTTTAGGGCTGGACTGGCCAGGTTGCATTTCACCCTCCTTGGCAAGCACTGTCTTCAGTTCGGGTCTACTACCACTGACTCTCCACTGCATTGACTGTATGCGCCCAGTCAGGTGAGCTCCCCATTGGGTGTTGTACCGTTTGCAAGTTCTTCAATACATTGGTTACTTTACTCTGGATCTCTGTGTGTTTACTGCTGCTGCACCACGCTGCACCTAACCAACACTTGGCAGCAGTAGGCAGGATATGCCCCTATTCACATTGGGTGTGGAAGGAGGAGCAGAGACCTTTATGTAGCCACTGGCCTTGATGTGCAAGTTCAATGGGTCCAACATTTTTTTTTTCTTTTTTCTGGTTTTCTGCTCACCAATATTGTCTGAGCTAAATAGCTTTATAATTGAGTTGCCTATGTGTTAATGGGTACTTTGACATTCGTTTTGATCCCTGGTGGGAAGGAACATCTTGGGTGATTTCCCTCTTAGCTCTTTATCGAATTCTGTTTCTAATTTTATTGGACCTCAACATGGTAGTAGCAGAGAGCGGGGTTAGGGTTTTAGGAGCTATTTTTATTTCCTCTCCTTTCTTTGTCCCCTTCTTTTTTTTGTTTTTCCCTTCTATTTTTTTTTTGCATTTTTGTTTTTGCCTCAACAGCGGCTTTTCTATCAGCTCTTGGAGAAGCATCTGCCACCAGCCCTGAAGATTTCAGCTGCACCAAGGCCATAGATCAGCCAATCCGTACGGGGGACACTCTGCTGATTCGGGAGTGATACCACTACATTCCCCTACAAGTGAAGGAAATAAGTAGTTGATCCCCTGCTGATTTTGAATGTTTGCCCACTCACAAAGAAATGATCAGCCTAAAAATCGAATGGTAGGTGTATTGTAACACTGAGAGACAGAATAGCAACAAAAACTTCTGCATGTCTAACAAATTATGCACTGATTTGCTTGTTCATGAGGGAAATAAGTATTTGATCCCCTTCACAAAACATGACTTAGTACTTGGTGGCAAATCCCTTGTTAGCAATCACAGAGGTCAGATGTTTCCTGTAGTTGGCCACCAGGTTTGCACACATCTCAGGAGGGATTTTGGCCCACTCCTCTTGGCAGATCCTCTCCAAGTCATTAAGGTTTGGTGGCTGACGTTTGGCAACTTGAACTTTCAGCTCCCTCCACAGATTTTCAATCAGATTAAGGTCTGGAGACTGGCTAGGCCACTCCAGGACCTTAATGTGCTTCTTCTTGAGCCACTCCTTTGTTGCCTTGGCCATGTTTTTTGGGTCATTGTCATGCTGGAACACCAATCGACGACCCATTTTCTATTCCCCGGCTGAGAGAAGAAGGTTCTTACCCAAGATTTGACAGTACATTGCCCCGTCCATCTTCACTTTGATGCAGTACTGTTGTCCTGTCCCCTTAGCAGAAAAACACCCCCAAAAGCAGATTGTTTCCACCACCATGTTTGACAGTTGGGATGGTGTTCTTGGGGTCATTGGCAGCATTCCTCCTCCTTCAAACACGGCAAGTTGAGTTGATGCCAAAGAGCTTGATTTTGGTCTCATCTGACCACAGCACTTTCAACCAGTCCTCCTCTGCATCATTCAGATGTTCAATAGCAAACTTCAGACGGGCCTGCACATGTGCATTCTTGAGCCGAGGGACCTTGTGGGCACTGCGGGATTTCAATCCTTGTCGGCATAAATTTGAGATATGAATACTTCCAGAAATAATGAAAAATCCAAGTCAACTTATTACAACTTCAAAATAAATCAATAATAGAATGTGAAAAAAAGAAAACGTGAAAATAATAATAATAATAATATATATTAGTTACAATACACCTACCATTAAATTTTTTAGACTGATCATTTCTTTGTGAGTGGGCAAACATTCAAAATCAGCAGGGGATCAAATACTTATTTCCTTCACTGTATGTCTCTGCCAAGATGTTAAGGACCTCATCCGCTGGGTCATCCAGGAAAGTCGCAACCCATGTGCAGGGACGGACTGACAACTCATGAGGCCCAGGGGCAGTAAGAGATAATGAAGCCCCCTGTTTCCCCGCCTACACTCAAGCCACACCCACACAACACCTTACCTACATATTGCAGCTCAGCTGCATAGAAGGGGCATTTAAATATTTACTGCAGCAAAGTCTGCATGAATGTTCCAGGTTCTTTCTATATCGGAAGTAAGGGAATGGAAGGAAGGAAGGAAGGAAGAAAGAAAGAAAGAAAGAAAGAAAGAAAGAAAGAAAGAAAGAAAGAAAGAGAAAGAAAGGGGAGGGAATGGATGGAGGAAGGGGAGGGAAGGAAGAATGGGTGGGAGGAAAGAAGAAAAGGGAGGGAGGGAATGGATGGAGGAAGGAAGGAAGAGGAGGGAAGGAAGGAAGGAAGAAAAGGGAGGGAGGAAGGGAATGAAGGAATGAAGGAAGGAAGGAAGGAAGAAAAGGGAGGGAGGAAGGGAATGAAGGAAGGAAGGAGAGGGAAGGAAGGAGGAGAGGGAAGGAAATGAAAGGAGGGGAGAGAGGAAGGAAGGAAATGAAAGGAGGGGAGGAAGGAAGGAAGGAAGGAAGGAAAGAAAGAAAGAAAGAAAGAAAGAAAGAAAGAAAGAAAGAAGGGAGGGAATGGAGGAAGGAAGAAAAGGGAGGGAGGGAATGGATGGAGGAAGGAAGGAAATGGATGAAGGAATGAAGGAAGGGAGGAAAGAATGAAGGAAAAGGAGGGAAGGAAGGAAATGAAAGGAGGAGAGGGAGGCAGGAAAGAAGGAAGGAAATGAAAGGAGGGGAGGGAGGAAAGAATGAAGGAAGGGAGGGGATAGAGGAAGGAAGGAAGGGATGGAGGAAGGGAGAAAGGAAGGAAGGATTGAAGGAAGGGGAGGGAAGGGGGAAAGAAGGAAGGAATGATTGAAGGATGAGGAGGGAGGGAAGGAAAAAATGAAGGGAGGAATGGATGGAGGAAGGAAGAAATGAAGGAGGGGGTGGGAAGGAGGAAGGAAAGAATGAAGGAAGGAATGAAAGAAATGAAAGGAGGGATGGGAGGAAAGAATGAAGGGAGAGAATGGAGGAAGGAAGAAAAGGGAGGGAGGGAATGGATGGAAGAAGGAAGGTAGGAATGGATGGAAGAGAGGGAGAGAGACAGAGAGAGGGAGGGAGGGAGGCAGAGAGAGGGAGAGAGAGAGAGAGAGGGGGGGGAGGGAGGGAGGGGGAGAGAGGGGAGGGAGGGGGAGAGAGAGAGGGAGAGAGGGGGGAGAGGGAGGGAGAGGGAGGGAGAGAGTGGAGGGAGGGGGAGAGAGGGAAGGAGAGGGAGAGAGGGGAGGGAGGGAGGGAGAGAGAGAGAGAGGGAGATAGAGGGGGGGGAGGGAGAGGGAAAGGGGGGAGGGGGGGAGAGATCGAGGGAGGGGGAGAGAGAGAGAGAGAAGGGGAGGGGTGGCGGAAAGAGGGAGGGAGAGTGAGGGAAAGGGGGGGGAGAGGGATGGGGAGGGGGGAGAGAAAGTGGGAGGGAGAGAGAGGAGAGGGAGGGAGGGAAAGGGAGAGAGAGAAGGGGGAAGAGGGAAAGGAGAGAGAGGGGGGGAGGGAGAGAGAGAGGAGAGGGAGTCAGAGAGAAAGGAGAGGGAGGGAGGGAAAAAGAGAGAGAGGGGGATAGAGGAAAAGGGGGGGAGAGAGAGAGAGAGAGAGAACATTCAGAAGCATCACAGAGCTGCTGGCTGATCTGGACAGGGGAGGCAGAGCAGATCCTCTCTCCTTTGCTCTGCCGTGGAGGATGGGGGAGGGTCTGGACACTGTCAGAGAAGACGAGGCATCAGGGGAGGATGAGAAGCATGGGGGGGGGGGGCAGGAGGGAAATCCGATGCACAGTCAGGGATGATCAGTGTGCAGTGGAGGGACAGTGACAGCACCGATCTCCCTGCATGGATTTTGACAAGGCAGCTGGAGGCCTCCCCTCCTGTCACCCAACTTACTCTGCCACCACGTGAAGTGACAGGTGAGCTACTTCTGGGTCGGGATCTGAGACTGCCTCCTCCTCCGCTTCCCACACTGTCATTGGACAGTGATCCTCTCACGGGCCCCCTACTGACCCCGGGCTTTTGGGCAATACCCGAATGCCCGAATGGTCAGTCCGCCCCTACCCATGTGACGTCCCAATTGTCCTGGTGCAAAATAATTATGGAAGCCTAAGGTTCTGCATGGACTATCACAAGTTGAACTCTGGCACCCACTAGGATGTCTACCCACTAGAGGAAACCCTCATACTCCTGGGCCAAGCCAAGTTCTTGACGCTCGCTCTTGCGAGTGGTTACTGGCAAGTACCTACACAGGAGCAAGACTGTGAGAAATCTACCTTCATCACACCCCTAGATCTGTTCGAAATTAACCGCATGCCGTTTGGGTTAAGCAATGCTCTCAGCATGTTCCAGCAGCTAATGGAAAGATGCCTGAGAGACTTCAACTTTGAGACTGTTAGACTATGTCAATGATATCATCTTCTCCAAGTCCTTAGAAGATCATACTGTATATTCCACCTGGGCTGGGTGTTGGTAAAGTATGAAAGGCGCAACAAGCTGAAGCCGAGGTGGAAGCGCACCCTGCATCAGGTAGAGAAACAGTCTTTCCCTCCAACACTGGTGTATGACATGGTTTCAGAGGACCATCATCCGTCAAATCCACTGCAACCTGCTAAGACCATGCGTGCTAAGTGGAGATTGCTCTATCAAGCCTGTTGGAGATCAGGAAGAAGCCAGCTCCACAGATGTGCAGGAGGTCCCTTATGAATAGTACCTGCTACCCCTTGATCTAGAGCCTCTGTCTCTTGAGGGCCCAGCATAGGCTAGCACCAGCCTGGAGTCTATGGACAATCTAAAAACCCACCAAACCTCAGTTGGCAACATTGGAGCAGCATTACGGTTGGCTACCCTGCATCTAGGTGACCCTGGTGGCCATCTTGGGTCACTCAGAGTCTTTAGTCATGGCTAGCTTGAGTCATAAACAATGTTTATATCTTTTTGCATCACTTTAAAATATCAGTATTTGTATTGTTAGCTTTCTTATAATATATAAAATACCTGCTAAATCAGGATAAGCCATCCTATTTTCCTATAGTACACCTCTACAGCTTATGTTAGCCGCATATGACTATTACCACCAACAATGGCAGTTCATTACATTTGTTGTGCAAATAGATAAAAGTAGCAAATACTTCTGTGCCATCAGGTCTCATTAAATAGAATAAATCTAATTAGCACAAGTTGACTAAATGTGCCCTGATTAGCATAATGTGCTAATCAAACATAGCGCTCAATAGAATCTTTTTTATTGATTTCCAACAGTTCAGGCTGAAGCAGGAAATCAAACCTAAACAGGCTATTAATTTGCACATTAAGAAGCACTGTGTTTAGAGCTGCCTTAGTTACAGTAGATTATGCTGATATTAATAGAACATATGTCTCTGTTTAATATTAAATATGGTACAAAAGGAAATCCTCAATTTAATTTAACAAGCAATTAATTAAAGCTAATAAAAGCTGTGAAGTTATTACTTTTGTAATTCGAGTGCTGAAATGTTCTTTCATGTGGACATATACAGTATACAGTATACAGCCAGGCAGTTATACTTCATTACACAGCAGAGGCGTTTCATAGATGAAATAAAGTAGAGGCCAAAACCATACACTCTATCTGATATTTGTTTTTTACCTGCACCTGGTTGCTATGTAATTTCAGTAAAGGTTTTTCATTTATCCAGGTCACGTAGTATTATATTAGTATAGTATCAGTCACATTTAACTGGACTTGTACTATAATGTTCCAGAGGTGTCCCCACTTAATCAAATAGCTTCCTCAACTACTTGGACCTTGACATTGAAGTCTACAATCTTATCCACACAGATCAGTATCTGCCTCACCACCCCTTGAAAAAAAAATGAGGTTATTAGTAATCTACAACACCAGGCTGGGTCTAAACACAGTCATCTCAAGAGTGCTTTGAAAGTTCATAGCTACCCAGACCAGACATATTGCAAGTATTTATATAGCACTGACAATATACACAGTACTTTAAAAAATGTACCTTCACAGGTCACCATCATATGCAAACATACATGGGCTAATTTTAGACAGGAGCCAGTTAACCTACCAGTATCTCTTTGGAATGTAGGAGAGAACCACACTACCCAGAAGAAAACCATGTAAGCACAGGGAGAACATTCAGGCTCCATGCAAATAGTCACCTGACCAGGATTCAAACCAAGGAACTCATTGCTACAAGGAAGAAGTGCTAACTACTAAGCTACTGGGGTTTCATTAACTTATCAACAAGTTTTAGCAATTAATGAGAATCAACAAACAAAGGGGAGAAGCAAAACACATGGAGTAATATACAATAGTCATCATATGGCTGGGGAATCAAAAAACATCTCTGAAACAGAAGGTTGTACATCAAAATACCCAAAATCTGAACACAAGTGACGTAATCAAAGTACATTAAATCCAGTGTAGTGAAGAATACAAATACCTGCACATTGGGAGGACAAAACAACCTCTGAACAAACGGAGGACCCAACAGCAGAATGAACTCTGAAGGTCAGGACCTAGCAGTCCTCCTGTACAGAGAGAACAAATCTAAAATGTGGGTGGCGAGTTTCATATCTAACTTTCTGTTACCAAAGAAGCAGGGGTGGACTGACAACTCATGGGGCCAACGGGCAATAGGGGATCATGGGGCCCCTGTGTCCTTGCCCAAACTCAAAAAAGCCTTTGAAAAAAGGTACCAGGGGCATCTCATGGGGCCCCCTACTGACCCCGGGCCCTCGGGCAGTGCCCGAGTTTCCAAATGGTCAGTCTGCCCCTGCAAAGAAGGCATCATCCATATTTTCATAAACCAGATTTGATGTATTGTTTATTTTTAGTTTCAAACATTGTATTGCTATATGTGGATACAACGGAGGCCTAAAAGGTCCTGAAGCGGAGGTTCCCACAAAACGTGTCAACCCTACCACATCGACCATATCGACATTTCAACTACTAGGGAAATGTTGCTGATAGGTTGATAGTGAAGCATAGACTCCTAAGTACATTAAGGACGAGAGATATTCTTTTAAGGACAGTGTGGTACACATTTTAGAATGAAAGGACAACTTGTTTGAGAGAGGCCATCTATGTCCAACTGGAACAACCATACCACCTTAAGGTGTGTTTGACACAACTGGCCACCCATGTACAGTATAATGTAATTTTAACATCTCGACCTAGGTAAATCAACAATAGTCTACATGTTCATCCACGTAACTCAAAAATTAACACTTATTAAAAACGTCCTTTTACCATGGTGAATAGAATATGTAGTTAGAACTGGGTGGTTTCATAAACTTTCTCACCTCCGATCATGTTCTTGGACAATCAACACCTGCCTTGACACATTTTGTGGTGATTGGATTAAGCATGTGTCTGAAGTGTAGCGCTGCACTCAGGGGCGGACTGACCATTTGGAAACTCGGGCACTGCCCGAGGGCCCGGAGTCAGTAGGGGGCCCCATGAGATGCCCCTGGTACCTTTTTCATAGGCTTTTTTGAGTTTGAGCAAGGACACAGGGGCCCCATGATCCCCTATTGCCTGGGGGCCCCATGAGTTGTCAGTCCGCCCCTGGCTGCACTATACACACATATTACTGTGAGACCTATTGTCATTGTTTTTTGTGCTAGCTGCTTTTTGTTATACACAGTGCTCGCCATATACTATCTTGAGATTGAATTAAGTAGAATTATCCTAAACATATTGTACAGAACGCCAGGGATGGGCCCTGAATGGGTGCTATGTGGCACCAATATTTGGGTTATGGTCCCTTTAACCCCTTCGTGCCTAAGAGTAAAACAAATCTTAGCGCCTAAGCACAATTTTGCAACATTGACGTGTTAGCAAAACCGTACATATCAACTACTTTGTGCATCCAGGTGGATTATACCATGTTTTTTTCAGGACAAATTGGGATTTCATTTGGTGGTAAATGGTAATGGATATCTCCTGATTTTTTTTTATTACCAAAGGAAAACTGGCCCAAAATAGTAAAAACATTTTTTTTAAATGTAGCTGTATATTTCTTGCTACTACCATAACCTACCACCAAAGAACAACCCAAAATAATTTCTCCTGCTCCTGACTATCTCAGCGATAACACATGTGTGTATGTTAGTTGTTCTTTGTACCCGTAGTACAGCCCAGAAACAATAGTGCGCAATTTGCTTTTATTTTTATCCTGCCACTGACACTAATACTACTTTTTTAAAAAATAAATCCTGACCAAAAAACAAAACACAATTGCCCCTGACCTTGACCAAACATTAATCCTGGCACAGACCTACTGTAGATCAAGAAAAGTCAGGGAAAAGGTAAAGGGGAAATGCTGAGAAGTCCACACACAATATCTGAGAATGAGGTGCCACCAGGATATCTGGAAGGGTCCTACCTAATCAACTGTCAACAAAACAAAAGAGAAAAGAGAAAAAAAGGCTGCACACCTAATTGGCTAATCTCATATAAATTTTATTTACACCACAAACAGTAATAAACCATCAAAGGGAAGACAAACAATCCTACATACCAGAGGACACCCCCCCCCCCAGGGGATTCGATAGGGGGGAGCCCTCAAGAATGGACCAAGGATGGAAAAATGTCCACTGGGACTACCCTACCCTGATGATAACCCTCCAAAATCCAACCTCTAACACTACCCACAACACTGATTACTCCCAACCCCCCTACCAAACCCCCCGCCCAAAAGAACCCACGATACACCCTCCCCGAGATGGAGAGACCCACCCATCCCATCACCCCCCTCACAGATAGGAGAAATAGAAGCTGAGGGGAATAACACCAGCCCACTGACACCCCCAACACCTGCTAGTTGGATATCTGCAACAACTACACAGTGGGGCTCCTGGATGAAATATAATACACAACAATAATAATAACACTACTAAATAGCAGCTATATAATGCATGAGCGCTAAACAATAATGAAATCAAGTAAGGCCAGTTTGGCCATGGCCAATGGCCAAAGAGGATAACGATGTGTATAAAGTCCAATTTATCAGACTATTGCCTACTCTGCTCATTTTTAGGTGATATCTCAAAACCTATCTCTTCAGGGAAGCCTATCCTGCCCTGAGCTAATAATGGAATCTTCTATTCCTCCTATCAGTTCATCACCCACAGTTATTACCTTTTGTTCCACCAGCCCCTCCCTCTTAGATTGTAAGCTCCAAGGAGCAGGGCCCTCCTAACCCTCTTGTATTGTACTGTATTGTTGCTGTATTGTCTCCCATTGTATTATAAAGCGCTGAGCAAACTGTTGGCGTTATATAAATCCTGTATAATAATTATTATTATTATTACTTCGAGTTTATATAGCGCCAAAGGGTTTGCTCAGCGCTGTACAATAGAGGGGGGGACAATACATGGCACAGTACAACAACAACAAACAACGTACGAGGGGTAAGAGGGCCCTACTCTTTCGAGCTTACAATCTAGGAGGGAGGGGGTAAAGGTACAGTAGGAAGTGGCTGAGGGGAATGAGGGGTGGGAGGAAAGAGGGAGAATGGCCGTTAGGTGAGGGTGGGGTAGGCTTCCCTGAAGAGATGGGTTTTGAGGGAGCGCCTGAATGTGAAGAGGGAAGGCGACAGTCTGATGGATTGGGGCAGTGAGTTCCAGAGGATGGGGGAGGACCTGGAGAAGTCCTGCAGTCGTGCATGGGAGGAGGAGACCAGGGAGCAGGATAGAAGGAGGTCCTGTGAGGAGCGAAGGGTACGGGTAGGGCGGTACTTGGGGATCAGGTTGGTGAGGTAGTCAGGGGCAGTGTTGTGAACGGCTTTGTAGGTCAGGGTTAGGAGTTTAAATTGGATGCGTTGGGCAATCGGGAGCCAGTGGAGGGAGAGGCAGAGGGGAGCGGGGAGAGCCTGCACTTGGGTAGGCCGGTAATAATAAGTCAATATGCAGGGCAGTAACCTCAGAGTCCAATCAACACATGATATTGGTAACCTCTAATATAGCCAATGCCAATTTGCATACGGTCGGCATCAAGGGGTTAAGGAAAAAAACAGGTGTGTGTGTACTCAGGGGTCTCACCTGTCATGGGTTAGGTATTCCAGGGTAGCCATGTAGAGGAGAGGACTGACTCACAGTTCTCTCTGTATTAGCACAGATGTATTCGGGAACCTGGAATTTTGGGGGTTCGAAGTGACATTAAGGTAGGAAAAGAACCTTCACTCCTGAAAGCGGTTAAGCAGCTTCCAGGATGCAGCACAAAAACAGGTAGCTCTGAATGTCAAGTGTGGGGAGTAGGAGTTTTTGAGAGAGACCTGTTGGAGTGTTGCACATGTGATAGGAGCTGCCAAACAGCCAGACTTGGACAACGCTAACTTTGGGGTAAATCCCATCTCTGAACTTTATGTTTTCTGTATGCTATTGTGCTGAAGATAAGTGGACTTTTCTGTTATATTTTCTGAAGTTAAGTGAATTTTGTGTTGCTGCTTTGCTTGCATTTAAAGGTCAAGAAATGATTTTATGTTTTACGTAAAATGGCTTTGTACATGGTCTTGAGAAGCTATACTCCTGAATATTACAATATTTTCTTATTTTTTTGGCTAAGTGAATATAAAATATTTGTATATCCAACCAGCAAGTGGAGTTTTAGGTTTTTTTGTAAAACAAAAATCATATACTGTATAGTAATATAAGTGTTATACTGTACATATTTTTTTTTATGTTCAATATTTTATTTTCAATAAGTAGAGGTAGTATCATTCAGTGGAATAGCAATATTGTTATATTTTACATAACAAAGTACTGTAAATATAAATTCTTTATTACAATCAGCAGATGGCAATGGATATAACCAAACAGTGTAGTTAATGTAGCCTTTCCATTGTCTTTGAGAGGTGTGCAATTTAGGGGGAAGTACTGCCAAGTTCAAAGATAAAGAGAAGGGACAGAAAGGAGGAGGCTGGTGGGACAGGTTAAGAGGCATCTATCAAAGGTCTGAGGAGATGATGGTAAGGCCCATGGTTCCCATACTTTTTTGTATAGGGCCATTCTGTCTGCAATTTGGGCAGTCAACTTTTCATAAATAATGGTTTAGGTTAGTCTAGCTTTGTCTTTCTAAATTTTGAGAATTTGTGATTTCAAAGCCTTTCTGATAATTTGTTTGGCTGGCAAAAACAAGAGATTCTGGAATTTAAAGCGATTGTAAAGGGTATTTTTCTTAAATAACAAACATGTTATACTTACCTGCTCTGTGTAATTGGTTTTGCAAAGAGCAGCCTTGATCCTCCTCTTCTTGGGTCCCCTGCCTGAACTCCTGGCCCCTCCCACCATCGAGTGCAGACCGTGGCTCTGGGAGCACTTGTGCAGTCTTGCTCCTGAGCCCCGCTCTGTGTGTCCATAAGACACACAGCGAAACAATGTCACCAGGACACCACGAATCTTCAAAATGGGTACAAAGCTTTATTCTGCGATCACATCGTTACAGCAGAAATGTTTCAGAGCCTCTCAGGACCCCTTCGTCAGGCATGTGACGCCTATGCATGCCCCAAAAAAAGGTCACCATTGTATATAGGGCATGTGTAGTATGTCCAATCCTCCTGCCCTTCTCCCCTAATGAAAGTACACAGAAATTTATCTGTGATTATTCAAACCCATATTGCTGTGTACCCAGAGAAGGATAGCAGCTT
Organism: Staurois parvus; assembly: GCF_062004578.1. Taxonomy (NCBI): domain Eukaryota; kingdom Metazoa; phylum Chordata; class Amphibia; order Anura; family Ranidae; genus Staurois; species Staurois parvus. The sequence continues at coordinate 8,723,733 of NW_028317982.1, read as the reverse complement.
TCAGATGTCAAAAACAAGCAGTCTGGAAGAGTTTATACAGAAAGATATTGTACAATGTTGTATCCTCCTGTTCATTCATTGTTCATTCATCTGCAGATCAAAGGGATAAACTTCCATATGCAGATGAAGTCAGTTAAAGCAACCTGACAAGTAAAAACATTTTTTCAATAAAATGTTTCTCTGTTAAACCATCTATTAACCTATAAACCCTTAGTTTACTCCAATCAGCCCTAATTAACTTTGTACTCTCTTTATCCATTCAGTGATTATTTTCCTGCTGATTATTTTTTTGTTCGTTTCTATTTTTATTAACCATTAATAAAAAATTTTTTTCATTTTGGATAGAGTAAGGGAGGGTTCTAACCCCCGTCAGATTTTTTTTTCACCATCTGTGTCCCATTGCGGAGAATAACCTTCACTTCCTGTCCCATAGCCAGACAGGAAGTGAGAATAAATCCCTGCAAATTAAGGGAATTCCTGTGGGAACCCTCAGATCAACAGAACAAGTGTCCCCATTGGAAGATTTCCCTCAATTACTTCTATGGGGATTACCAAGAATTTGGAATTTTCTTTTACTTTCACTTTCAATGATAATGGTAAACAGTACAAATAGAGATTGGCACATACAACAATAAAAACTGACAGGGGTTCTAATTCCTTCACTAAATCCAAAACTAAAAAAAAGAGTTTTTCCTTTAATTATACTTTAATATTTAACCTTTTTTTGTTTGTTTGGTTCATTAATATTTTTACACATTTAAAATATATTTACATGTTTCACATTAATATAGGGCACAGTTGAAAAACCCACCCACTTTATTGCATTTGTAAAAGCTTTGTACCAGAATCATAATTTTAGTGTCATTTTAAACAGGACAGAATGCACTTTTTATCTGCAGTAAAACTATTTATTTTTAAACTAACACTGATCAAAAAAGAAGTACATTTCCTTTAGTTTTAGTACGTTTAATTGTCTAAGAAATGCAAAAAAATAAAAAAATATTGTTGCAAGACAATTCCGAATTTTTTTTTATATATATATATATATATATATATATATATATATATATACAGTGAATGAAATAAATATTTGATCCCCTGCTGATTTTGAATGCTTGCCCACTCACAAAGAAATGGTCAGTCTAAAAAATCGAATGATAGGTGTATTGTAACACTGAGAGACAGAATAGCAACAAAACATTCAAAAGAAATGCATGTCTAACAAATTATGCACTGATTTGCATGTTCCTGAGAGAAATAAGTATTTGATCCCCTATCATTCAGCAGGATTTCTGGCTACCAGGTGTCTTTCATACAGGTAACATGCTGCTAATCTCATTTTGTCACCTGTATAAAAGACACCTGTCCACAGCAGCATTCAAACAATCAGATTCCAAACTCTCCACCATGGCAAAGACCAAAGAGCTGTCCAAGAATGTCAGGGACAAGATTGTAGACCTACACAAGGCTGGACTGGGCTAGCAAACTATCGCCAAGCAGCTTGGTGAGAAGGTGACAACAGTTGGTGCAAACATTCGCAAATGGAAGAAACAAAACAACTGTCAGTCTCCCCAGGTCTAGTGCACCATGCAAGATCTCACCTCGTGGAATGTCAATGATCATGAGAACAGTGAGGAATCATCCCAGAACTATACATGAGGATCTTGTCAATGATCTCCAGGCAACTGGGACCACAGTCACGTAGAAAACATTTGGTAACACACTACGCTGACAAGGATTGAAATCCTGCAGTGCCTGCAAGGTCCTTCTGCTCAAGAAAGCACATGTCCAGGCCCATCTGAAGTTTGCCATTGAACATCTGAATGATGCAGAGGAGGACTGGTTGAAAGTGTTGTGGTAAGATGAGACCAAAATCGAGCTCTTTGGCATCAACTCAACTCGCCGTGTTTGGAGGAGGAGGAATGCTGCCTATGACCCCAAGAACACCATCCGAACTGTCAAACATGGTGGTGGAAACATTCTGCTTTGGGGTGTTTTTCTGCTAAGGGGACAGGACAACTGCACCACATCAAAGGGACGATTGACAGGGCAATGTACTGTCAAATCTTGGGTGAGAACCTTCTTCCCTCAGCCAGGGCATTGAAATGGGTCCTGCATGGGTGTTCCAGCATGACAATGACCCAAAACACATGGCCAAGGAAACAAAGGAGTGGCTCAAGAAGAAGCACATTAAGGTCCTGGAGTGGCCTAGCCAGTCTCCAGACCTTAATCTGATTGAAAATCTGTGGAGGGAGCTGAAAGTTCGAGTTGCCAAATGTCAGCCACCAAACCTTAATGACTTGGAGAGGATCTGCCAAGAGGAGTGGGTCAAAATCCCTCCTGAGATGTGTGCAAACTTGGTGGCCAGCTACAGGAAATGTATGACCTCTGTGATTGCCAACAAGGGATTTGCCACCAAGTACTAAGTCATGTTTTGTGAAGGGGATCAAATACTTATTTCTCTCAGGAACATGCAAATCAGTGCAAAATTTGTTAGACGTGCATTTTTTTAGAATTTTTTTGTTGCTATTCTGTCTCTCAGTGTTACAATACACCTACCCAGGGGCGGCCTGACAACTCATGGGGCCCCCGGGCAATAGGGGATCATGGGGCCCCTGTGTCCTTGCCCAAACTCAAAAAAGCCTATGAAAAAGGTACCAGGGGCATCTCATGGGGCCCCCTACTGACCCGGACCCTCGGGCAGTGCCCGAGTTTCCAAATGGTCAGTCTGCTCCTGCACCTACCATTCAATTTTTAGACTGATCATTTCTTTGTGAGTGGGCAAACATTCAAAATCAGCAGGGGATCAAATACTTATTTCCTTCACTATATATATATATATATATATATATATATATATTGCACTCACTGCCCACTTCATTAGGTACACCTTGCTAGATCTGGGTTGGACCCCCTTTTGTCTTCAGAAGTGCATTGATTCTCCATGGTATAGATTCAAGAAGGTGTTGGAAACATTCCTCAGAGATTTTGGTGCATATTGACATGAGTTACTGTTGCCTTTCTATCATCTCGAACCAGTCTGCCCATTCTACTCTGTCCTCTGATATCAATAAGGCATTTCGTCCATACAACTGCCACTCACTAGATATTTTCTCTTTTTCAGACCATTCTCTGTAAACCCTAGAGATGGTTGTGTGTGAAAATCCCAGTAGATCGGCAGTTTCTGAAATACTCAGACCAGCTTGTCTAGAACCACAACCATGCCACGTTCAAAGTCACTTAAATCCCCTTTCTTCCCCATTCTGATGCTTGGTTTGAACTTCAGCAAGTCATCTTCCTCCCCCCCCCCCCAAGTTTTATTTCTGTCTGCTGCTTTGTTCCTCTGCTATCAGTATAAATCACTTCTGACAAGTTTTCCTGACACCAAGAGAAAAATGGTGACAGGGGAGGGACCTCCAGCAGATTGACAGCCTCAGTTCTGTTCCTGTGTGCTTTGTGGAGTGGAGAGGGTTGGAGGGTGCTTCCCTCCAGTCAGCTCTCAAAGCTCTCCTAACTGAGCTTTTATCTCTCCATCTCCTGCTTTCTAAACTCTCTGTAGAGAAGAAAGACAGCAGATAGACAGGTACAACTTATGTAGAAGGATTTGTTTCATCTCTGTGTATCACCTGAGGCCAGTCACTTCACTTGGTATATATAAAGGTTACAACCACTATAAGCAGGCCTTAATGTGGGTTTTTAGTAGCTGTATATCATGGAAATTATTCAGCAGGGGTGGACTGACAACTCATGGGGCCCCCGGGTAATAGGGGATCATGGGGCACCTGTGTCCTTGCCCAAACTCAAAAAAGCCTATGAAAAAGGTACCAGGGGCATCTCATGGGGCCCCCTACTGACCCCGGGCCCTTGGGCAGTGCCCGAGTTTCCAAATGGTCAGTCCGCCCCTGTTATTCAGTATACTTTAGTCCAGAAGTTCAATACTATGGGGCAGGGTCATTGTATGTAAAGAGGAATGTACACATCTCTGTGCATCCCTGAAAATGGGTGGACAGATTGTTTGGTACAACACTGGCTAGATGGCTGGATGGAAAATACCAGCAAACGAGTACTTTGTAATTTTTGCCCACCACCAATATACTTTGTGAGCAGACCTTTGTGGTGAGCCAGCTTGCATCCAGTCTTCCTCCGCCAGTGAGGAACCCAGGTCCAATTCCCAGTTATGCTATTATACGTGTGTGTGTGGGGAAGAGGGGGGTTGTGCAAAAGCATGATCAGGTATCGTGGAATAGATGGCAGAAATTTAAATGGGATGAATCAGGGCCATGCACACATAAACTGTAATCAGCGTTTTTTGGCAGGGGCTTTTTTTGTCTGAAATGCAGCAAACCAGTGTTTTTGTACTTTTTTTGAGCAAAAAAAACATTTTTTTGGTAAAAAAACCCCCTAAAAAACGCTGCAAATTGCTAATGCAAAAAAGCTAAAAAAACTAACATTTTTAACATGACTTTACAAAGCTTACATTACCAGTGTGCATGGAATCAGGAAATGATGCCTGCTAACTGCATTTGCTGCAAAAGAGAACAGACATCCCAACCAGCTAGCTGTGTGCTGGTTTACTGGTCTCCTCAGCCCCTTCTAACTCTGTAGGGTTTGTCTATCCACACGAGCCCTGGAAGGTTTTACCCTCTTCATGACCAGGCCATTTTTTGCACTGCATTACTTTAACTGGCAACTGCGCGGGCATGCAACACTGTACGCAAATGAAGTTTATAGAGTTTTTGTTACACAAAAATAGAATTCTTTTGTTAGTATTTGATCACCACTGGGTTTTTTTTAATATAAATTAAAAAGGCCAAACATTTTGAAACAAAAATTGCTATCTTCTGTTATAAAAGATATCCAATAAAAAAACAAAAAATCTATATTCTTCAAAAAATTTAGGCCAAAATGTAATCTGCTACATGTCTCTGGTAAAAAAAAAATAATTAAATACCAATTTTTTTTTTCACAATTTTATTTAACCACTTGCCGCCCAGCCACCGCATATAAACGGTGGCAGGGCGGCGCTCGTAGGCAAAAGCACGTTTTAAAATGGCTGCTTTCAAAACAGGTACCCTACCTGTCCCGCGGGTGTCAGCCGATGGGTCACGGCCGGTTTTTACCGGCCGTTTTCCCACAATTGCCGGTGATCGCTAACACAGAGCAGGGCTGCATTGTTTACACACAGCCCTGTTCTGTGTCAGTTCTCTGACAGCTTGTGAGAAGCTGCAGAGTTTCTCTCCCTCGATCAGCTCCCCCCTCCCTCCCCCCATCCAGTACACACCCCCGCCCCTAGTAAAACACTCCCCTTACACTGCAAATTCTAAAAATGTTAACCCCTTCCTCCCCAGTGACATTAGTACAGTTTCAGTGGTTTTTTTTCACTGATCACAGTATTGGTGTCACTGGGGATGTCAGTGACCCCAAGTCAGTTCCCCCCCAGTGTCAAAATGTCCGCCGCTGTCCCGCAGTCCTGCCATAAGTCGCTGGTCGCCGCCATATGTCGCTGATTGCCGCCAAAAGTTGCTGATTATTAGTATAAATAAAAATTAAAAATTCCAGTATCTTTCCCGCCATTTGTAAACGCTATAACTTTCACGTAAACCAATTAATTTACACGTATTGGGATTTTTTTTAGCAAAGACATGTCGCAGAATGCATTTTGGCAGAAATTTATGACTAAGTTAGATTTTTGCTTTTTTTTTTTTACTGGACATGTTTTATAGCAAAAAGTCCAAAATATTGTTTTTTTTTCCTCAAAATTGTCAGCCTTTTTTTTATAGCGCAAAAAATAAAAACCGCACAGGCAATCAAATACAACCGAAAGAAAGCTCAATTTGTGGGGAAAAAAAGGATGTAAATTTAATTTATGTACTATATTGCATGACCGCGCAATTGTCCGTTAAACCAGCGCAGCGCTGTATAGCAGAAAAATGGCGTAAATTGCAGTATTTATCCCATAGATTGTAGACGCTATAACTTACACACAAAGCAATCAATATACACATATTGGAATTTTTTTTACCAAAAACATGTAGCAGAATACATTTTGGCCTAAATTTATAACCAATTTTGAGTTTACTATATATTTTTTATAGCTGAAAGTAAAAAATATTGTTTTTCTTCAAAATTTTTGGCCTTTTTTTGTTTATAGCGTGAAAAATAAAAAGCGCACAGGTGATCAAATTACACCGAGCTCTATTTGTGTGAAAAAAAGGACGTAAATTTCGTTTGGGTGCAGCATTGCATGACCGCGCAATTATCAGTTGAATTAGTGCAGCGCCGAGTAGCAAAAAGAGGCCTGGTCATTAAGGGGGGTAAATCCTCAGGTGCTCAAGTGGTTAACATACTTTACCTAGCGCAGTACAGCTTCATCATATGACTGGTGTGGCAGTGATTAGGGATACTGACTAGTGACAGTATATTAAAAAATAATCATTTTTAATGAATTTTTTTAACATGTTCACTTTTTTTCTTTTTTAAAACTGTTTAATTTTTTTTTCTTTTTACATTCGTTCATCAGAGTAGTTCAGTGTCACCATAGTGACACCGTACTACTCTGGGGGGGAAGGAGATGATCAGGGATTTTTTTTTTTATACACTGAATTGCTGTTACAGTGATGATCACTGTAACAGAAATGTTTTGAGTTACATTCATGACAGCTGTGGTTACTAGTGATTGGTGATTAGCTACAGCTAACCACATGATACAAGATGCTGTGATTGACCCAGGTACCATGTGATAGCTGTGGGCCAATCACAGCATCACTATTGGGATCACAGCCGTTATGAATAAATTTATTCATAACAGCTTTGTTGACATTGTGATCATGTGATCGCATAGACAGCCAGCTACTGGAAGCCGCAATCACAGTGGTCACAGGAACGGCACACCAGTGCGCATCTGCTAAGCAACATACAGGTACGTCACTTAGCCTGCAGTTGCCACCCGCCCACAGTATGTGTACTACAGGCAGTTAGCAATTGTATTTGTGATGTAGACCCTTAAATTCCTCCACCCTGTGCCTTTGGACAGGAATATCTGCAAGTCAGGTGGTGATATAAGTTGGACTTATTCTGTGTTAAAGGCAAGGTATGTAAAAAATAAAACAACATGGTTTCCCTAGGAAGATGAAGGGAGGGTTGGGGCATAAAAAATGACTTGTTTGGAGATAGGCTTTAAAAACAACTAAAGTAAAACTGGTCCAAAACTATTATATTTCCTATATACATTAAATATACAGCGTGTTTTATAAATGTTCAAAATAAAAAATGCTATTAACCAAAATTGTTGTACTTTCCCTTTAAATGTAATAATTGCTACACTCATTGGAACATGTGTATCCTTTTACAGAAGATATATAATTCAGAAAATTAGGCACATAATTTACCAAAAGTATGCAGCTGGTATTGTAAATGTTTATACACCTGAAGTAGATTATCCACAGCACAGGACTACTGTAAATGTGACCTCAGGAAAGTTAGAAACTTGTACGGAAATGAGTTTAAGAAAGCGCACAGTCGCTACTGTTAGTCATGTACAGATACTTAGAAAACAATCCTGAAAACACATTCTTAAAGTAGAACTCTAGCTTTAAAAAATGCTAGCAGTAGGGATTATATTTCAGAAGAGACCATTCTGTTAGTACATTTCTAAGGATTGTACAATGAACGTCTCATGTGCAGCTCATAGTACAATCCTGGCATTCCTCGGTGCCGGGATGAATTAACTTCTGTGCAGAGGCATGGACATTCGGTCTTCACGAGCTGGCCAGTCCAGATGGCCAAAGCTGCCAAACTTGGAAGTCGACTGGTAGAGGATGAAAGCACGGACAACGAGGGAGAGCGTAGATGTTACATCAGCAGAGCAGAAGTAATGCAGACTTCAGTTCCACTTTAAAAACACAGAAACAAAATAACGTGTCAAAAATGTATAAACAAATCCATTACACCATTGTAAGTGATTTACAGTTGGCGAAATGCAAATTGTTGAAATTGCACTTATGTAATGCCACATTATTCTTTGTAAATATCTTCCCGTGTGTTTCAGTCTCATTATTCATTCATTCATTGAACCCTGCCCTCACTTCATAGTTTATCTACAATCTATTCACATCAGTTCCTTTGCTAGTCTTTCTGTGTAATGCTGAGTGGACACATGATGTTACACAAGAAAAATAATAGGTTGATCAAAGAAGTTTTATTTTATGGAACCAATCTAATCTACTAACTGACCTTAATATGCAATACCAGAAATCATCTATTTATATGATAGATACATTATTTACATTTTTAGGTACCCATGTGGAAACTCATTAGGGAATGTTATCATAGAACACAGTTTAACATTAATGGCAAAAACGTCAATACATAACTAATCTATCACAAGAGGCATATCAATCGCTCATTCACACTGATATTTAAATATTTCTGAACATCCAACACATTAAAAAAATACCTAGCTGTAAATGTTCAGGTAGTGGGTATCTGAACTGAACTACTGTTCAAATAGATCTTGACTGATTGCAGGTAGGCTTCATACAATGGGTCTGGGTGGTAAATACATTTTTGTATAATCCTTAGTCCTCATACACACTTGACTTTTTTACAGCTGCCGACTTTGGCTTTTGATGTTTTTTTCTACAGCTAGTAAACCCCCCCAGCATGTTATCCTATGTGTCCATGCACACATAGACTGTAATCAACGTTTTTTGGCTGGAAAAAAACCCAGAACTAGTGGGTTTCTATGGAGGTTTTTTAGCTTTAAAAATGCTCTAACACTGAAAAACTCTGAAAAACATGGCAAAATGTGGTAAAACGCCACAAACCGGCATTTTTGGACTTTTTTTTACCAAAAGAACCGCTAAAAAATGCAAATGTGGGAAAATGCCACTAAATGCCAATGCAAAAATGCTAAAAAACTCACTCTTTTAACCTGACTTTACACAGCTAACGTTACCAGCATTATCAAAATGTCCAGTGTGCATGAGGACTTATGTTTTGCATGTTACACCATCTCCAGGCAAATCTAAATCCATCCAAACCTCTTGGCTTGGTTTCCCTTTCCCCTGTCGGCAGAAATTCTTCTTTTAAGTCTGGCTGATGTCATCACTCAATTTCCAGATCTTCCTGTCTTCCAGACTTCCAAAAGCACAGGAAAATGGGGTCTGCAGGGCTATGCCACACAAATGCACCTTGCAGAACTAATGTGCAGCTGCATTGAGTAGACTGGCCATGCAGCACACAGCTAACTGGCTGGGGTGACCAGTCTTTTCAACAGGAAATGTCTCCCGTAGTAATTAAGTGTATGTAAACCCTAAAAATATATCATTAAAACATTCTTTTTAAAATAGGCAAAAAAGACCCCTGGCCATGCAGAAATTCAGAGCTGCCTCATGACCTGTAGACATTTCCTGTGTTATCTAAAGTAGTTCTCCCAATTCTTATCTCACACTACAGAACAATTAGTCCCAATGACATGGAGAAGAATGGGAGGGATTCAGTTGTTTAAAGCCTAAGTTTAGTTTTAAAAAAATCAGCAGAAAGAATATGACTTACTATCAAAGCATTGTGTCCCTTGTGCTGCTGGCTCCTGCACATCTTGAAATCTTCCTCCACCAATGCCCCCATTATCATCATAATCTAGTTCAGCAGGGGTTGTTAGAGCTAAGGGAGCTGAGACAGGCATTCATCAAGTATGCCCAACTATACCTGCCCTTTTGGCCCAGCTCCTCCATTCATAGAAGTTGTACTATATCATCTATGAATGAAACAGGATCTATGAATGGAGGGGGACAGATCTTTCAATCATCCGCCCGTCCTCCATTATTAGATTGTGTTTCAGTTATAAAAGTTCTATTATAGCTTCTATAAATGGAAGAGTTGGGAAGAAAGGGTGGGCATAGTTGGACAATCTTGAGAAGTGCTGGTCACAGCCCCCTCAGTTCTATTTCCCCCCACCACACCAAGAGATTGAGGCATCAAGGGTGGGGGTTGGGGGAGCAAGAGTTCAAGGACAGCAAAAGCCAGCAGCAAAACGGACATGTGTCCCTTGTGCTGATTTTTTTAAAAACTAAGCTTAGGCTTTGATTAGGCAGGGCTGACACCAATTCTTACAGTTTTAGTCCACAAAAAGCATGTGGAAGTTAGAGGCTGAGTGCATTTCTGGCATTTCAACAAATATTTTCCTGTATTTGCAGAGAACTGTGCATGCATTGCAGATATTTACATATGTTTTTATTTTGCTCTGGCATACACTTTACATATTTTAACTGCTTGTTCAAGATGCAACAGATGTAAATACTTGTGCATAGTATGGGCAATATACAGTTTATGGCAAAACTTCAGTAATCCCCATATGGAAAACCTCCTAACTTTCTTTGGATGTTTGTTCCATTCAAATAATGAGTAGAGCCCGCCAAGTACAGTATGTAGCCCCTACTTCCAGTACCCAAGTGTTTTCTATGACTTTACCGAAAGTACAACCAACCTCCATTTGGGGGAAGGTTTACACCGTGAATCACATAGGACTTCGCTGTGTGATCCGGGTGCAGAGCGATTTTAATAAAACATAAACTAATATAACAGTGTAGCACAACCAAATAAATAAATAAACAAAGTGGCCACTAATCCTCCACATGAATAATAAAAGTCCCAGAATCCAAAGTCTAAACAATAAAATGTCTTCAAATCTTCTATAATTATCATCAGCATGCCAAACCACCACCAGACAAGTAGGCCGTTTACCTCAAGAAAATGACCACTGTGCAAACAGTAGGTCAAAAGCACTTTCCCTTAAAATAAATAAAATGTACAAGCTGAGGCACTCAATAGTGCGCAATATCTGGCATATACAGGTTCATCAAATGTCTGCAAGATGGGCGTGGGGTGACATCATGTACATGGCTCCACCCACTACATGCGTTTTGTCCTGGGGCGGGATTTCCTCGGTACTTCCTGAGTGCCTCAGTTTGTACGTTTTATTCATTTTAACAGTAAAAGAGTTTTATTACTGGTATTCGCTATGGGTTGTCTTTCTCGTGTCTCTGCATGAGTGATGCAAACTATACCACAATGGAGGAAGAGGGGAAAAAATTGGCAACGATAGTGATGTTATTAGCCCTTAAAGGAAAAGCGCTTTTGAACTATTGTTGGCGCAGTGGTCATTTTCTTGAGGTGAGCTGCCCACTTGTCTGGTGGTGGTTTGGCTGGTGATAATTATAGAAGATTGGAAGACATTAAATTTTTTATATTTTGGATTCTGGGACTTTTATTATTCACATGGAGAATTAAAGGACACTTTGATTATTTATTTGGTTATGCGCACTGTTATATTTGTTTATGTTCATTGAGGATTATGTGGAAGACCTTCAGTGTATAGCAGAGCATCCATTTTTATTTGGCACTTTTAAAATATTTGTGTGATAGTTTGTTTTATTTTTTAATATTTTTTATTTCTATTTAATTGTTTTCATTTGAGTTTTGATGACACAGATTAATCCACACAGATATTGTTCACCGATTTCAATAACAACCTGATAGATGTCCTAATCTTTCCCCATGCTATCCAAAGTTAAACTTAGCAAGAGTTTATACTTAGGCCCTTTTCACATGGACGTCCTGATCGGGTCCACTTGTCCAATTTTCAGACTACTGCTCTACAACTGGGGGAATCAATGGTGGAGAAGGATCTGGGAGTTCTGGTAGATCACAAGCTTAATAATGGCATGCAATGCCAAGCTGCGGTTTCTAAAGCGGCAAAATCCTCTCTTGTATTAAAAGAGGTATAGACTCCAGAGAGAGATATCATATTACCCCGGTGCAAATCATTAGTAAGACCTCATCTGCAATATGCAGTTCAGTTTTGGCACCAATTCACAAAAAGAATATTGGGGAACTGGAGAAAGTACAGAAAAGGGCAACCAAACTGATAAGAGGCATGGAGGAGCTCAGCTATGAGAAAAGATTATAGGAACTGAATTTATTCTCTCTTGAGAAGAGGAGATTAAGGGGGCATATGATCCACATGTATAAATACATCAGTGGTTCATATAGTGAACTCGGTGTAGAGCTATTCACCCTGAGGTCATCACAGAGGACAAGGGGGCACTCTTTACGTCTGGAGGAAAAGAGATTTAATCTCCAAATACGGAAAGGTTTCTTCACAGTGAGAGCTGTGAAAATGTGGAATAGACTCCCTCAAGAGTTGGTTCTGTCCAGCTCAGTGGATTGCTTTAAAAAAGGCCTGGATTGTTTCTTGGATACACAGAATATAACTGGATACTAACATTTATAGGTAAAGTTCATCCAGGGAATATCCAATTGCCTCATGGGGGTTCAGGAAGGGTTTTTTTCCCCTGCAGGAGCAAATTAGGTCATGCTTTGCTGGGGTTTTTTTGCCTTCCTCTGGATCAATGGTGGGTGTAGGATTATAACTTTTTTTTTCAGTTGAACTGGATGGACTTTTGTTTTTTTTCAGCCAACTATGTAAGTAACTATGTTACTTCTATTCTCCTCTATGGAGTGGCTGGTGTAAATGGGCATGAGTCCGTTTATACCCACCTGCATTCAATCTGATCTGGTCCACCAAAAATAGACAGATAGGGATCCGTTCCCCTTCCATCCAGTGGATCAGATTGGATAGCTGTCGGGTGTAAATGGACAAGCAAGTCAAGTTGTGTCCATAAGCGGAGTGGACACGGACCTGTCTTCCACCTGCTCAGGAGGGATCAGCTGGCAGATCCCCTGCTAAGCAAGCAGATCGAAGCCAGAGTCCAACCTGTGTTAAAATTTACAGCATAAAAATCTATATCAGATTAACATATTTAAGGCAATTTTTAAAACTCTTTGCAGCTAAAATCTGGGAACATAATTAGCAAAAAACAAAATGCTCATATTTAGGCTGCTTGATTTTTTTAAATAAATGCTACCATTGTAAATATAATTTTTCCTTCCTCCATTCCAAGTCCAGGGCCAAGGTGTTCAATTCTGCAGTCTGTAATCACTTTCATGTGCTACTTTTATAATTCTTATATCTCTGCCTATATATAGCCATGTGGCAAATTTAATCTGCATATTTTGCTTGTTTCTTTATTGCAGAATGAAAAAATAGCCTTGTATATGTTGGAAAAAAATGTCATACAATGAAGGAATTGCCTTGTTTTAATCTTGTGGAAATGAAATGATTGGAAAGTAGGTGGGGGTGGAAAAGGAAAAAAAAAATCAGAAGGCTTATTTAAAAATTCTGATCAGGTTTGCCTGGTGTCTGCAGGAAGAATGCCTAATGGGTATATTTCCACTCTCTCAGCAGGATAATTCTTTGCATGAACCAGCTCCCAGGAGACACTGTTGTGTGCTCTCTCCCTGCAACAAAGTTGAAACAGCCGACTCACTGAAAAAATACAGTCTGTAGCAAATTCTGTAAAGTAAAATATTTCTTGCTTTTGGTAATTAGAAAGTTGTTTACCTGTCTTTCTCTGTCTATCAGCCTATATATGTATATATACTCACAAATATTCAAACAAATACAACCATATACATACACACATACACATTCACACATATAAATATATAAAGAGGAAGAAAATGAGACAGAAAAAGAGACATTCACCTACAGGTGAAGTCTGCTATGGCAGGACATCTGTTAAAGTATAGCTAAAGTCAAAACTTTTCTTTTTTTTGGATAGAGTGGAGAGGGATTAGAACACTTCTCAGGTTTGATTGCTGTCTGTGCCCATATTAAGGAGATTCACCCTCCCTATTTGTCCTGTTTACCTTGAAAGTTTACCTTTTCAAGAAAATCCCAAATTTTGGGTTGTCCCCAGAAAAGTAATAGAGGGCAATTCTAGTTCTGGTGACCTTGGGGTCCCCAAGGAATTCCCTTAATTTGCAGGAATTTCCACTCACTTCCTCTCTGACTATGGGACAGGAAGTGAAGTGAAATCTCCACAAAGGGACACAGATGGTGAGACATTTGGAAGGGGTTATATAGCTAAAATGAAAAAAACAAAACAAAACAGAAAACTGTACCATACTTACCGTAATTTTCCTTTCCTGGTGCCTAGTCATGGCAGCATACCTGTGATAAGCTCTGCCTTAGACTCCTCCCACAGGACCAGTGTATATATAAAAAGAAAGGATTAAGGTACCCCCAGCATTCTCTTTAATATTGAATACCAAGGGCGGGATTGTATGCTGCCATGGAAAAGCACCAGGAAAGGAAAATTACGGTAAGTATGGTACAATTTTCTGTTTTTCTAGTGCATTCATGGCAGCATACCTGTGATAAATAACTAGCTGAAATGGGTGGGATCATGCTTATAAAAATGTTTTATTCTAAAGGTAGGAAGATTATCATTTTGAGCAGGCAACGGCCGTCCTGATAGCTTGTCTCCCGAACTCCACAGATGAGAGAGCCCCTGGGTCCATTCTGTAGTGCCTCATAAATGTGTGTTGGGACAACCACGTAGCTGCTCTGCAGATGGTCTCAATGGATACATTTGCCCTGGCTGCCCATGAAGCGGAGACAGACCTGGTCGGATGAGCCCTGATTGAAGTAGGGAGTTACAAACCCCTGGTCCTGTACGCCTTATGAATTAACTTGACTATCCATGAAGCAATAGTTCTTCATGAAGCCTCCTTTCCCTTGTTTTTGCCCCAAGGGATGACAAATAGATTAGACGAATCCCTGAAGGATGCTGTAGCCTGAAAATAATACCTTAACACACTGGCGATGTTGAGCTCATGGAGGGTACACGATTCCAGGACTAAAAAGGTTCTGTGGTTCTGAAAGATTGGAAAATGAAGACCTTTGGAATGAATCCGCGCAGTGTCTTGAGTTCCACCCTATCTGGGTAGAAAGTAATGTGGTCCTCTTCCGTCCCTAGGGCTTAAGGTTCTGACACTTTTACCAGATGATACTGCTATTAGACCATTTTTAGAATCAGATTCCACAAAGAGGCTGATTCAGATGGAGAAAAGGGTTGGCCGGATTAACCTCTAGAACTACAGACAGATCCCAGGTGGGAAAGGCTCTTTTGATGGGAGGACATATCTTCTTAACGACTTGGAAGAATTGAATCACAAGCGAATCTTCGGCCGACCTCCTGTCTGTTGCAGCCGAGATCGCTGCCACCTGCACCTTTTAAGGTGCTCAGACCTAAACCTAGGTTCAGGCCTGCCTGGAGGAAGTCCAAAAGCTGAGAAGTGGAGGGCAGATCTGGATTGAAGTTCCTGCTAGCTGAAAAGGCTTTAAACTTGTTCCAAACCTTGTCATACATATTAATTGTAGAGGGTTTTCTGGCTTTGAGTAAAGTCGAAATAACCTCCGAAAAACATTCTAGGGTCTGGAACCTCTGCCTTTCAGTAACTATACAGTATGTGAAGATTCAATTTGTGAGGATTCGGATGTGTGTGTTGATTCTGACACAGAACAAAAGGTATGAGTTGGATTTATTATTAGTGAGCGAACACTGAGAGACACTGCTACAGGAAACCACAGCCAGTATGGTAGGACTGCTATCACTGTTGTGACTTCCGTCAGAAGTCTCGAAAGGAACTTAGAGATAAGAGGCTTGGGGGGGAATGAATAGTCCAGGTTCCATGCCCACGGACTTGAGAGGGCATCTATTGCTTCTGCCTGGGGGTGAGGCAGGCGTGAAATGAACCTCGGCACCTTGGAGTTGTCTGCTGTGGTAAAGAGATCCAGATTGGGAACACCCCATAGATTCATGATCCAATCAAATATTTTGGGATGTAGAAACCATTTGACCACCCCACAAACTTTTGGGACAAAAGGTCCACCTTCATATTTAGGTGGCCTGGCAGGTAGACTGCAGTTAGATCCATTAAATTCCTTGCTGCCCAAAGGATCATGGGTTCCACGCAATAAGGACTTGCTGTGCCCCCCCTCCCCCCAATGCTGGATGTATGAAACTGCCACCCTGTTGTCCATTCGGAGAAGGACTGGCTTGTGTTTGATTTTAAACTCCAGGGCTATCAGAGTGAGAAAAGAAAAGCTGCTCGAATTTCCAGAATATTTGAGATGATTCTTGTTGCATGAAAAGCCCATCATCCTTGAAATGACACCAGGTCGCAGTGTACTCCCCAGCCGATCGCACTGGCGTATGAGGTAACTATGGTCCAGGAGAGATATCCCAATGGACGCGATCTTGTAAGCATTTCTCTCTTTGTCCACCACCGTAGTCCCCTGTGCATTAGACTTGTCAAACATATGGGCTGGGATAGGTACAGTTTGTTCCATTGTCTTAGAAATTCTAATTGAAAGTGCCTCAGGTGCCAGTGGGGCCATGGACCATTGGGATACATGCCGACACCACCCCTATCAGACTCAGGCAGCTCAAAGCTGTCAGATGGGACTGTGTCCTCACTTTCTTCATCTTCCGAATGATGGCTGTCCAAGGGACACTGACCCCTTGGAAGTGTCAAACAGGGCGCCTAGATAAATCATTTGCTGTGTTGGGATAAGTTGGCTGTTTTTGATTTATCACCCATCCGAACTCTGACAGTGTCAGAACTTCCCTGTGTTCTGTTAGTTGGCCTGGATTCTTCTTAGTAGGACATCGTCCAGGTAGTGATATGCCCTGAGCCCAAGCTGCCGTAGTGGGGCTAGGACTGTGATCAACACTTTCGTGAAGACTCTGGGAGAAATAAATAGACCGAAGGGCAAACTCTGCAATTGCAGATGAATCTAGTCGACTGCAAACCTTAGATATTTCGGAAACGGTGGGAGTATGGGCATAGGTAAGTACGTATCTTGAAGGTCCACTGACAGCATCCAGTCCCTGGGTTGAATGGCGTGGATAATAGTCTGCAGCAATTCCATCTTGAAGCTCTCCAAGAGTATGTAATGGTTTAAGTTTTGACTATCATTCTACTTTAAATACCATGGTTCTACAAATCTACCCAGCCAGTAGGGACTCTTCAAACAGCACAGCTCTAATGAAATGAGGGATTTGAATTTTTATTAGAAATCCCAACACTGACCTATATCCTCCAAAGATTTTATGATTTTGTTCAGAAAACCTCATGGCTAATAAAGAACTTTAAAAGGATATGTCCATCTTATGACTATAAGTGCCAATCAAAAGTTGCTAATGCATTTTCACAATATCCCCTCCCCTTATTAGTGACTTCTTGTTGACCCGTACAGTCATAAAATACAATAATCTCAATAGTTTGGTTATTGTTATACATGTACAAATGTTTATTAAGTTTACTAATATCTTTGTGGTGAATACTACTGATATGGTGCTAATAATATATTTTAGGTAATACTCTCAGTAACATCACATTATTTGCTTTTTGTGGTAGGTATTGTTTTTATGGGGTGTTTGTATACCTGGGTATTTTTTTTTCTCATCATAAAATGAAGGATACAGTCCTATCATGAATAATTTGTCATACATTTTTAAATATTTTGATTATTTGTTATTTTGTGGTGAAATGCTACTCTTTTGCAGTCTTTAAGCAGTTTCCTCCCCACCTCCTTTTTGGCATCTGGTGCAGACTCCAGATGTTTTTAGTGGGGGCCTGTAATTGCAAGAGTAACCACAATGCACTGCCTGGCCTTTGAACTTAGGTCAGATGGACCAATATGAGTGCTTTTGGATACGGCAGTCCCCTCGCAATAAAATAATGGGTTCCCAGCAGCCATATTGACAATGTGCTTAAGCTGTGATAGGGAAAGCATAAGAAAGGGCTGCTTATAATAATAAAATGCATAGAGAGATTGGTGAAGCACTTGTAAGCACTGGCTGTTTTCTTAAAGGATAAGTTCACCTTTGGGAACATGTTACATGTTCCACCCATTTTTAGGGTGGAACATGTAACATGTTCCCACTCCAGGAGCCACTGCCCACTTTGCTGCATCTAGTGACAGCTAGCGGGAGATCTTCTCCCACTGGCTGTCACTATTTAAGAAAAAAAAAAGAATACTGTGAATACAAAACTACAAGTACCAACAGCCTTTGTGGCTGTCGGCTTGTAGTTCTCAGTGAACTACCATGGAGCTGTTCAGCACTGTGGTTTTTCGTTGTTGTGACAGAACGCCTGTCACCCTGACTGGGTGACTCCATCAGAAAACTGCTTCCTAGCCGCTGGGGCACAGGACCAAGGTATTACAATTTGGCATTGCACCCAAGACTAGACAAGACTAGCTTAGATGCCAAAACTGAAACTCTTTATTGAACAGAAAAATACCGTTTTTTATACACTCCAAAAATAGGGGCAGTGCCCACAGGAACAATAAATGCAAATATTATACATTAGGATAACCATCCCACACTAATTAGATAATGAGGTGAAGCTGACATCAGAGTAATCTTATCATGCAGCAGCCTCTAAGAGGACTTGCCAACAGAAAAACAATAGGGTACTCAATCACTGCAATTAACAATAGGAATGCACACCTAGGAAGCACACAATGGTAGAAAGACACATAATACCTTAACCACTTCAATACCGGGTACTCTCACCCCCTTCCTGCCCAGGCCAATTTTCAGGTTTCAGCGCACTCACACTTTGAATGACAATTGTGCGGTCATGAAACACTGTACCCAAAGTAAATTTTTATCAATTTGTTCACACAACTAGAATTTTCTTTTGGTGGTATTTAATCACCACTGGGGTTTTTATTTTTTGCTAAATTAACAAAAAAAGACTGAAAATTTGGGAAAAAAAACAACACGATTTTCTTTGTTTCTGTTATAAAAGTTTGCAAATAAATAATTGTTCTTCAAAAAATTAGGCCAACATATATTCTGCTGCATTTCTTTGGTGAAAATAACCCAAATCAGTATTTATTATTTAGTTTGTAGGAAAGTTACAGAGTTCACAAACTATGGGATATATCTGAAAATTGATCAATCCTGAAGTACTGACAGCCAATCTAATTTCTTGAGGCCCAAACATGTCCGAACAGTACAGATATCCCCAAAATGACCCCTTTTTGCAAAGTAGACAGTTCGACGTATTTTATAAGAAGCATGGAGAGTTTTCTGAAGTTGTAACTTTTTTGTCATAATTTTTCCAAAAATGAAGTTAAAAAAATTATTTTCACAATTTTTTTTTACATACTGTCACCAGTGCAGTACAGCGTCAGCATATAACTGGTGTGGTTGTGATTAGGGATACTGACTGGTGACAGTACGAAAAAAAAAAGTAATTGTTTTCAGTTTTTTTAAATTTTTTATTACATTTTTTTCTCTTTTTTTAAGATTTATTTTTTTATATTACACTATGACAAAGTAGTATAATGTTACCATAGTAACATTGTACTACTTTGGGGAAGTGAGCAGTATTTTTTTTTTTTTTACACAATTTGATTGCTTATAGCAAAGAATTTCTTTGCTATAAGCAAGCATTTACCTGAATGAAATCGATTCAATCAGGTTTTTTTGTTGTGATTAGCTGTGATTGGCCACGGCTAATCACATGACACAGATGGGCTGTTATTGGCCCAGCCTGTGCATGTGATCTCTGTAACCATTCACAGCTAGACAAACTTGTATATAATGGATGGCATGAAAGGAAGCCATCCATTGTTTACAACTGTCATGTGACCTGCTGTGATTGGTCACAGCAGGTCACATGGTACTGGCAACGGTACACAGAACTGTCATTGGCCGGTCCGAGGTACACAGCAGGTGACGGATCTCACCACAGTGCGGCCCTGCGCGATCTGGTAAGGACATCATATGATACCCCCGGAGGGACGAGAGGCTCACCCTACCGTCATTTTACCATAGGCCGAACAAGAAGTAGTTAATAAACAAGAGTCCTCACATCAGGTTTGTTTTGAGCTGATTATATTAACATTTTCTTAGAGTCTCTGAGACTAGGAAGGCTGGGGGGGATGACCCAGTCAATGCTGGATGGGTACAGAAACCCTAAATCTGTATCCTGGTCCTTGAGTTCTCAGAATTTGTATGTTTTGGGGGAGACATGGACTTGAATCTGAAGTAAACTAATCCATAGATCCACCCAGGCACACATCAAAGAGTAGAACCCCCTCAGATGCCAGGGCCATAGTCAGGCAAGCGGCTAGCCTGCAGTCCCCTCCAAAAGCCCCTGTCCTGGTTGGGTCTGTCACAATTGTCTCTTCCTGTCAGTGTATCTGACTGCGCGTACGAGGTAAGAGCAGACAGTAACACTGACAAGCCTGCAGGAGACCTGCATGGCACCCGCAGTCTGCTGATAGCTTGTGCAATGCTTTCTAGGCTCCAAGTAAAAAAATAAATAAATACACATTTTTTAACCTGGAAAAAGATTTGGGAAAAAAATCCAAAATTTTGGATTTCCCATCAACTTTGTCCTGATGACAATGGGCACAATCAGAGGTTGAATCAACGGAGAGCTCTTTTTCATCTACATGCAAACTTCATGAACTGTGTTCATGCAGACTTTTAGCTTGTTACTGTGCATTTTCCAACTTTTAATTACCCATTTTTGTTTGATGCAAAGTGAGCGAGAAAATTTAAAAAATAGAATTGTTCTTTGCCCCAGATGCACTAAGTATGTGCAAAACATGATATGCGCTTTTTTCTGCATTTTGGTGGGTCTGTTTAGCACTTGAAAATGCACAAAAATGCTTCACGTCCTGCTTTTAAAAAGCATTCTGAGTATTAACTCAAAGATAAATACTAAGCAAATGGAAATGACTGGGATTTCAACTCTAAATTAATTTTCATGACAACATGCATATGTGTTGGAATACAATGTTCATGTATTTTGTGCGACAACTACATCACTAATCAGTAGAGATATACTCTTCAACCAGTAGATGGCAGTGTTTATAAGTTTGTAGCTGCATCTATGGTATACTCTATGTCTTTTTTCTGAATAAAGTTTCCTGTTTCCTTGTTGCAGTGAAGCAGAAAAGCACATGTGGACTGTTCACTGTCTGTTCTGTACAGAATTTTTAGTCATATGTTTTACTGGAAGAATAATGTTAATATATGGCCCATACAAGCCTATTGGGGATTGTCAGTGCTGAATAGATTTTCATGGGACAGAACAGAGGAGGCCATGGCTTTGGACCTAATGTACGAAAACAGATGCAGGGAAGGGGAATAATAGTGTATTTTAAACCTAGAAGGATGGCTTAGGGAAAATTTAGATAAAGTTACAGGCGTCCTTTTAAATACTAAAGTCTGCAATTTTCAGATTTGTTTAGAGGAATTACAAGCATCACCTCCAATATAACTTTCTATACAAAATAGTGAAAATTCTAGGAATCGTCCTTGTGTAATTTTAACAACCTTCCGACTCACTGAACATAATGGATGTCAGCCAACAACCTTATTATACTCACAAGACAAAATGCTACCAAGAGAGGTGCCAAAAGATGGGTAGCTATTGACTGATTGTATTTTTTTTTACAAATTATTCAAAACTTGAAGAAACACAGTGATATACACATCTTCAAACCGCTCCACATATTGAAAAATTGAGAATGTTGTCACCGATAACCCCCACTTCAGACCACCAATACACTAATATCGGCTGCATTCTAACATGTGTGTATATTGGAGCCTCATTAGTGCAATTTCTATGACAAAGTTGAAGACCATCTTCTCCACTGCACATGGAGGGAGAAGACAGGTATAATACAAAGTGTTCCTCCCATGAATCACTGTAGATGGGTTGTTGGTTCTCTAGGCTGCCAGAGTCAGATACAATAGTAGCTAACCTTGAATTGAAGTGCATACATGTATCTTCACAGATGCCACAATGTTTCAAATGCTGTGTATCCTCAACTGCCCTTTAATCCTGTATTTTCTGGCCTTCAGTTTGCCATGAAAGTATTCACATATGAGTGGGACACATCATATCCTCATCTTCCTCCCCTCCGGTATTAGTTTCATTCATTCATGTTCTACACCGTTGAGTTAATAATCTAGTGATGTCTCGGCCATAGTGGGTCATGTCTCAATGTTGTCCCAAGCAGGAGAACCTACCAATGCATTTCACCCAATTCATATGTCAAACAACCAAACCGTATTCACACAGCATTTGCTAGGCATGCATGATGTGGTCTGTAAAGTTGCACAGGCTCCAGGGTTATGCAAATGGACTTTTAATATAATTTTTTATGCCTAGCGTGAATTTCCCAGCCGTTTCCTGGGCCCGAGGATCCACATGTGTGCCGCGGACAGCCTGCCATACAAGTGAATGGCTTTACAGAGCCATATTATTGTACTCTTGTAAAAAGAAATGCTTCTTTGCATCAGAATTTACTCATGTATGCACGCCTGGCTAGACATGAGCACAATGAAAAAAATCATTTCATTTTGTTTTGGATCGGTTCGTTAAGTTACTAATTTCGTGAGGTTGCATTTGGAATTAAATTTGTTTCATATCGTTTATTTGTTTTTGACCGGATTCTAATTTTTTCCAGTGGATTTGAAGTATTGAAAAAATATTGAAAAATATCAGATCAATCTGAATTAATTGTGAAGAATAGCTGTTTCTATTCTATTTGAAATTTGAATTTCAGAAGATTGTTATATTCTTTCTATTTTATTCCACTCTATTCTATTTTTTCTATTCTAGTCATTTATTGTCTATTCTGTTCTATTGTAGTCTATTCCCTCCCTTTATTTTCTATTCTATTTTTTATTCTATTCTTTTATTTTCTATTCTATTTTACTCTATTATTTTCTATATTGTAACACTAATACACATGGGGGGTTATTTACAAAAACTGGAGAGTACAAAATCTCGTGCAACTCTGCATAGAAACCAATCTGCTTCCATGTTTTATTGGCAAAGCTTAATTGAACAAGCTGAAGTTAAAAGCTGATTGGCTACTATGCACAGCTGTACCAGATTTAGTAAATCTACCCCATAGTAAGCAATATGTTTATGTTTTGAATTTGTTTTCGAATACATTTTCATTTTCAATTCGAATTTTAGACAAAATTTCGTTTAGCCATTTTGGATTTGTTTAAATTTGTTATTGTAATTTTGAAATTGTATTGTAATTTGGAAATTCGGAGACATCCAAATCTATGAATAACAAAAACTTTGTCTGAATTTTGATTCGGAAACAAAAGAACCACACACATCTACGCCTGACGTATTTTCCAAAGTCCACATTCAAAATATATGTCATTTGCGCATGTGTGGGTAAACACTGATGCAAAGCAGCATAGGTGTTTACAAGAGTAAGACCTTGTACAGCCATTGTATGACACCCCGGGTGTGGGAAAGCACTGTGAAATTAATGCTAGAGTTGCCTACAAAAGTTTGTGTGCATGAACCCTATGGAATCAGACATCTGTTAGCTATTTTGTATTTGCATTCCATGCAGGCTCAATATCACCGAAAGTGCATACTAATATAATATAAACCGACTGTAAAATTCAATGTTATTAAAAAAAGAGGCCATAGTGAATGCCCATGCACAAATGTTTTGGCCATGCTTTAGAATGCATGTTGTAGTAATGAATACCAAACTGATGCTGCCTGGTGCATGTGCTTATTGTACCATAAGGAGCAATTGTCAAGCCTGTCAGATAATTTTTTTTGTGTATTGAGGGATTACTACATTCATTTTGTCATCTTACATGTCACATTTTCAATGGACACTGCAAATAGGGACTGCAGTATACATAAATACATAAATGTATACTTTAGGGCGGTAGGGGCCCACGTACATGCATTACACTACCATGCAGTTACATATGCATTTTGCCTTGCATTACAGCCACACAATAAGGCAAAAATACAGTTGTGCTCAAACGTTTGCATACCCTGGCAGAAATTGTGAAATTTTGGCATTGATATTGAAAATATGACTGATCATGCCAAAAAATGCTCTTTTATTGAAGGATGATGATCATATGAAGGCATTTATTATCAAATAGTTGTTTGGCTCCTTTTTAAATCATAATGATCACATAAATCACCCAAATGGCCATGATTAAAAGTTTACATACCCTGGAATGTTTGGCCTTGGTACAGACACACAAGGTGACACACACGGGTTAAAATGCCAATTAGAGGTTAATGTCCCACATCTGTGGCTTTTTAATTGCAATTAGTGTCAGTGTATAAATAGTCAATGAGTTTGTTAGCTCTTATGGGGAAGCACTGACTAGGCTAGATACTGAGCCATGGAGATCAGAAAAGAACTGTCAAAAGTCCTGTGTAACAAGGTGATGGAACTTTATAAAGATGGAAAACGACATAAAAAGATGAACAAATCCTTGAATATGCCAATCAGTACTGTTAAATCACCTATTAAGAAGCGGAAAGTTTGGGGATCTCTTGATACCAAGCCAAGGTCAGGTAGACCAAGAAAGATTGCAGCTATAACTGCTCTGGAAAAAGATGGTGTGGTTGTTTTTAAGGAGTACAATATGGTGATACTTGAAAAAAAAATTAGCTGTTTGGTCGAGGTGCCATAAAGAAGCTTTTACTGCACCAATGCCACAAAAAAGCCCAGTTACAATATACCTGACAACACCTTGACATGCCTAACCAGGCCTTTTTGTGTCATTGATGCAGTAAAGGCTTTCTTCTGGCACCTCGATCATGCAGCTCATTTTTGTTCAAGTGTCATCATATTGTGCTCCTTCAAAACAACCACACTGTATTTTTCCAGAGCAGCCTGTATTTTTCTTGTGGTTACCTATGGGTTTCCCTATGTATACCGAACAATTCTTCTGGCAGTTGTGGCTGCAATTTTTCTTGGTCTACCAGTACTTGGCTTGGTATCAAGAGGTCCCTGAATTTTCTGCTTCTTGGTGGAAGTGATGACTGGCATATTCAAGGCTTTGGACATCTTTTTATGTCCTTTTCTATTTTTATAAAGTTCCATTACCTTGTTACGCAGCACTTTTGACAGTTCTTTTCTGATCCCCATGGCTCAGTATCTAGTCTAGTCAGTGCTTCCATGTAAGACCTAACAAACTCATTGACTATTTATACACTGACACTAATTGCAATTTAAAAGGCCACAGATATGGGACATTAACCTCTAATTGGCATTTTAACCCATGTGTGTCACCTTGTGTGTCTGTACCAAGGCCAAACATTCCAGGGTATGTAAACTTTTGATCATGGCCATTTGGGTGATTTCTGTTATTATGATTTAAAAAGGAGTCAAACAACTATTTGATAACAAATGGCTTCATATGATCATCATCCTTCAATAAAAGAGCATTTTTTGCCATGATCAGTCATATTTTCAATATCAATGCCAAAATTTCACAATTTCTGCCAGGGTATGCAAACTTTTGACCACAACTGTATATGAGCATTGTGCTGCAGGGCCTCTCAGAATAATTCTAATAATTCTAAATATATCTGTAGAATGATTGCCACCCCAGTCCACATACAGTAAACCAAAATGCATGTGTGTTTTAGCATAATGACCTGATGTGAACCAGGTCTCAGATACAAATTTCTTGTATTGAGGTGTGCTGCCAGCCCATTCAACATGCAGCTTGCCTCGAAGCATGAAATCGCACACGCATGCTTTTCCTGTGTGCATGGATGTTACGCCACTCATGAAAACTTGCCTATTATCTTCATTGCAATTTTGCTTTACTCTTGAGCTTTTCCTTTTAGCAAATCATATCCAATGTCTTTAACTATAAACTTAACCCCTTCACGCCTAAGGGTAAAACAAATCTTAACGCCTAAGCACAATCTCGCAACTTTGACATGTGTTAGTAAAACCGTACATATCATCACAACTACTTTGTACATCCAGCTGGATTATACCTTGGTTTCTTTTCAAGACAAATTGGGCTTTCATTTGGTGGTAAATGGTAATGGATATCTCCTGATCTTTTTTTTTTATCAAAGGAAAACTGGCCCAAAATAGTAAAAAATGTAGCTGGGTGTTTCTTGTTACTACCATAACCTACTACCAAACAACAACCCAAAATAAATTTTCCAGCTCTTGACGATTGCAGTAATACCATATATGTGTATGTTATTTGTTGTTTGTACCCATAGTACAGCCCAGAAACAATAGTGTGCATTTTGTTTTTTGTTGTTTTTTTTTTTTTTTACCTAAAACACACTGACACTAACTTACACTGATACCAATTAAAAAGAAAAAAAGAAAAATCCTGACCATTGTCCCTGACCTTGACCTAAACACTAAGCCTGGCACTGAACAAATTCAAACCTTGATCTAGGTATTTTTTATTTTTTAATATTTATTTATTTATTTATTTATTTATTTTAATAAACAGTTTTTTGTTTTTTTTTTGGCCGCCGAAATTTCGGTGCATCCCTAACTGAATGTAATACTTAGTACCCAATAGTAGTGCTATATCAAACAAAAGAGGCAGGAAACCAGGTAGTAAAGGCAAACCTAATATATTGTCACCCAGTATGGTTGGCAACTAGGCAAGCATAAAGTGGATTAACAGTGGTAATAAATGGATTAATGATTAACACTAAAGACTAGGCAAAAAATTACATTTAGCACCAAGATCAGCATAAACAGTAGCAAGGCCACCTCAAGTGCAACAGAGAGCAATAGTAAAGTTTAATCGCTGCATGTTTATGTCGGCACTGCAAGTCCTAGACCGACTAGGTATGCCCTGTCCAAAAGCAAAGGAGTGGGCAGGGGAACAAAGGGGGCTTGCAAATAATTATTACAGAAGGGGCAGTCCTTTGTGATATTCTTCTGCTTGCTATCTTTGGGACCCTTTAAGTGCCGGTTCATGTATATGCGGATTGGATTCGGTTTGAACCGCATCCAATCCGCAAGACATGTGAAATAACATTGTTTCCTATGGTGCCTGTTCACGTACAGTATGTCCAGTGCATTGGCAGTGCTGATTCAGTATGGTTTGAAAAACAGTCATATCCGATTTCTGAGCAGTGTGGTCCGGTTCAGGTGCTGATTACAGGTTATTGACTGCTATGGGAACCATTTCTAAACCGCCAATGTGTGAACAAGATAAAATCCTGACCTAATCCTATCCCGAACCTGATGTAAACCTGACATGAACTGCTGGGCAACTACTGTAACAACTATCTGTGAAACCTGAGCTTCAAACCGCATCGCACATGTGTTAATCAGCTCTAAGAGTGTCAGTGCAATTGCCAACAGTCCCAGTTAACCCGCATGCAGTATAGGTATAGTATAGGTAAGGTGTAGCCTTGGCACAAGTACAAGGTGGATGTGATTCAGATGCAGTAAAAGTTCGGTATAATGCAGCATAGGGTTGGCATAGGAGCAGTCTAAGTTTGGAATAAGTGCATTATATGGTGCTGTATGGGTGCGGTATGGATTTGGTACACTTGGTGTCCTGCTTTTAGTTGCTCAGTCCCTTCTAGTAGTATCAGCAATGGGTGAATAGCCCTCTCACCAGTCCCCGGGATGCTGTGGTGACGTCTGACTGTAAAAAGAGGCCACCCTTGATCTTTCTTCAGAAGCTTTCAGTGATCAGCTGTGGGAAGCAGAGGGTGAGTGGACACTCCAGTCTTCCTGTGGCAGGTGCTATGATGTAGGTGATGCTGCTCTGCCCTAGGTGTTCTCACTCCCAGTCTCAGACTTACATCGCCACTGGTATGGTCTCCAACTGGCACGTGAATATTCAGACAGAGGTGCTCTCTCTCTAACTTCCTTGGTGTCAGGAGGAAGAATGTTTCCAGACAGTTTAATAAAAGAAATATCTCCACTCCACAGTGTATATTGGGATCTGAAGTGTAACTATTATACAGTAGTGTAGCCATTATATGGCTGCCGTCTCAAACTAATACTCCCAGGTATATGGGCTTGCTTGGTTTTAGCTCTCCCCCTGCTGACTGGAGGAGGATGGTGCAACATAACATCAATATATCAGCAGAGGGAGAGAAATACCCAAGGCACTAGGGTCGATTTACTAAAACTGGATAGGGCATAAATCTGGTGCAGCTGTGCATGCTAGCCAATCAGCTTCTAACCCCAGCTTGTTCAATTAGGCTGGGTTCACACTGATGCGGTGTGGAATTCGTAGAGTTTTCTGTGCAAATTCCACATCGCATCAGAATTGCACCCTTTTCATGCAAACCGATGCAGGTGTGTATGTTAAGTTAACAACAAAATGCGGTGCGATGTGCAGAATTGGATCACATAGGTGTGAATACCCATGCGATCCGAATCATGTGACAACCCAAAAAAGAGTCCTGCACCTTTTTGGTGCGGGTGCAGCGTGATTGGAGCCATACATAATGTATGGCTCCAATCGCACCGCACACAAATCGCATGTGATTTGCACAGGAATGCGGTGCGGTTCCTGTGCGAATCACATGCGATGTACTGCATTAGTGTGAACCTAGCTTTAAGGTTTGGCTATAAAACCTGGGAGCTGACTGATTTCTTTGCAGAGCTGCACCAGATTTTGCACTCTCCAGTTTCTGTAAAACAACCTCAATACCTCCTTCTCCATATTACTGTAGCCCAGCACCTGGCTGCAATCTTGATATACCTTTTTTAGATATCATTTCATTGCATTTTCCTTTTACATTGCAAACATTATAAACTATTTAAGTAAAGATTATGCAAAAACCAAGAAAAAAAATGTATTCATAAATTATGGAACAGCAGCTTGTAAAATGTGTCACATCAAAAGTTAGGTTCAGGCAAATGTTGCTATAAGTAAAAACATTTGCACGCGCCAAAATGCAAAACACGTTCAATTGCATACTAGCAGCTAATAGTTTAATATGTCTAATGTCTTTTTTCAGCTAAGGAAAAATATCAAAAGTATATAAACAGTCTCCCTTATACCTAATCTTGGTGAATGTAGTATTCTTTTTTTACACTAACAATATGACATATTATTGAGCAAAAGTAAGCAAAAAAACATTTAGAGTTCAATATGTTAAATACAAGTAAGACCTAATATAAATTGTGAATGGAAGGATGATTGGATTCACATGACAGGTGGGGTGGAGTCAGCTAAGGTCAGGATAACATATTCATTGCAGTTAGCTGTTAATGAATTTCAGATGGATGACCTTACAATGTGTAGGTCACATATGATAGTGATTATCGCTTTATACTACAGAGCAAGCAGTATGTATATTTACGCATACAGAAATGGACTTAAAGTGTAACTCCACTTTTGTTGAGAAAACAACATTCCCCTCTGGCTGATCTATATACACTGCAAGGATTGTAACACTTTGCTGCAGATTCCTAACTTTTGTTATTCTGAAGTAAGTAAAATGAATGGGAATGGGAGTGGTTCTTAACCACTTCCCTTCCGGCCTATGTACATAAACGGCCGGACAGGAGCAGTGCCGGAGCGGGTTGCCGTTCATAAACTGCGCCCGCATTTTCAGCCTGTGCGTGCTTGCTGGGATCGTGCGGCACTGCCCACTGTATCAGAACATCGATCGCTGTACGACACCTCTGTGTGAGGTCCCAATCATGTGATCACTGATTGGCCAACCAGTGATCACATGAATAGTAGTAAGCAAAATGTCACTTCCTGACATCATTGCTTACTACTTGTGAAATCTGTGAATGATCAGAGGTCACATGGTACAAGGCTATTCACAACAGCCTTGTACCATGTGACAAGCTGTGACCAATCACAGCTCTCACAGTATTTCTCAATGGCTGCGAGAATGCAGTCAGATTGAAGGAGAAATTATTGCTTTTACAGCCTTTATGAATGTAAAAGCATCAGTGTAAAAAAATAAAAATCCTCATCACCCCCCACAAGTAGTACAGTGTCACTATGGTGACACTGTACTGCTAGGGTGACAGTATGTTATAAAAAAAAACCCCATAAATACTAAAGTAAAAAAATAAAATAAAAATGTAAAAATATTTTTTTGAAAAATTATACTTTTTGGTTATAAACTAATTTGGGTTATTTTTTTTTTTTTTTAAAAGATAGCTGAATAAATTTTGGACAAAACTTTTATGAAGAAAGATTATTTATTTGCAAAATTTTATAAGAAACACACTTTTTTTCAAAATTGTTGCACATTTTCATTTTTATAGCAAAAAAAAAAAATAAATACCACCAAAAGTTTTATCTGTCTCAAAAATTGCTAAAAAATTAATATGGGTACAGTGTTGCATGACCGCGCAAATTGTCATTCAAAGTGTGACAGAAAATTGGCTTGAATAGGAAGGGGGTTAAAGTGTCCAGAATTGAAGTGGTTAATTATCAATCAAGTGCAGGGCTCTAATGAGGAAAATCACAGGGTCTGCATCTCTTTAGATGGGATTTCCCTTCAGAAGTATCTTAACAAAAATTACATTTCTGCTGCAGGGGATGCCTAAAATCTGACATGTATCTTAGTGCGGACTTCTGGGAAAATCAATGAGCCAATCGCACAAGCAGGAAATGATGTTTCTGGGGGAGTTCTGTACACCTTCTGTGGTAAACCTTCAATTACAATGTGACTTATGTTGCAATTATATACACTGTGTTATTTTTTTTAATATCTATTATTTTTTTCCCACGAAAGACCGTTTTAAAGTATGTTTTTTTTTTCTCAGTTGGCTGACAGTACTGATTGGATGCTGATCCGCTGCTGGTGTTTCAACAAACTCGTTCGATAAGTCAGTTGAGAGATCGGCTTCTGTCAAACAAGAGCCTGTACACATGGGCCGAATGTCGGCCAGTATCTACTGTACCAGCTGATTTTGGTTGATATTTGGCCCGTGTGTATGGGACTCAGGGGCGGACTGACCATTTGAGCACTCGGGCAGTGGGCCTGGGGTCAGTAGGGTGCCCCAAGAAATGCCCTTGGTACCTTTTTATAGGTTTTTTTGGGTGTGTTTTGAGTGTGGGCAAGGACACAGGGGCCCCATGATCCCCTATTGCCTGGGGGCCCCATGAGTTGTCAGTCTGCCCCTGGTGGGGCTTTTAGCTTTATTCATTTACCTGCTCTAGAATTGTGATTTGTGTAACGCAGCCTTTCTCAATATTTTTCCAACAAAGAGGAACCTTTGAAATGACTTTAAGGTCTCAGGGAACACCTGCTAATAATTACTATATTACAACGGCTAGAGCTGATTTCAGGTCTGAAAAGAATCCCCACTTGCTGTCAGGGGTGGGTGCCAGGCCTGTGGATAAGTGGGGTACCACCAGTCCTCCTGTACGGGGCCCAGGCCAGCAGGGGGGCCCAGGCAGCTGAGTGAATCAGATGTGGACAGTGAGGGTAATCGGCACAGCGGGGGGGGGGCAGTTACTGGAACCGATCCCCTGAATGGCTCTCTCTGAAGCAGCTGAAAACTGGCTTCTTCTCCTCTCCCTCCCACTGGCTTTCAGCTGCTGCAAAGTAAGCCATACAGGGATCAGTTCCAGTAATTGCCCCCCCCCGCACCCATCATTCTTCCTGTGCACCATACGTTTCCCCCAGTTGCCCAGGCCCCCCTGTGTGCCCCCACTCCCACAGTACTTCCCCTCCTTTCTACCGGGAGCTGCAAGCACACAGTAAGATCCTTCTGGATGGAGAGTGGGGGAAGGGTCCAGTAAATATGTCACATTTACCAGCCCTTTCCTCTCCTGAATAAGCACAAGTGATCTGTACCAATCACTCACTATGTTCATTCATAACCGAAGCATGGTAAACAGTGTTTTTCGGGGGAGGGGCCTCTTAGGGTGGCTGTATGGGGTCCCGTGGTTTCTAACAGCAGCCCTGGTGGGGGCTGTTTTGGGGGTGGGGGGTCTACTTGGAACCATGTTTGTCTGTGCTAGCTCATATTCTCATGTTGGTTTCCCCTCTGATTAGTTGCTGTGAAGCAACACAGACATTTCTTACTTAGTGCAGATCAGGATGTCTGTTGTTAATAGAACCATCTGTATATAGAGCATAGGCACAAGGAAGATCCCAGTCTTCCTGTTGGGCATTGAGAAGAGTTGCATAGTAGATAAGGTTGGACTCATCAAGGAAGACACGTTTTTTGAATTTGTCAATGATCCCAGTGGATACCACTACTTGGGAAAGAAAGTTCTACATTTTTGCTGCTCTGACTGTAAAGAATCTTCCACAATTTCAGCTTAAACCTACTTTCCTCTAGTCTTAAAGTGGAACTTCACTATCTCAATCAACATTGACTATTTTTAATCCTTATGCTGCTGGTATTAGTGAGCAGATAGAAAAGTATATCAAATTTACTTGTGTGAACTTTTTTTTTTTTAGATTTCTTTAGTTACTTCCTAATTTCTGGGCCTAGGCAAATGATTAAAATGGCAAAAATATCCCGAGCTGAAGTGTCACTTACACGGTCTAAGATTTAACAAAACCAAAACAATCACCGAATAGGAGACAGCAGCACTCACTGTATCTACACACCAATACAGAAGTCATCTAGCAAAATATATATGTTGTGCTGTCAGTGCATAAACCAAATAAATCTGTGCATATAATAACGTGTGACTGAACCCACAACAGTAAAATCAGTCTGTATATGCAGTAAAGCTTGCTTGTTATACCCACTGTGGAGCCTAAGGGGTTAATCCTCTGCATTGTGTAAAAAAGCTGTTCGATCCGGACTTCTCTGATCGTCCCCTTCTTCCAGTATCCCCCTCTTAAATATGTGCATATATTAACGTGTGACTGAACCCACAACAGTAAAATCAGTCTGTATATACAGTAAAGCATGCTTGTTATACTCACTGTTGAGCATAAGGGGTTAATCCTCCGCACTGTGTAAACCATCTGTTTGATCCTGTCTTCTCTGATCCTCCCCTTCTTCCAGTGCCCCCCTCTTATCTCCTGATAAGACATATCATGTGGAGTCAGTCTGCACATGCTCAGTTTAGTGTGTTTTGCTAGAGAGGCTTTTTTTTTCTTGGAAGGGTGCATGTGATCAGCACAGGGCCAATCAGCACTATCCAGACAGAGGCCAGGGGTTCTGCATCCTCCTAGAGCAGAAAGAAAACTCCTCCTACAAACTGTAATCAATGCTCTGCTGGACACTGATATAAGTCACAAGACTGCTCTAACTGCTGATGAGAAAAGGTATTTAACAGTTTATATTTACTAAAATAATTGCACTTCCATGTTCTATGTACTGCGGGAGAGCAGATATAGCGAATGCAGGGTCCGGGGTTTAGTAACACTTTAATTGCTAAAATCACAAATAACATTAGATTGCTAAATATGTGAATAAATGAATAAACAAAATAAAAAGTCCCAAAACACACAAGAAACCGAGGCAACCGTGATGACGTAAGTTTAGATGAAACGCATTGGGTGGAGTTTCGGTGGTGACATCATCACGCACAGCAGGGTACTCGATGCTGGCATCCTGAGGATTGCTCAATGGTGGTGTTTGTGGCTGAAAGGAATTGACTCTCGTTCCTCTCAAGCCACTGACCCCCGTCAGTCCCTGGCCTTGATCAGTGTCTGTCCTCAGGCCTGGAGCCCCCTCTGAGACACAGGAAATGCACACAGACACAAGGTGGTATCTCAGAAGGAACTGAATTTATTCTTCCGTGTTTAAAGTTATATATGAAACTTAAAACAATGCATAGAAATAGAAGAACCAATCAATTGTCAGATAAACATAAACCAATCAGAATATTACATACGTCAGTCATGCCCAATCATTTGGCATTCATGTAAATTATTATTAAGTGCGTCAAACATGAACTTTTGTTCAGTATAGAAAGCAGACAATTTCCCTATTTAACATTGGCTATAATTATTAATAATCTTGCGACAGGATATATCCAACCGCAGGCTTTCAGTCTTGTGCTAGGTAGAGGAAAAAGGGAAGTTACACCTGAAGGGAAAAGAGGAACCTTAGGCTCTTATCAAAAGTAAAGAACAGTCTTAAAACACAAATTCATCTTTAAGTACTGACTAAGTTTTAAAATGGATACTTATCTTAAAATGGCAGAGCTTAGGCTAAGAGACAAAATGGCGGTATGGTAATGCTGAAAGGCTGATTCCTTCAAACCCCCTCTTAGGTCACGCACGTGACCTTACACCTTTTTTACAGGTTGGTACCTGGGGCCCTTAGTAGGTCCTTTATCAAGATACTGATTCCACATGGTTCTAGTAATGGTGGCGTCAATAAGTTTCTGCATTAAACCTCGGATGCAGGGGATACAACAGCAACCACACAGAGTTAATACTGCAGCAGCCATTACTATAGAAATCAGCATAGTTTTCATCAGGGTTCCCCATTTACCAAACCAATTTCAAATAAACCAGCTAGTGGATTTTCT
Source organism: Staurois parvus (assembly GCF_062004578.1). NCBI lineage: Eukaryota > Metazoa > Chordata > Amphibia > Anura > Ranidae > Staurois > Staurois parvus. The sequence continues at coordinate 8,689,558 of NW_028317982.1, read as the reverse complement.
ACTCCTGAGTTTTCAGCCAATTCTTCAGACAACATTTGGAGGCCTTGAAGGGCTCTAGTAATGCTTCCATCAGGAGCGGTGTTATCGGGGATAAAAGTACAGCAGTAGGAACCAAACATTTTACATACCCCTCCTTTCTCAGCTAATAACATATCAAGAGCAATGCGGTTTTGCCAAGCAGTAAGGGATGTTGCATCAAGTTGGGCAGAGACCCCCTTTAGAGCATCTCTAGTATAGTTAACAAACCTTTGTTGATTATAATAAATGTAATTAATCCAATCCACATTTTTGTTAGGCTGTACCCATATAGCAATAGAGGCAAACCCTGCAGCAATCTGGTCCTGAGCTTTAAATTCATCAGGGACTCCTCTTGGTACACCTATAGCATCTATGTAAACTCTATTGTCAAAGGAACCACGGGGTGCATTTCTTTTATACCTTCTAGATCTGGATTTTTCCAAGATGGGCAAGCTTCTTATCCCATCTTCTACTTTGATCATAAAGAAAGGCATGAGAAGATGGGTCAGAGCACAGCTTCCCTTCCATCTGTTGGGGAGTCTGGCTCTGAGTCTCATATCTCCACACAGCCACCACACATCTGACAGTTGCTGCTGGTGGTCCTGAAACCATTCCTTCCGGTAGCCTTCTGCGGAGGTGCGGATGGTCTTAACACAGTAATTAGGTGGGAATGTACCTAAATCTTTACCCTTAGCATCATCATGTTCAAAGCAGGTGAAATTTCCTGGTACCGGTTTAGAGGCCAAAGGTAAATTTCGTAGTCCGGTAACAGGGAACTTCTTAACAAAATCAGAACATTCCTTCTCAGTGATGTTATCTTTATACATTCTAATTAGGCAGGACATATTAGTTTCTTCTTCTAACAAAGGAACTGTGGCAAGTAGGGGGCGGGGATTGGCACATGAAACACAGTCTCCCTGTCCCTTGCTCTTAGTGGTCCATCTCACCCATTCAATCCATTCATTTTTGTCAGAGTAACCAGTTTCAATGCTTAATCTGTCTTCTGATTGCATCACTACTCCTGTCACCTCATTATCCAGTCGATCCCTAACTTTGGGGAATGAATTGTCTATGGTATTGACATGGACTCTTGGGGAGGGTTTTACCTGTAATATGAGGTTGGCCCAGGGGTCTGTTCCTGACACAGTTATTCCCAACCTATATTCCCCACTATCTCTGACCTGTGGGTTCCTTATTTTGAAAATGATATTCCCTTGGCCTTTTGCTATAGAGATTCTTTGATAGGTGCCTATGTCCTCTAGGGGAATTCTAGCTGATTGGGTCTCCCATTTATGAGGGTCTGTTGTCCACCATATATTCTCCCAGTAACCACAGGGCTTATTCCTCCCACACATGTACACATTATAAGGTCCAATATCATAAGTAACTTTAGTCGGGTCAAACACCTGGTTTTTAGTCAGAGTAAACACTATGGTCTGATTTACATCCTCAGTAGTCAAGACTGGTGTTTCCTGTACCCCCCATCCCTTATCTGGTACAAAGGACATTCTTCTCATCCTTCTCTTAGTGCGGGTTAGACCTCGTTTCTTTCTGACACTAGAATGTTGTGTACTATGGTTTTGTGTGTGCACTGGTTCTGCATTATCTGGGTCACTAGCTTGGATGGAGGTATTACATACTTTACTTTAATTACATTACTATACCTGAGCTCTGAGGGTGGTAAGGAATGTGAAACTTCCACTCAATTTTGAGTGTTTTCACCAAATCCTGACATACCTTGGCCACAAATGCTGGACCGTTGTCAGAATTAATCTGGAGTGGACATCCCCACCTGGGAATAATTTCCCGTGTGAGGATCCTCACTACAGTTTGGGTATCTTCTTTTGTGGTTACAAAGCTTTCTACCCAGCGGCTAAACATGTCCACAATTACCAAAAGATATTCTTGTCTTTTTCCTACCTTTGGCATGTGTGTAAAGTCTACCTGTAGGTGGGTAAAAGGTGTTGATGGGTATGTCAGGTGTTCATGTCTTGCCTTGTGAGGATTGTTTGGGTTATTCCTTATGCATGTAATGCATCTAGACACATATGATTTTACCAAAGAGGGAAGGCCAGGAATGAAAAAATCATTATCCAGCAGTTCACATGTAACCTGCCATCCCCTGTGACCTACTCCATGATACTGTGAGATAAACAGAGGTGCACTGGCCTTTGGAATGCATGGTCTCCCCTCTGTGACACAAAGTCCAGTTTGTGGATCTTTGGTCACACCAGCTGCATTCCACTGCTTAATATCTTCTGAGGTAGCATATGTCTGTAAATCCTGCAATGTTTGATCCAACAGTGGCATTTCAGGGGTGAGCATTGGCATCTGGATCATGGCAGGCTGGGTAAGGGCCGCCTCTTTTGCTACTTTGTCAGCTAGAGCATTTCCCTTTGCAATATCAGTTTGTTCATTTGTGTGTGCCCTACAGTGTAGGATAGCAAGGGATCTTGGCAGTTGTATGGCTTTGAGTAAAGCCTTCACCAGAGATGAATGTGAGATGGATTTTCCATCTGCTGCAATGAATCCTCTCTTTTCCCAAATTATTCCAAAATCGTGGCACACGCCAAACGCATATCTGGAATCTGTGTAAATATTTACATCCTGTCCCTCAAAAAGCTGACATGCTCTTGTGAGGGCAATCAGCTCAGCGGCCTGAGCTGACTGGTATGGGATGGGTTTTGCTTCAAGTACTTTATCTGGCAACTGCACCACCGCATATCCTGCATGGTAAACAGTATCAGTGGGTCTCGAGCAAGAGCCATCTACAAAAACATTCTGTGCCTCTGGAAGAGCCACAGAAGACATATCCTGTCTTGGGGAGGTGTCCTGATGAATCAATTCCAGGCAATCATGCTGTGGAGCAACTTCATCCTGCTCTCCCTTTAAGCCTAATAAGGCATTCAAAATTGGAGCTGGACCTGAAGTGGGAGAGGTATATTTTATTCTCAACTTAGGGTTTGACAACAGTATAACCTCATATCCACTAAGTCTCTGGGCTGACATGTGTTGGGTATGTATATTCTTGAGTAGAATAGACACATTGTGGGTGGTATGTAAGGTGGTCTCATGTCCCAGAGTGAGTGACGTAGCCATTTGGACCACCATAGCGCATGATGCTAGTGTTCTGAGACACGCAGGCATGCCTTGGACCTGTACTGGAACCATTTTTGAGAAAAAAGCAACAGGGCGGAGTTTTCCTCCATGCTCCTGGGCCAGGACCCCTGCCATAGTTTTACAATTTTCCCTAGCATACAGATGAAACATTTGATCATATGCGGGCAGACCAAGACCAGGGGCTATTACCATAGCATTTTTCAGATACACAAAAGCATTGCACATATCATCTGACCATTTCACAAGATCTGACATTTCTGAACCTGTGGCTTGTCTCAAAATGTTGTCATAGTAGGAACAGTCAGGTATCCATTGGCGGCAGTAACCAATCATACCAAGAAAGGTGAGCATGTCCTTCTTGGTCAATGGGCGGGGCAGACCCATAAGAGCCGCAGCTCTTTTGTGGCTGACTTTCCTTTCACCTTTTGTGAGAACAAAACCAAGGTATTCAACAGTTTTCTGACACCATTGTAGCTTTTTCTTAGACACTTTATGACCACATTCACATAACCAGTTCATGAGATCTACACTATCCCCTTGGCTGGCTGCCCGATTAACACTACAGAGAAGCAAATCATCTGCGTATTGAACCAAAACTGAACCATGGCGAGGAGTCCATGGCTTTAAGGTAGCTTGGAGGACGACAGAGTAGACCACAGGCGAATCTACATACCCTTGCGGTAACTTACACCAAGCAAGGGTCTTTTTTCTGTAATGAAACGCAAAAATTGGGCGTGTCTCCTTGGCAACAGGGATTGAAAAAAATGCATTTGTCAGATCAATCACTGTGAAAAACTCAGCATCAGCTGGGATGGAGGAAATGAGTGTTGGTACATCAGGCATTATTGGAGCAATGGGAATCACAAGATCATTAATGGCCCTCAGGTCCTGCACAAATCTGTAAGAGCCATCCGGCTTCTTAACTGGATTTATTGGGCTATTGTATGGTGAAATCACCTCTTCAAGGACTCCTTCCTTGAGAAAGTGTTCCACCATGGGCGCTATTCCTTCCTCCTTTTCTTTTGACAAAGGGTATTGTTTGTGAAACTCAGGTTGAGCCCATGGCTTCAGTGTGGCCTTATATGGAGTGCAGGAAATGGATCCCACATCCAAGGCACTTTTTGCCCAAACTTTGTCATTAATTGTTCCAGCAGGAAATGAGGGGTCTTCTTTAGTAATCATTGTCATGGCAGGGATGATTGGCATTTTGGCAGAGTGAGCCACAATACCACCTCTCTTTGTGGATTTCAAGTTGATGTTCAACTCTCCCAGGAGGTCTCTCCCTAACAAATTAACTGGACAATTGGGTATGATTCTGAATGAGTGATCTAGCAGAGTGATTCCCTGTATGGGGTCAAAAATTGGAAGAGGCGGTGTTTTATAAGTCTTGGTCAGTATCCCATTTATTCCCATGGAAGGTTCAGCATTCATTACCTCTCCCTTATAATAATCCTCACTTAGACTTGAACGAGTAGCCCCGGAGTCCAACAAAAATGGGATTAATTTGCCCTGTATATGTAAGGATACAAGGGGTTGTTCCTTATAAGAATGAGAGACAAGCGGGAATGCTGGGATACCACCTTCTGGGCACCTTCATTTATTTTGTGATTGTGTCTGCCAAGAGATAGGAAACCTCACATTCTGCTGTGGGAGGTCCCTTTGTGGTTGGCCTGGGGAGGGGCTATGCTGGGCGTGGTCCTGAGTTTTATATGGACATTGATTTCTCCAATGATCCTCAGCCCCACAGTTGAAACAACCCGTGTCGCGTCCCCTATTATTCCTCCCTCTTCCCCTAAACCGGCCTCTGCCTCGGTTATTGAAACCCCCCCTTCTCTTGTACGGCGGGTTTGTGTGGGGAAAGGGATCTTCCTGAAAATGAGTGGCCACCGCCTTGGGTATCTCTAGACATCCGGCAGCATCTTTCTCAGTCAATTTCAATTGAAATTGTTCTCTGGTACAAGTGGGCCATTCAGAAATCATCTGTTTTACAGTTAACATGACACTGGGTTTTAGATTGGACAGGAAAGTCTGAATCAGTAGACTATGCATGGTGTCTTGCAATGTCAGTCCTGCCTCTTGTGTCCATGTCTCATTAAATCTTTTCCAAAAATCTAACACAGTTTCTCCTGACTTTTGCTTGCAGGCTACTGCGGTAGGGAGGGAGGATCTAGATTGGAAAGCTCGTTCCATTTCTTCTGAGACCTCTCTCCACATTTTGTCCCTACCATCTTCTGTGTTTAATTTATAATTTGTGGCAGTAATGTCGCCTGCTTCTAAGATGGATATGGTCCCAACATTACCCCAATTCCAAGGGGAAGTTTGTCCCAATATTCCATCGAGGATCAGACGCATATCCTCTTGTGTGTAATTTCTACCTTTACATGCTTTCTTCAAATAGCTCACAGTAGCCGTTGAAGAAACAGTGGGTCTTGGACAATGTTTGACAATCCTATTTATGTCTTCTATCTCAATGGGTTTCTTTAATAGATTGTCTCCTATTGTCATGAAGGGCATCTGTTGTGTATTGGAATCAATACCATATTGGGTATTATGGCGTGTGTGTGATGGACTTAGCATGTCCACTATACCTAGACTATTAGCTGCTCTGAACAGCAGAGAGCCTGAACTAGCGGATTCATCAACAAGTGAGTCATCTGCTTCAGTAGTTGAAGAAACAGCTATTCCCCCTGTCGCTCCCTGTGTGGTAGGAATTTGAACCACACCCTGGGAGGGCGCGGGAGTTTGAACTGTAATTGTCAGATATGCATAAACCAATCAGAATATTACATACGTCAGTCATGCCCAATCATTTGGCATTCATGTAAATTATTATTAAGTGCGTCAAACATGAACTTTTGTTCAGTATAGAAAGCAGACAATTTCCCTATTTAACATTGGCTATAATTATTAATAATCTTGCGACAGGATATATCCAACCGCAGGCTTTCAGTCTTGTGCTAGCTAGAGGAAAAAGGGAAGTTACACCTGAAGGGAAAAGAGGAACCTTAGGCTCTTATCGAAAGTAAAGAACAGTCTTAAAACACAAATTCATCTTTAAGTACTGACTAAGTTTTAAAATGGATACTTATCTTAAAATGGCAGAGCTTAGGCTAAGAGACAAAATGGCGGTATGGTAATGCTGAAAGGCTGATTCCTTCAGTGGCCATCTGGTAGGCTGGTTGATTCCTGACTGAAGCTGAGTGGTGACCAGGGGCGGACTGACAACTCATGGGGCCCCCGGGCAATAGGGGATCATGGGGCCCCTGTGTCCTTGCCCACACTCAAAACACACCCAAAAAAGCCTATAACAAAGGTACCAGGGGCATTTCATGGGGCCCCCTACAGACCTCGGGCAATGCCTGAGTGCTCGAATGGTCAGTCCGCCCCTGGCGGTGACCCATCTATCCATCCATTGAGGGTTCTCTCCCTTAAGTGCGGTTAGACCTTCTGTATAGAGGTCTAAGTTTCTGGTAGGAGGCTCTCGGTGGAGTGCACAGTGCTAAAGAGTGGAAGCACAGGAGATTCATGACCGTTTCAAGGCATAAAAACAGAACACCAGGCACTTTATCGTGATCATGTATTCACTTTCATGAACTTTTGGGACTTTTTATTTATTTATTTATTAATTTATTTACATATTTATCAATTTATTGTTACTCAAGATTTAAGTATTTAATAAACACACATTTATTTGGTTTCTGAGAAACATATGTATTTTGCTAGGCAAATTATGTCATACATCCCAGGAGCCTTCAGTAAGGAAGGAGAGCTAAGCACACCCCACTGCCTGCATGCCTAGGATAAGGGCAGATGGATTCAAGAAAGTAAATGCTACATGAATCCTCTGCCCTTACTCAAGATGGCCATGGCTAGAAATGCTTGGGGGTGTTTTTCAAAGCAATTTCTCAGGGAAATAAAGCATGGAGACATGGATGGATGGGGGGGTATGCTTTGAATATAAAAAAATAATTAACCACTTGAGCCCCAGAGGATTTACCCCCCTTAATGACCAGGCCTTTTTTTGCTGTTTGGCGCTGCATTAATTCAAATGATAATTGCGCGGTCATGCAATGCTGTACCCAAACGAAATTTACGTCCTTTTTTTCACACAAATAGAGCTTTCTTTTGGTGATATTTGATCACCTGTGCGCTTTTTATTTTTTGCGCTATAAACAAAAAAACCACGAAAATTTTGAAAAAAAACAATATTTTCTACTTTCAGCTATAAAAAATATATCGTAAACTCAAAGTTAGTCATAAATTTAAGCCAAAATGTATTCTGCTACATGTTTTTGGTAAAAAAAAATCCCAATAAGTGTATATTGATTGCTTTGTGTGAAAGTTACAGTGTCTACAAACTATGGTATAGATACTGTAATTTATGCATGTTTTTGCTATACAGTGCTGCACTAATTCAAATGATAATTGCGTGGTCATGCAATGCTGCACCCAAACGAAATCTACGTCCTTTTTTTCACACAAATAGAGCTTTCTTTTGGTGGTATTTGATCACCTGTGCACTTTTTATTTTTTGCGCTATAATAAAAAAAAACGAAAATTTTGAAAAAAAACAATATTTTCTACTTTAAGCTATAAAAAATATATCATAAACTCAAAGTTAGTCATAAATTTAAGCCAAAATGTATTCTGCTACATGTTTTTGGTAAAAAAAATCCCGTGCATTAGCGGGCAAACTGGCGCTATCTAGGAGGGGCGCTAACACTATCGGAAGTCACCAGTGACACTATTACAGTGATCAGTAAAAATCTGTTCACTGTAATCAATGACACTGGTGACAGGGCAGTGAAGGGGTTAACTGGGGGGGGGGGGAGGGGGGCAATCAAGGGGTTAAATGGGATTTCTGGTGCACTAGCGGGCAAACTGGCGCTATCTGGGAGGGGTGCTAACACTATTGGAAGTCGCCAGCGACACTGATACAGTGATCAGTAAAAATTGGTTCACTGATCAGTGACACTGGTGACAGGGCAGTGAAGGGGTTAACTGGGGGGGCGATCAAGGGGTTAAACGGGATTACTGGTGTACTGGCGGGCAAACTGGCGCTATCTGGGAGGGGCGCTAACACTATTGGAAATCGCCAGCGACACTGATACAGTGATCAGTAAAAATTGGTTCACTGATCAGTGACACTGGTGACAGGGCAGTGAAGGGGTTAACTGGGGGGGGGGGCGATCAAGGGGTTAGACGGGACTACTGGTGTATTAGCCGGCAAACTGGCGCTATCTGGGAGGGGCGCTAACTCTATCGGAAGTCGCCAGCGACACTGATCAGTAAAAATCGCTTCACTGATCAGTGACACTGGTGACAGGGCAGTGAAGGGGTTAACTGGGGGGGGGGGGCGATCAGGGGGTTAAATGTGTCCTAGAGTGTTCTAACTGTAGTGTAGTGCTTGTGTACTCACTTTTTGGATGTCTTCTTCTCTGTCTGGAACGGAATGTGTCCAGGCAGAGAAGAATGACATCATATCCTGCCCTGTGTAAATATCAACACAGGACAGGATAGGACAGGGACCGATCATGTGATTTCAGCCAGAAATCACTGGCTGAAATCTAATGATTGATCCCTCCTGGATCGAATCGTATCACCCGCGGGTCAGCGGGAGTACGCGCGCGCGTACCCTACCTGCGAATGTGTCGGGAGCGCGGAGCATGTTTTAAAACGTGCTTTTGCACTCCACTGCCGCCCTGCACACGTATATACACAGTGGCAGGGCGGCAAGCGGTTAAGTAGTGTTTTTCGTTTGTGGTGCCCAGATGCAGTGTAGTTCTGCTTTAACTGCTTCTGCACCACCCTATAGTGGAAATACTGCTACAGGGTGGCATGGATGTGCAAAATCACGTATATATACTTGATTTTGCAGTTCTGGGTAGGGGGCACGTGCGCCGCCATTCACGGCGTCGGCTGTCAATCACTGGGTCCCACCTGCTATGAAGAGCCATGCAAAGCAGCGTGCTGAAGCTGACGGGGAGAGATCTGTATTGTTTACATGCAGACCTTTCCTCTGTCAGTGTTCCTCGGCGATCGCCGGGTGCAGGCGGGGAATCTCTGGCCGGGACCCGGTGATCGACAGCTGAAGCCACCAATGGCAGCGCACCCCCTACCCAGAAATACAAAATCGCATATATATATATATGATTTTGCGCAGCCCTGCCGCCCTGTAGTGGTAGTTCTGCTATAGGGTGGTTGGGAAGTAGTTAAAGAAGTATTAAACCCAAAACCAAAAATGTTATATATTGCACTTTATTAACCATTGGATGTGGTCGCTGCATTCCTTTTTTCAGTTTTTTTTTAGGCTTTTTTCTTTCTGTTTCCTCCTGGTGATCTGACCAATAACAAATCTCCTGTATTAGAGTGCCCCCACTCTGGATGAAGGACCACAGGGGCACCTTTGGACAACAACATTGCCAGGTTGAGGGGAGAGAAGTGTTAAATGTACTAGCAGATTTAGAAACAGAAACAAATTATAGCTGAACTCCAGCTCACACTTTATAAGCAGTTGGACCAAACATTTTTTTTTTTGTCCTTTTGTGATAAAGGTTTTACATAAATAAAATTTGATCGTTGTAAGCACCCCTGTCAGTAATGAATGGTTTGTCTCAACCCTCTAACTGCTACATCTGCAAGAGAGCTTGTTCTGTTGAAAAACGACACTTAGGTTGCATTCACACTTGAGCGTTTTGAAGCTTGAAGCTCGAAGCTCCAAAAAAGCTCAAACAATCAATTGTTCTCTATAGTGGCTGTTCACACCCGATTGCACGGCAACAGCCACCATGGAGAACATATGATTTTTAAGTTTGAGCATTTTTGGAACTTCGCGCTTCGAGCTTCAAGCTACGAAACACTCAAGTGTGAATGCAGCCTTACTGGCCAGACCACTAGGTGAAAATAAGGAAAAGAGAGCCTAAAAATAAACCGAATGCCATCACATATAAGAACTGTCAAGCTGTGATATAATAAATGTTTGCTTTTGGGTTTAATACTGCTTTAAGGCTGGCCATACATTATACAATTTTCCTGAGATTTTTGCTTTAGATTTAACAAAAAAACATATAATATGAGGTCAAACCTAAACAACGCTTTCAGTTGTATCTAATTAGGTGGGCCCTTGCACTACATAGTGGAAGATAAATCTAAAGGAAATTGGGCAGAAAACTGTAAGACAATTGTATAGTGTATGGGCAGCCTAAGACTAGCCATACATTATACAATTTTCCTGAGAATTTTGCTGTAGATTTACCAAAAACCATATAATATAAAGTCAAACCTAAACAACACTTTCAGTTTTATCCAATTAGGCAGGCCCTTGCACTACATAGTTGAAGGTAAATCTAAAGGAAATTGGACAGAAAATTGTATAGTGTATGGCCAGAATTAGTTTGGTATGAATTTGAGAACAAATACATATATATTTATGAAAGGGTGTTCATTCATACAACTTTTTGGGTCTAAATTACTGAGGTTTGTCAACCATGAGCACACAGTACACTGAAGAGTAGGATTTACTCTTTCAGCTGAAAATAATGAGTATTTTCCCTTTTGTCTTCCATGTGCTCCTAAGGGATTTGCGACACACTTTTTGTTATGAGGTTTGTATATACACACTACATAAAGGAATTAAACTAGAAATGCGCCATCCGGCATTCCTTTCATTATATTTGCATATGAGTCTACCATTAAATGGGATGCCGCAAAATCCCCGCTTAATTAGAACACTGCTTTTGCATGGCAATCAACTTGATTATCAGATCAGTGTTTATGACAGGATAGCTTCACCATAATTACAGAACAAGGCGATTCACCAACACTGCTGACTAAAATAAAATGCACCCCAGGCTGGAAAGCAAAAAGTATGCAAGGCCTAACATTATCATGATCCCATTAACCTGATATGATTTAATTAATGAAAGTATGTAACTAGTGAAGTGCAATCAATGAAAACACTTGTAACCACTTCACAGATGTGTTATTATCAGGGATATTCTTGCCACGAGACATTGGAAAAAGCTTGTCTCAGGTGATGCACTTTAAAATGTTACTAAACCCCGGACCCTGCATTCACTATATCCGGTCTCCCCGGACCCTGCATTCACTATATCCGGTCTCCCCGGACCCTGCATTCACTATATCCAGTCTCCCACAGTGCACAGAACATGGAAATGCAATTATTTGGGTAAATATAAACTGCTAAATACCTTTTCTCATCAGCAGTTAGCGCAGTCTTGTGACTTCTATCAGTGTTCAGCGCTGCACTGGTTAAAGCTTGTAGGAGGAGTTTTCTTTCCACTCTAAGAGAATGCAGAACCCCTGACCTCTGTCTGGACAGTGCTGAGTGGCCCTGTGCTGATCCCAAGAAAAAAAAACAAACCTCTCTAGCAATACACACCAAACTGAGCATGTGCAGAGTGACTCCACACAATATGTCTTATCAGGAGATAAGAGGGGGGCACTAGAAAAAGGGGAGGATCAGAGAAGACAGGATCAAACAGATGTTTTACACAATGCAGAGGATTAACCCCTTATGCTCAACAGTGAGTATAACAAGCATGCTTTACTGTATATACAGACTGATTTTACTGTTGTGGGTTCAGTCACACGTTAATATATGCACATATTTAAGAGGGGGATACTGGAAGAAGGGGACGATCAGAGAAGTCCGGATCGAACAGCTTTTTTACACAATGCAGAGGATTAACCCCTTAGGCTCCACAGTGAGTATAACAAGCAAGCTTTACTGCGTATACAGGCCGATTTTACTGTTGTGGGTTCAGTCACACGTTATTATATGCACAGATTTATTTGGTTTATGCACTGACAGCACAACATATATATTTTGCTAGGTGATTTCTGGATTGGTGTGTAGATACAGTGAGTGCTGCTGTCTCCTATTCGGTGATTGTTTTGGTTTTGTTAAATCTTAGACCGTGTAAGTGACACTTCAGCTCGGGATATTTTTGCCATTTTAATCATTTGCCTAGGCCCAGAAATTAGGAAGTAACTGAAGAAATCTAAAAAAAAAAGTTCACACAAGTAAATTTGATATACTTTTCTATCTGTTCACTAATACCAGCAGCATAAGGATTAAAAATAGTCATTGTTGATTGAGATAGTGAAGTTCCACTTTAAGACTGGAGGAAAGTAGGTTTAAGCTGAAATTGTGGAAGATTCTTTACAGTCAGAAGGGGAGGATCAGTGAAGTCAGGATCAAACAGCCTTTTACACAATGCAGAGGATTAACCCCTTAGGTTCCATAGTGAGTATATCAAACATGCTTTACTGCATATACAGACTGATTTTACTGTTATGGGTTTGGTAACACTTTAAGGACAGACTGACATGATGTTCGCACCTTTGAAAGTTGCGCAGATGCTTCCTATCTATGGAGTTAAACTATTTATGGTTGAACTGGATGGACTTTTGTCTTTTTTCAGCCAGACTAACTATGTAAAACTGCTACCAAAGATGATGAGACTGGTTTACTAAAGGAGTCAAGTCACCAGTCACACCGCTGAGATTTCAAATCGCACAATTTGTTTGCAATTTCAGTGTGATGTCAGGTGCGATTTATGAAGACTTTATTGCTACTTCGAATGATATTCAATGGATTCTTACAATTTGCAGTGCGATTTCTATTATATTCTATGTATGTGAAATCGCAACAAAACTGCAGAAAAAGTAATGCAAGAACTACTTTAGAAACTGCGCTACAGCAAATCGCACATGTTGAGACACTGACATTCACATTCATTAGGTGTGATTTCAATCTGCAAATCGCACCTGAAATTGCTCCGGTATGACCGAGCACTAAAAGTTGTATTAAAACCTCAGTGTTTTCTTTTTTAAATGAACACATTGATTACAATAAAATAAACATTCCTCAGTAGCGTATTTGGTAAAATTGCAGTTTGCAAGTTTCACTGCTGTTGGCTCCTGCTCTGTGAGTGCTGCTTCCCTGAATGTCTGGTCTTTACAGGTCAGAGTTAACAGCGGGCAGTGCAGTCTGGAGTCAGTCTGTTAGCTTGGAGAAGGAAGAAGGAGCAGGAAGTTCCTTGCCATTCTAGGCTAGGAGGTTTTGTGTTTCTATTGATGTACACAGTGTAGGGAGACACAACTGTACTGTAGTCTCTGCGTGCAACGACACTATAGGATGCTGGGAGAGAAAGGATCCACCCTGAAGCAGGAAACCTTTGGAAGATGTCATCAGGCAAGGATTAAAGTGCTAAACCCACGATCCTGCATTGCCTCTATCTGGTCTCCCACAGTACACAGAACATGGAAATGCAATTATTTTAGTAAATATAAACCACTAAATACCTTTTCTCATCAGCAGTTAGAGCAATCTTGTGACTTCTATCAGTGTTCACTGAGCACTGGTTAAAGCTTCTTGGAGGAGTTTTCATTCTGCTTTAGGAGGATGCAGGACCCCTGACCTCTGTCTGGACAGTGCTCATTGACCCTGTGCTGATCCCAAGAAAAAAAAAAAAACCTCTCTGGCACCGGAAGAAGGGGAGGATCAGAGAAGTGCTGATGGTCCTGTGCTGATCACATGCACTGTCCCAAGAGAAAAAAGAAAACAGTCTCTAGCAATACACACCAAACTGAGCATGTGCAGAGTGTCTCCACATACTCTTCCAACCACTCCATCCCCCACAGTTTTTACCTCTTGTACCTCTATCCCCTCCCTCCTAGATTGTAAGCTCCAAGGAGCAGGACCATTGAATCTGTCTTGTATTGAATTGTATTGTTGCTATACTGTCTCGTGTACTGTCTCCCACCATAATGTAAAGTGCTGAGCAAACTGTCGGCGCTATATAAATCCTGTATAATAATAATAATAACAGGTCTTATCAGGAGATAAGAGGGGGACACTGAAAGAAGGGGAGGATCAGAGATCCAACAGCCTTTCTACACAATGCAGAGGATTAACCCCTTAGATTCCACAGTGAGTATAACAAGCATGCTTTACCGCATATACAGATTGATTTTACTGTTGTGGGTTTAGTAACACTTTAAGTGTCCATTTATACCAGCCGCTGTGTTAGGGTTGCCAGCTCATCCCTTTAACCACTTGCCCTCCTGAGGATTTACCCCCCTTAATGACCAAGCCTCATTTTGCTACTCGGCGCTGCATCAATTCAACTGATAATTGCGCAGTCATGCAATGCTGCTCCCAAACGAAATGTACGTCCTTTTTTTCACACAAATAGAGTTTGTGGCAACAAATGAGATCTGCAAAATACTTACAGTGCTTCTTATCAAATTCCTTGGGGCGTCTACTTTCCAAAAAGGGGTCATTTGGGGGGGGGGGGGTTAGGTGCTATCCTGGCTTTCCAGGGCCTCCGAAACTGTGATAGGTAGTCTGGAAGTGTAATGAGGAAATAAAGCCCTTTAACCTCCCTAGCGGTATTCCCGAGTGTAGCTCGGGGTAAAATGTCAGTGCCAAAAGCGGTAACCCTAAGCTACACTCGGGCTTACCATGCGGCGCTGCATAGGAAGTCCCTGCAGAGCTTACCTTGTCCTTCGCTCCCACGATGTGTCCCCTGCAGCGTCCCCGGCCATTTCCTCAGGCCGATGCCGGCATCCGGCTTCTGTGTTCCGATCCCTGTGACGTCGGGATGTACGGGATGTCATTTTTTTTCCAAACAAATTTTACATAGTAAAACATTGCTGTTTCAACCCATTTCACATACATTTTGTCCCTAGTGCTTTGTCCTGTGCCCTGCTTGCATTTTGTCTGTTCTTTCTGCCTGGAAACTTAGAAAAGTCCATGGCGCCCAAAAAGTGTCCCTTTACGTCAAAAGTGAGTTTAGATCAGCTAGAGAACAGCGATAGTAAATTAGAACCACTTGCAGAATTGAGTGATAATGATTCGTGGGGAAATTCATCATCAGACACTGAAAACGATTTTGCGACTTTGCTCAGCAATCTGCAAATTTGGCGCTCTATTTCAAATTTCAGTATTTTCAGTTTGATTATATTATTGAATTAAATGTATTATTATTATTATATTATTATTTTTTATGATTATTAAATTATAATTTATGATTTTGTGTTTCAAATTTCATCATACCCGGGATGTTTCCTAGACTCTTGTTCAGACAGATTTCAGTGAGTTATTCCTAAAAATTAGCCTACAATAAAAAAAACTACATATTTCCATTCAAAATAATGGTACCGCTTTCAGCATCAAAAATCTGAAATAATCAGACAGCCAGGGAGGTTAAAAGCCTGAAGGTGCTTATTGGAGTTTGGGGTCCTGTACTTGGCTAGACTGCCAAAACGTCTCTCACATGTGGTACCCCCATACTCGGGAGAACTAATTTTTTTTTGTCATTTTCCAAAAACTTGTGGTAAAAAAATAAATTCTTCTATTGTTTCAGCATGCCTCTCAGCAAATAGTTTGGGGTGTCTACTTTCCAAAAAGGGGCCGTTTTGGGGGGTGGGGGCATTCTATGTCCAGTATTAGAAGTTTATGCCACACATCATTCACTCTTCTAACCACCTGAAAATCAAGCCTTTTCTGACACTTTTTGTTCACATGAAAATATTCAGCATTTTTTGCTAGGAAATTAATTTAAACCCCCAAACATTATATATATATTTTAAAGCATACACCCTAGTGAATAAAATGGTGGGTACTACAATTTCTATGGCACATAGTACTCGCGCAGCGATTTTTAAACTTTTAATGCACAAAAACACAATATATTGGCAAATTATTTGGTAAAATATAAAAGATAATGGTATGCCGAGTAAATAGATACCAAACATGACATGCTTTAAAACTGCGCATGCCCCGTGCAATGGCGACAAACTGCAAACATTTTTAATATCCATAGGCAACGCTTTAAAAGCCTTTAAAAGCTACCATTTTAGATTTACAGAGGAGGTCTAGTGTTTACTGCCCTTGATCTGACGTTCATGGCAATACCTCACATGCATGGTGCAACCGCTGTTTACATACCGGCACATTTGATTTTTTTAATAATTTTTACACTGTACCTGTAATTTTTTTTTTGATCACTTTTAATGCTATAACAGGGAATGCAAATATCTCCTATAACTTCAATGGGCATTGTCATATATTCTTTTTTGAGAAATCTGAGGTCTATCAGACTCTGGATATCTCCTCTGCCCTTACATTATCTAATCAAACCAAAATCGGTGTGATCAGATGCTTCCCCAATTTACAAATGGCGCTGTTTATATCCTGCGAAACTGAAGTGTGAAATGCTTGTAGCTTTTGAATTCTTAGACTATAGAGATGATTGGCACCACTCTGGTCTCCAATCAGCTCTATGGTCAGATGGCAGAAGCTCCAGCTGCATTTTCAGGTTCCCCCAATGGCACGGGACTGCCTGAGAAGGCCGTGGAAGGCAGCAAGGGAGGGGGGCATCATATCCCACTGCTTGTAAAAGCAATCCTGCAGCTAATTAGCCACTAGGATTGCTTTTACATGAATGCTGATCGCCGGCTGAAAAAAATTATTGCAGCTGTAGGCATCGTCCTGGTATAACCACTCAAAGTCCAGTGATGTACCAGTACGTTGCTGGTCCTTGTTGGGTGTATATGCTATGTTCTTCTTTTTTATTGTATGCAGCCTGTGGACTGAATGTGAAAAAAGAGAAGAAATCTCCGCCAAAAAAAGTGTGTGGTATGCCCACCATTAGAATATACCGCCCTGCATCCACCCACTTCTAATGGTGGGCACACATTAGGTCACACTTTGCCACAAGCGCCAGTTCCAAGATTGAACAAATGTCTAAATAGTGGCACGCTTGAATAAAAATTGTCCACGTATAAGTGGTACGCCATATGGAGAAAGGATGACACCAAGTCCCAAACTAAACTTGCCACTGCTCCCCATGTAGTCTGGGCATCCAGGGGGCTCCACGTGACTATCTTTTCTCTCATAAATCTGAAACTTATAAGTATAGCCTGTTGCCCTCTCACAGGTCTTCTACATCTTGACCCCATATCTGGCATGCTTGCAGGGGAGAAATTGTTTGACTGCAAGGCGGCCAGAAAAATGAATGAGGGACTCATCAACGCAGATTTTTTGCTGGGGAGTATAGACATCTGCAAATTTTTGGTTAAGGTGATTTGCGAGGGGCTGAATTTTGTGGAGCCGGTCAAATTCAGGGTCACCCCGAGGACGACAGAGTGTATTGTCATTGAAATGCATAAAACACATTATACTCTCATATCTATGCCTGGCCATGGCAGCAGAGAACACGGCATATGATGAATCGGGTCTGCGGACCAATACAAGCGCAATTCATTTTTTTAGTAATGCCCATGTTGAGGGTTAGGCCCCAAAAAAATTTAATTTCGAAAACCGTAATGAGTTTCCATGCGACTGGTCTGGCAAGGTTTGAATTTGGGTTGGCGGCGATAAATTGTTGTGCATATAAATTGCTTTGATCCACAATCAACGCATACAGATATTCCGTGAAAAACAGCTCCAAAAATCAAGGGGAGTAGTTAAATTTGCTATTTCCACCTGAATTCTGGGTTGGGCAGTGAATGGGGGAAGTACGGGTGCTGCAGAATTTGTGCGCTGTCAATCGGGATTTGCAAACACATCCAGAAGGATACTAGGGGCTCTACGGGTTTGTGTGCGAATTCTTTGTGGTTGCGTGCAATACTTGTGCTCGCCACCGCACCAGCTTGTACTGCAGTTATGGGACTCAGCACGTCGCCAAGTCATACTGCAGTGCTGGTATTATTATTATTATACAGGATTTATTGCGCCAACAGTTTACTCAGCACTACAATATAATGGGAGACAATACAGAACAATACAGTTCAATACAAGAGGGTTAGGAGGACCTGATCCTTGGAGCTTACAATCTAAGAGATATGTGAAAGACCAGGATGTACTAGGCCACTAGTACTCGCCAGTTCACCAAAAGGTAGCGCGGCACTAGTACTGGCACTCTGCTGCATATGAATCAAAATTTACTGACAAGTGCTAACAGAGATCAAGCCTGATTCTGCCATCACTGCGGTTTTGTGTGTAATATATCAAGTGACAGTGACCTGCTGACACTGCACTTGCTGGGGTAGAAAGGGGGGGGTAAGCATAGGGGATAAATGCACGTGCTGGCAGGTGCCGGGGCTGATACCGCTAACGCTGCGTTTTTGGGGACGCTATACTAATGTTTACACTGGTATAGTGCTGATCTGATCAAAGATATTAATCCGTTCAGACACTATACTAGCAATGGAGGTTTATTGTGCATGAGTGTGTTCCTGGCAATCAAGGGGTTAAATGTGATGACTGGTGTACTGACGGGCAATCAGACGCCATCTGGGACGGGCTTGAAAACCACGGAAGTGCAAATAATTTTTATATATATATATATATATATATATATATGTGTGTGTGATTTTGTGCACCCATGCTGCCCTGTAGCAGTATTTCTGCTGTAGGGTGGTCAGGAAGCGGTTACAGAAGCGGTTTGTGTTATGTCGCTGCATTACGTTAACTGATAATTGCGCGGTCATGCAACACTGCACCCAAATTAAATTTACATCCTTTTTTTCCCACAAATTGAGCTTTCTTTCGGTGGTATTTGATCGCCTGTGCGTTTTTTTTATTTTTTGCGCTATAAAAAAAAAGGCTGACAATTTTGAGAAAAAAAAAATATTTTGGACTTTTTACTATAAAACATGTCCAGTAAAAAAATGTAAAAATCAAATTTTGTCATAAATTTCTGCCAAAATGCATTCTGCGACATGTCTTTGCTAAAAAAAAATCCCAATACGTGTAAATTAATTGGTTTACGTGAAAGTTATAGCGTTTACAAATGGCGGTATAGATACTGGATTTTTAATTTGTTTAATACTAATAATGGCGGCGATCAACGACTTATGGTGAGACTGCGGCGGACATTCTGACACTGGGGAGCACTGACTTGGGGTCACTGACATTCCCAGTGACACCAATACAGTGATCAGTGCAAAAAAAAAACACTGACACTGTACTAATGGCACTGGGGAGGAAGGGGTTAACTTTTTTTAGGCAATGAAAGGGTTAACTATGTGAGGGGAGTGTTTTACTAGGGGGTGGGGGTGTGTACTTCACAGGAACATGCTGATTCCGAGAGATAAACTGCTCTCTCAGGATCAGCTTGCTTGGAACTGACAGGGAGCAGAGCTGCAGTGTAAACACTCGCGCGCGCCCCCTACCTGTTTTGCAGAATGACATTTAAAAACGTGATTCTGCACAGCGGTGCCGCCCTGCCGCAGTATAAACACTGTGGCTGGACGGCAGCCAGTTAAACCCTAACACATATTCATTACACAGGTTCTGAGGCTAATTTAATGCAGATAAGGCACTAAGTGAGTTTAATTACCATCTTAATCAGCCACAGAACCTGTGTAATTCATATGTGATTGGTTGTAAAGGGATGAGGTGGCAAATCTACGCTGCGTTCTAATGCAGTGGTTGGTGTGTGATGTGGCCTGGCAGGATCACCACACTGTACCATACTGTTCCTTTTTTTTTTTGGCCTTTTGTTAAATGAACTTTATTGAAATGTCACACAGACATTTAATAAAGTTCAAGTGGCCAGCGAGTGGTGCCTGCGTTGCATTGAAGAAAGGTAGCACATGCACTACGTTTTTCTGCACACCATGCTCACACACCACCACAACACAGTGGTGTGAAACGGGCACTAGGGTGGCCAGCTCATCCCTTTAAAACTGAACACATATGAATTAAACAGGTTATGTGGCTGTTTTTATCCGCCTCCCGTCCGCCATATTAGGTAATGACGGGCGCAAGGCGGTTCTCTCGTTCTGGGAGGATGCAGTGCGGCGATCAGTGGTGCGCTGTGTCCCTTGGACACAGCGGATCACTGATCAACGGAAAGAGCTGAGGATGTCGGCTCGGTCATGTGATCAGCTGGGTCCAATCACAGCTGATCACTTGTAAATAGGGAAATGTCAGTTGTTATTATTATTATTATACAGTATTTATATAGCGCCAACAGTTCACTCAGCGCTGTACATTACAGTTATCAGCATTTCTCTCCTCACGAGCTGTCACGCTGACAGCTCGAGAGGAGAGGAGAGCCGGTAATCGGCATTACTCAGTGGGGACATGTACACTGATCATCAGGGCACTGATGATCACTGTGCTCTGATGATCAGTGTAGCCCCAGCAGTGCCACCTATTAGTGCCCATAAGTGCCAGCTGTCAGTGCTCATCCATGCCATCTGCCAGTGCCCATCAGTGCCACATCAATGCCACATATCAGTGCCCATCTGAGCTGCCTTTCAGTGTTACCTATCAGTGCCAGTCAGTGCCACCTATCAGTGCTGCCAGTCAGTGCCAGTCAGTGCTGCCTATTAGTGCCAGTCAGTGCCGCCTATCAATGCGCATCATTGCCGCTTATCAGTGCCCGTCAGTGCCGCCTATCAGTGCCAGTCAGTGCCGCCTATCAGTGCAAGTCAGTGCCGCCTATCAGTGCCACCTATCTGTGCCGCCTATCAGTGCCATGTATGAGTGCTGCCTTTCAGTGCTCATCAGTGATGCCTGTCAATGCCCCTCAGTGCCACCTATCAGTGTCCATCAGTGCAGCCTATCAGTGCCCATCACTGCAGCCTCATTAGCGCACATCAGTGAAGGAAAAAAATCACTTATTTACAAAATTTTATAACAAAAACTAAGAAAAAACTTTTTTCCCCCAAATTTTCAGTTGTTTTTGGTTTGTTTAGCAAAAAATTAAAAAATCCAGAGGTGATTAAATACCACCAAAAGAAAGCTCTATTTGTCTCAAAAAAAATTATAAAAATGTAATATGGGTACAATGTTGCATGACCGCGCAATTGTCATTCAAAGTGTGACAGCGCTGAAAGATGAAAATTGGCCTGGGCAGGAAGGGGGTATAAGTGCCCTGTAGGCTTGTGGTTAAAGTGGGAATTAAACTCACTTAGTGTCTTATCTGCATTAAATTAGCCTCAGAACCTGTATAGTTAATATGTGTTCGGTCATAAAGGGATGAGGTGGCCACCCTACTGGACACACAGGAGACAAGGAACCACATCTGGTGTGAATGGACCCTAAAAGATAGTAAATGATTAAAACAGCTCATGAAATTCCTTAACTACTTGCCCTCCAGAGGGTTTACCCCCCTTCCTGACCATTCCATGTATTGCGTTACGGCGCTGCATTACTTTAACTGACAATTGCACGGTCATGCAGAGCTGCACCCAAATGAAATTTACGTCCTTTTTTTCCACAAATAGAGCTTTCTTTGATTGCCTGTGCGTTTATTTTTTGCGCTATAAAAAAAAGCCCGACAATTTAGAGAAAAAAAACAATATTTTTGACTTTTTGCTATTAAACATGTCCAGTAAAAAAATTAAAAAAAATCAAATTTCATCATAAATTTAGGCCAAAATGTATTCTGCTACATCCCAATACGTGTAAATTGATTTATGTGAAAGTTATAGTGTTTACAAATATATATACTGGGTTTTTGGGTTTTTTTTACTAGTAATGGTGGTGATCAGCAACTTATAGCAGGACTGCGGCGGGCATTCTGACACTGGGGGGTAACAGACTTGGTGTCACTGACATCCCCAGTGACACCAATACAGTGATCAATGCTAATAAAAAGCACTGACACTGTACTAATGACACTGGGCAGGAAGGTGTTAACATGTGGGGCGATCAAAGGGTTAACTGTGTGCTGTGTGTGTGCTTCTCTGCAAGCACACTGGTTTGTATGGCTCTGCTATACAAAGCCATGCATAGCAGTGGGCAGGAGTTGACAGGGAGAGATCTGTATTGTTTACTTACAGTTTTCTCCCTCCGTCCGTAATTCTCCTCGATCACTAGGTGCCGGTGAGTAATTACTGGCTGGGACCCAGTGATGGATAGCCGAGGCCGCGAATAGTGGTGCAGGTAGGGCCCTACCCGAAAATGCAAAATCTCATATATACATGATTTTTCACACCCCTGCCACCCTGTAACAGTATATCTGCTATAGGGTGGTGGGAAAGCGGTTGAAAACTCAAGGGTTTAAGGTCATTTTAAGATTTTTCACTCAATAAATTGTAGTTCTGCTTGATTTGGATAAAAATCATGTGCGCATGAACTGGATTACCAGCAATTTGTTTTTCATAAGACTAGATAACTGTCTAATTTCTTCAGTGCAGATTCTCCACTCATTCAGTAACTCAGCCTCTGTTTCTTCATGTATCTTGTATGTCCACACATATCCTCCATTCAATACAAAAACAGACTGGTATGTTATTTGTCATCAAAATCGTACAAAATTCTAGAAATGGGTGACCCTGCTGACTCAACAAAAGTGTATTACGCATCCAATTTTCATTGAAGGAGTAGAGCTGAAGACTATCAGCTGAACAGGGCCTGCAGTCAATTAGATGCAGGCCCTGTTCAGTAATCAGACAGCCAGCGCCCACGGCTGTCAAAATACAATAGCCCAGAACAGGGGCGGACTGACAACTCATGGGGCCCCCGGGCAATATGGGATCATGGGGCCCCTGTGTCCTTGCCCACACTCAAAGCACACCCAAAAAAGCCTATAAAAGGTACCAGGGGCATTTCATTGGGCCCCTGTGTCCTTGCCCACACTCAAAGCACACCCAAAAAAGTCTATAAAAGGTACCAGTAGCATTTCATGGGGCCCCCTACTGACCCTGGGCCCTCTTGGGCAGTGCCCGAGTTTCCAAATGGTCAGTCCGCCCCTGTTACCAGCCATACTTTCTGAGCTACCATCCCAGGGATCGGCTGCATTGGATAAAGATTCATAATACCAGAGGGTAATCCTCCCACACTATTTGCTGGAACATTCTTCCACCAACATCCAGGAATGTTCAACCATTAGGGTTAGGGAGAACCTGAAAAATAGATTTCAGCTCAGTTGGCTACAGCTCAGTCATTAGTACACAATTTAGCCCGCTCAGGGCAGGGATGCCACAAAGAAAATAGCCATGCAACTTGGGTCATCCATCAAGTTATGTTACCTCTTATGGCAAGTGGACATTTGTTCTTAAAATTAACATAACAAACAAATGCATAAACAAACATGTATAACCTATAGTTCTTTTACAACAAGTCCTGTCTCAGACAATGCCTTCCCATGATGGTGTCTGGTGTGGTTCTCACTTTACCTCCCATACCCTGAACTTCCTCTTCCTAATGCACATTAATAGATTGAATAATATACAGTAATCTAAATATATTCATTGATTTTACTGTGTCTGAAGGCATAGGAAGAGAATTTGGGTACAAAGATGGAACATAGTTCCAGTGCTGAGTAGCTTTTATTCAAACGTTCCCTTTTTGAAGCATTTAGTTGATATTAAATGGTTTAACCACTTCAATACCGGACACTCCAAAAATAGGGGCAGTGCCCACAGGAACAATAAATGCAAATATTATACATTAGTATAACCATGCCACACTGATTAAATAACAAGGTGAAGCTGACATCAGAGTGATCTCATCATGCAGGAGCATCTAAGAGGACTTGCCAACAGACACATAACACCCTAACCACTTCAATACCGGGCACTTTTACCCCCTTCCTGCCCAGGTCAATTTTCAGGTTTCAGCGCTCTCACACTTTGAAGGACAATTGCTCGTTCATGCAACACTGTACCCAAACTAAAATTTTTTTAATTTTGTTCACACAACTAGAGCTTCTTTTGGTGGTATTTAATCACCACTGGGAGTTTTATTTTTTGCTAAATTAACAAAAAAAGACCGAAAATTTTGAAAAAGAAACCCACGTTTTTCTTTGTTTCTGTTATAAAAGTTTGCAAATAAATAATTGTTCATAAATTTAGGCCAAGATGTATTCTACTACATTTCTTTGGTGAAAATAACCCAAAACAGTATTTGTTATTTAGTCTGTAAGAAAGTTATAGAGTTCACAAACTATTGGATATATCTGAAAATTGATCAGTCCTGAAGTACTGACAGCCAATCTAATTTCTTGAGGCCCAAAAATGTCAGAACAATACAGATATCCCCCAAATGACCCCTTTTTGCAAAGTAGACAGTCCGACGTACTTCATAAGAGGCATGGCGAGTGGAAAATGGAAAATGAAGGAATTAAAAAAATTATTTTCACAATTTCTTTTTTTACTTACTGTCTCCAGTACAGTACAGCATCATCATGTAGCTGGTGTGGTGGTGATCAGGGACACTGACTGGTGACAGTACGAAAAAAAGAAAAATTGATAATTTATTTTTCAATTTTTTTTTAATTTTTTATAAAAAATTTTCTCTTTTTTCAAGATTTTCTTTTCATATGACACTATGACCAAAGTAGTATAATGTTACCATGGTAACATTGTACTATTTTGGGGAAGTGAGCAGTATTTTTTTTTTTTGTACACAATTTGATTGCTTATAGCAAAAAATGTATTTGCTATAAGCAAGCATTTAACTGAATGAAATCAATACATTCAGGTTTTTTTTGTTGTGATTAGTTGTAATTGGCCACGGCTAATCACATGACACAGATGGGCTGTGATTGGCCCAGCCTGTGCATGTGATCACTGTGACCATTCACAGCTAGACACACTTGTATACAATGGTTGGCATGAAAGGAAGCCATCCATTGTATACAACTGTCATATGACCTGCTGTGATTGGTCTGCCTACGGTCTTTGCTTCAACTCCTTCCCCTGCCCCAACTTGCACAGCAACTCTAATGTGAGGAGGCCTCTGATTGGGTGATTGATGTGGGGGGGGGGGGGGCTCTGATAGGGATCCTGATGTAAGGGGAAGACTATAAAGTAAGAGGCACTCTGATGGAGACCCTCGTGTATGGTAGGACTCTAATGTAAAAACAACCCTGATGTAAGGGGTGTTTGATAGGGAAATAGTCCAAAATAGTCTGCACTCAGCAGGATCTCAAAATATAAGACACTTTATAGAAACATAATGATAAAATCCATGTCTGTAAATCTGCTAGCTAGTCTTATCTTTGTTTCAATAAAGTCTCTTATGTTTTGAGATCCTGCTGGGTGCTGACGATTGTTAACATTTTTGACGGTTATTGGCTGAGTTTGAGTCTGAGCACAGTTTCAACCTTAAATATGAATCTGAGCTGAGCGTATTTACTTTATTTTCTTTGATATTTATCCATCTCTGCTAGGGACCCTGTTGTAGTAGAGACTCTGACTCTGAAAAGGATCTCTGATAGGAACAAGACTTTATCCATCCCATTGGTGACGTATCCTCAGTTAGCACAGATTGAGGAGTAAGGTCAGTTGAGGGTGCCTATGGTCTCTGCTTCAACCCCTCTCTTCTCACCAACTTGCACAGGGTCTCTGATGGGGGCCTTAATATAAGGGTAGTCTCTGATGTAAGGGGGACTTTTTTGAGGCTGTGAATATTTGTAAAATATACGAATCGGCCCTGGTACTTAAAAGTGTGGATACTGGTCTATGCACATTGTACAGGATCATTGTACAAGTCATGGCAAGGATCATATGCAAAATGCAGCATTCCATGACAAGTTTATCTGAAATATGAGTGCCCTATGTTGTTGGACTTTATGTATCCCTCTTTGCCTTAATAAATTCTCCATCTGCATTTGCAGGTAATAAGACTTTATTCTCAACTGGTCATCATCTATTTTTTTGAATGTCTCTTTTAAACTTGAAGTCTTGAATCTTTTTTATGTTCTAGATGATTATAAAAATGCAGCATGTACTAATTACCCAGAAAAATAAAGCCATCACCATGCCAACTGAAATTTCTACTTTTCATTTTATATACGTTTTTTCCTGTTAGAAACTCCAGAAGCCAAACATGACACATATAAAATTGTAAGCCATTTAAATGTAACACTTGTATGTCTAAGGCTCTGTTCACACTATTGCTATTGCAGATGCGACTTAAGTTGCAGATGACAATGGAAATCACATTGTTTTTTATGATGCCCTTTCGCATCAATGCAACTCAGCAAGGTTCCATTATGGAAATGAATCCTGTATTACCTTGGTGTGATTCCAGCATGATTTTTTCCCCTTAGAATATGCAAACCACATCCAAGTTGCACTACTTAATCCCACTGAAAATTGTAAAATTGGTGTGAACCTAGACAAGTTCATATATACCTTACTTTGTTACCTTAGACCTACATCTGTTTTTGGAATTATGTAGGTTGGATTTAAACTGTATACCATGGAGCTGCATTCTTGTTAGGCAAATTTAGTTTTGGCTTTCTGTAATCAGTGTGGCTGTTTGTGATTGTTTAGATCTGTTCAGTGTTTCCCAGGCTACAGGTTTGATTACTCCTTCTGCAATCTAGAAATATCTGAGTGTTTCTGAAACATAGGCGTGGAGTAAGGCAAATGGGCAGCATGAATATTTATACTGTCTCAGCCAATCCTTGTGGGAGAATGCACAGATGGATGCTGGAGAAGTGTATAAATAGTTTGAGACCTGGAAGAAAATTGTCTTGACCCTGCAGAGGAGATCGCAGTCTAAGGGAAATGATTGCCACCTAGGGCCACCTGCCATGTGTATGCTGTTCATCATGGTCCCAGCTGGGTGAGCTGGGGGTCCTTTGCTGGAAGTTACTGAAGCTGCCTGAGGGACCTGTTATCAGTGGATCAAGTCTAGTATCACAGGAAGAAAGTGTCTGGAAGGCACTGGAAGGAGACAGCCAATTGTCTGAAAACATTTATTAATACAGACAGGTGTGAGGGATTCTAGAGATTGTGTGCTGTTGCCACCAGTCTGGTGTTAAAGAGTCAGCTGTGTGTAAAAGGGCTGTAATGTTCAGAGGCCTGAAGAGCTCGGCCTGTTTAATTCTTAGTGAAAGGACTTTCCTTGGATTGTCCAGAGATGAAGTTCAACATTCTCAAATTGCTACTACAACACCTAGTTCCACCCTTTACTTGTGCAAGGACTTGGCTCATAGATCTACAGAAGCGAAAATGTCCTCCTATTTGTACATAGTTTTGGAGTATCCCACTCATCCCTCTATCCCCATCCAAGTTACCCAAAAATAAAAACACCAAAAAGAATTCCCCTGGAGTGTTCATTGAGCCAAAGGAGTGACTGTGTGCCTGGCTGTGAGGCAACTATTGGGAAAATAACCCTGTGCATCTGTCTAAGCGGCTCCTATGGGGGTATTTCAGCCTGCAACTGTCCATGATTTTCTATAGCTGTCCAAAAATTATTTTTCTCCTTTGCTTTCAGGTAACATTTTATAGTTGATATTTTCTGGAATGAATTGCATTAAAGTTACAATTCATTAAATAAGCCACCTAAAGTTAGGCTTTAGGTGACTAATTTTATGAAAAGTGTCATCCCCAGTTATGTCTTTCTATGCTCTGTTTAAGTGCATTGAGACTTTTACGTACAATGGAATGATGGGGTACAGTGCTTTCTAAAAAGACTGATCTTGTGAGTTTTATTACAACCTTCTACTTAACACTCATTTTGAAAGAAAAAAAAATCAGCAAGTTTTAATAATATGAATTATCTTAATCCTTCTGAGTAGGCCTATGTGTTGGTAAGGGGTGTAGTTATAAAACATTAGTTGAACAAATGGCACAAGCATTCATCCAGACTACACAAACGTGTCTTATAACTTCTCTGGTACTATGACTGTCAGCTTCATCAAATGGCCGAAATGTGGTATATTTTCCAATTGTTTAATAACTAGACCCATAAGCGTCTGCAAAAAATGTTGCTAGAATCCTTAAAATGTAATATGCAGGATTTTTTTTTATTTTCAGCAAAAGCGGTGCTTTACTTTAAAATTAAATTAGTCTTCAAGCCTGCATGGACGAGGGCCAGTTCTCTTTAGGCTTTTGTGAGCTACACTGTACATATTTTTCATTCACAGGTTACCATAGTTTTTGCTGTATATGTAAGCCCTTTGCCATTGTATAAGCACATCCCATGGCAGTTAGCAATGTGTGGAGGAATAAAAGAGTACAGAGTAATGAAGGGTGATAAAACAAATTGATTACCATCACCTCTGTTGAACTGCTGTAGGCATAGTTGCTGACATTTCAGCCTCCATGAGTGCTCTGCAGAAGTCTACCAGAAGGACCAAGGTGGCCCCTATTAAAGGACAGTCATCACCAGTCTTCCCACTGTTGCCCCATAGCTCTAATGATAATTCACCAGTCTGGCCAGCAACTAGGAACATCACTCGCTGCAGAAAGCAGAGACAGTACAAGGGAAGTGGCTGGCAGTGGTGGATTGTGTAGGATATATAACATAAGGCAAGTGTGCACTGTTTTGTTTTCTGTGTACAACACCACAGCATATATTAGTGTTTAAGAACGTTAAAGGGTAAGCGCAACTTTACTGACACAAACCTCCCTATGCAATAACATGCACTGCTTCTTTTTATACAGTAAATGAATGCTTACTTTTCTGCTGCTCATTTCATTGCCCTCCAATCTCCATTCTCTAATGAGGAAACAGTAATGCATAATGCGGTTTTGTAGCAAAAGTCAGTAAAGGTGAATTAACATAATATTAATATTTAAAATAATAAAAAAGAAGAATATGCATATGAACTAAACTAGCAGATATGTGCTCAACATGTGAAGGGTGCACAGTGATATAGTCTGGGTGATATAGGATAGTGACATCTCCAAATTCCTGTTGCTTATTACACTGTTTTTGTATTAATATATTTTTATTTTTATTTTAATGAAGAGATAAAGAACATTAATAAAAAATACAAAAGCTATTAAACATACAGTACATATCCAAACAGCAAACTTCTATAGAAAGATCTTTTCATCCCATAGCAAACACAAAACATGTTTGCTGGCTCCAGTACGTTGGAATCTGATAGGTTGATATGGGTTACTAACATCTGAAAATTCCTGTTGCTTATTACAATGTTTTTTAATATTATATTTTATTTTTTTTTTCAATATGAATTTATACAAAAAAGAAAAAATATACAAAAAAAATTACAAAAGCTATAAAACACACAGTACATATCCAAACAACCAACTTCTATGGAAAGATCATTCCATCCCATAGCAAACACAAAACATGTTTTCTGGCTCCAGTAAGTTGGAATCTGATAGGTTGATATGGGTTAGTAACATTTGAAAACGATTGTTGCGTATTACACTGTTTTTTTAATATTATATTTTATTAACTTTTTAAATATAAATTTATACGAAAAAGAATATACAAAAAAAAATACAAAAGTTATAAAACGTACAGTACATATCCAAACAACCAGCCTCTATAGAAAGATCATTCCATCCCATAGCAAGCATAAAACATGTTTTCTGACTCCAGTATGTTGGAATCTGATTGGTTGATATGGGTTACTGCCATCTGCACATTCCTTTTGCTTATCACACTGTTAATAGGAAAAAAGCTGAAAGTGTATTAATTGAAATGTGATCTGCAGGAGATACTTGCTGATTTACTGATCTGTCTGATGATTACCATGATGATGTTACTTCAACACAGAGAGGGTAGGATGTACCCTATTGGGGGGGGGGGGGGGGTGCACAAACTAATGAATAAACATGCAGTAAATAATCATTAGCTTTAACATTAGTGACAGTCTATGATGATTGGACAAAATCAGACATTTCAATCTGTGAAGATATAACAATGAGAGCTGCCACTGCCATTTTGCTTTAAAAGTAAACCTTAAGCTAGTCATACACTTATAAAAATGTAATCACAATGGTTCATGTTCTGAACATTTGACTTTCTGTTGGTTAGTGGGGTCAAACTGATGTTTGCTTTCGATCGTAGTGACAAGAAAATTCAAAGGAGCAGGATGTGATATTTTTGTGGAACAATGAAATTCTAATTGTGAATGTGGTTTTCGTTTGGAAAAATCTTACACATTGTAATACCCTTGTTCTAGGCACAAAAGAAACCTGTTTATTACATCTGGGACTCCATTCAAGTAGCAGGTCTGGATGAAATCAACTCTTCTGTACGAACATTCAAACAAAATTCTGTCTGGCCAGTTTTAAAAAGAAACATTTTGCTTAAAGGCAAACATCACAAGATGCCTGCTATTGGCTTTAATTGTCCAAAAGCCTCTTCTGCCCCCCTCTCTCATTTTCATTCGCTTTTTACTAGGGTCTGACTTTATGACTTTCCCTGACTAGTGTATGTAAAGAGGTTTTTTTGTTTTTTTTTTTGCTACTAGAGTAGGGAATAGTTAAGATCACTGTTAGTTTTTCTTTTTTGTCTGGGTCCCATTGGGGAGATTCTCCTTCACTTCCTGTCCCCAAGTCACAATGGGCAGTAGGAGGAGATCTCTCCAAAGTGAGGGATATCTCATTTTAGACAGTTGCCACAAGACCAGGTTTAACATCCACTGGAAGATTATTATTATTATTGTTATTATACAGGATTTATATAGCGCCAACAGTTTGCGCAGCGCTTTCCAAAATGAAGGTAGACATTACAGTTACAATACAATTTGGTACAAGAGGAAACAGAGGGTGTACATCTTATTTGTGTAAATTACTTGTCCCATCCACCATGTTACGGAGATGAACAGGATTGTTTAAAGTCCGGTCTGTGTGACAACCGTGACTTTTTCCATAAATATATTGGAGAAAAAATATATAAACATAAAAGGAAAGAAAGTGTTAAATTCAGGATTACCATGTGAAAATAATGGAAAACCCACCCAAATAGAAACTAACGCAGCCACTACATATGAGGTTTAGATACACTTTAATATAGAAGTGCTATTTGGCAAAGAATTAAAATGTAAAGAATGATTTGTGCAAGAAATACATACATAATAACCCTTTCTGTGAAACCAACTACCATTCATAGTGTTCTCCATGTCTCTCACATATTCATTCTATTATTTAAATATTTCTAAATATGTCTCTACAACGCACTTGTGAAAATGTTCAGATAGTTTGTGTTCATGAGTGTGGCCATTTGCTCCCTGACATATTATTGGTGGACACACTTGAACCAGGAAGAAGAACTATTATAATCATAATATAGCAGGGGTTTTGGACTGCATGCTAGAAGCTGATAAACATCAAGCTTACTTTGTAATGTATTCATGGCTTTTTGTAGCTTGAAAATATACAATTTCCCCTCACCTCCTGTTCCTGTGACAATATAAACATTTTGGATCATCCATCACTTTCTGAACCACCAACAATGGTCATCAGGACCATAGTAAAGTTGAATTTCCCTAGTGGAGACACAGAAAATAAAAACCTGACAGGTTTTCTAACACTTCCACATTTTCTCTGCAAAACTAAAAAAAATAGGGTTTTCATACAGAATAAGCTCCACCAAATACCAACCCCCAGTCCATTGAGAGCACCTTTACTGGCCACTGAGGTAGTTTCTTGGAGCCCAGGAAGGCAGTTGGTAGGGTGTAAATTTTCCTCAGTGATGATGGTAAATGGGACAAATAGAAAAGGTGAATATCCCTTATGGGCTCACAGACCGAAATAAAATCCTAACAGGTGTTCTAATCCCTCTCCAGCTTTGTCTTTAGGCATACTATAGGTATACTATATTTTTTTTTACTCTAGCTTTAATTTATATCAGTTTTCACCCACTTACCTGAGGGCTGTAGCTGTAATTGTTGAGGAAGATTGCAGCTTGTGTCTCCTTGTTTAGGCCTGTTGGTCATGCTGCCAAACTGTGGTGCCACTGGTTAATTTTTACCGATCCATACCTGAGGGTTGCATTGTTATACTGTTAGCCTACATTCACGCCAGCGATTAGGGCCTACATGCTGGTAGGTTAATTGGCTCCTGTCTAAATTGACCCTAGTATGTGTATGTATGAATGTGAGTTAGGGACCTTAGATTGTATGCCCCTTGAGGGTTGGGGACTGATGTGAATGTACAATATATATATGTAAAGCACTTCGTAAATTGACGGCGCTATATAAGTACCTGAAATAAATAAATAAATAATGGCAGTTTCAGCTGTGGCTCTCAGTGGCTAGGTGCAGCCACCAGCTCTGTGCACTATAATGACAGGTCACTGGTGGCCACAGCTGTTCGTGGCTCTCTGCACAGCCAGTGATTACCTATGGAGACTGCTGCTGGACACTGCCATAATCATCTTTGTGAATGTAGCCTTAAAAATACAGCTTCCTGTCACATGGTTTTTCCACATTTACCAAAATGTGGTGCCATTGGTTTTAACCACTGTCAGGGCAGGAGCTGTGGAACGGACAGGCAGGCCTAATGGCAGGGTCACACACCGACTGACAACCACCATCCACAGACCAGAGTCCCTCAGGGCGCGGAGTCTAAGCCCCAGGCTGCCCTTCACCAGGGCCCCTGATGGTGGGGATGGACTTGACGCAGCCAGGGACCAGGTCGCAGCCCCCGAGTCACCCCAGCTGTGGTAATGGCTGCCGCCAATGGCATATAGCTGGTAGGAACCAGATAAGACAATAGCGTAGTCAGGCAGGCTGGGTCAATAACAGCGGGACAGACAGTACAAAACGGTAGACAAGAATATACAGGTCACAGGCCGGGTTCAGCAACGGGAGGTCAGATAAAGGTATAACGCTAAGAATAGTCTAGTCAAAGCCGAGTCAGTTTCCAGGAGAGCCACGAGAGTAGAAACAGAGCTTGCTGCAACACGAACATACAAGACACGAATGCAAAGAGCAAGTGCCGATAACAGGCTTAAATGTGATCAACCACACCCCTCTGGGGGAGGGACCGAAGAGGCCTGAAAGCATAAAAGGCTCCCACCATGCTCTGCAGAAACCCAAGATGGATGCCAGCACATGGAGCAGCACAACCTCTAGGAAAAGGTAGGACCTTGACAACCACCCATTTAAAACTGTAGCTCTATCTAGTTATAAAGAATAGAAAGCATTGTGTTTCCACATTTAGGCCTGTTGATACTTCATGTAATCATACCTGTCTCTGAGCAAATGACAATTAAAATAGCTCCTTTTTCCTAACATCAAAAATCTTTTAGTGTTACTACTTCTTCCAGTCAAAGTAGGCCTACTACTGATTGATACTGATTGATAAAAACACATATTATTGCTAAAGCTATGAAAGAGGCTTTGTAAAGTCTTGTTTGCACAAATGTACTTAAAGTGGTTCTAAAGACAAAAGGTTTTTTTTACCTTAATTCTTTTTATGCAGAAGGTAAGAAACCTGCAGCAAGTAGCTCCCCTGCCGACCACCCTGTACTTACCTGAGCCTAATCAATATCCAGAGCTGTGCAAAAAAGCAGCATCTCTCTGTTTTTCTCCTAATTGGTTCAGACACAGCAGTGGGAGCCATTGGCTCCTGTTGCTGTCAATCACAGTTAGTAAGGAGGGAGTGAGGGGAGGTGGGGAGCTGCACTCTGTGTGTCTTAAGAATGAGAATGCATGAGTACCCCCATAGAAAGTAGCTTGCTATGAGGGCACTTGGCAGGGGGAAAGGGCCAGGAATGCCAGCGGGGGAACCCAGAAGAGGAGGATCAGGGCTGTTTTGTGCAAAACCATTGCACAGAGCAAGTAATTCTAACATGTTTGTTACCTTTGAAAAATAAAATATGAGCCTTTAGAAAAGAGGTCTCCAAACTTTCTAAACAAAGGGCCAGTGTACTGTCCTTCAGACTTTAGTGGGGGCCAGACTGTGGCCATTGAGAGTAGGAAATGTCCTGGCATCAGTGAGAATAAACAATGCCCTGTGGTTCCAGTGAGAGGAATTGTGCCCCATCATTGGTGTCATTTGGAGGGATTGTGCCCCATTGTTGGTGTCAGTGGATGAAATTTTGTCTCAAGGGCTGGATAAAAGCAAGCAAAAGGTCACATTTGGCCTCCAGGCTTCAGTTTGGAGACCACTGTGTTAGAATCACTGTAGCCTCCCTGGCGGTATTCCCGAGTGTAGCTCGGGGTAAAGTTTTAGTACTACAAGCGGTAACCTCGAGCTACACTCGGGCTTACCATGCGGCGCTGCTCCGCGATCCCTCAATCACTTACCTTGTCCTGAGCTCCCACGATGTCCCTCCTGCAGTGTCCCCGGCGATGTAATCCGGCCAATGCCGGCATCTGTCATCTGGGTTCCGTCCTCTGCGAGTGTCAGGACGTACGGGGGATGGAACTGGCAGGAAATTTGAAAATTACAAAAAGTGACATTCACTAAAATCACATAGTAAAACATTACTGTATCAAACCATTTCACATACATTTTGTCCCGAGTGCTTTGTCTTGTGCCCTGCCTGCATTTTTACTGTTCTTTCTACCTGGAAACTGAGAAATGTTCATGGCGTCCAAAAAGCGTTCCTTTAGGTCAAAAGCGGTTTTAGACCAGCTAGAGAACAGCGATAGTAAATTAGAACTACTTGCAGAATTGAGTGATAATGATTCGTGGGGAAATTCATCATCAGACACTGAAAACGATTTTGCGACTTTGCTCAGTTATGTGCGAACTTGGTGCTATATTTCAAATTTCAGTGTATTTGGTTTGATTACATTATTGAATTAAATTTATTATTATATTATTATTTTTTACGATTATTTATTAAATTATAATTTATGATTTCGTGTTTCATGATTTATCCTACCCGGGATGTTTACTAGACTCTTGTTCGGACAGATTTCAGTGAGTTATTCCTAAGAATTACAGGCCTACAATATAAAACGCCAACTTTCCATGCAAAATAATGGTACCGCTTTCATCTAAAATAATCATACCGCCAGGGAGGTTAAGTGTACATCAGAGTATACACGAGTGCCCCCATAGCAAGTAGTTTGCTATGAGGGAACTTGGCAGGGGGCAGGGGCCAGGAATGCCAGCGGGGGACCCCAGATGAGGAGGATCAGGGCTGTTCTGTACATCAGAAGGGCCTTGTTTGCCCAGGTGCGATGCACAGGTGTTCGTGACCCTCGTGCAGGCAGTTTAGGGCTCCATGTACACTGTCACTGATAAACTCACGTTTAGGAGCTTTTCTGCATTTTTTTCAGCAGTCCCTGAACTCTCCCTAATGTTTTCCTATGTGTCCATGTACACTGTCGTTTACAGTCATTTACAGGCAGTTGAGTTTACAGTTGTTTTTTTGAACGCACCAAATTTGCGTTCAGGAGTAGATTTTATCAGCGTTTCAAAAGCCAAACACTTGTAAACGTGGCTAACCATGTTTATAAGCGTTTGTATTTGGAATTTTTTTTTTAACTCTTCCATTTCCAGATGCTGTCCAGAGCCTTTGTTCATCATGAAAAATGCATGCAAAGTGTTTTCCCGGTACTCAAATGAACCTGTTACACCATACTTTGAGGGTTCGCATGAAAGAAAATATGTTAGATACTGCTGCAATAATGTCTGCACAGAAATGAGATGGAACACATCCAAACAACACAAAAAAAGAAAAAAAAAGACAGGTAATCTTAACAAATGCTGCTCTCTCTGCTTCTGCTCTCTCTATTTCACTCAAAATGTCTGAAATAGTAAATTTTTTTACTGTTTTTCAGTACATTCTGGGTATTTTGGAAGGTCTCCTGAGGTTATCTTCAAAAAATGCTTCTAAACACAAACACTCATAAACCTGGTATGCAAACGTGGCTAAACAGATGTTTTTTAACCTACAGTTTTCAGCAGTCAGTTTCCATTGTTCAAAAGTGTCCCGTGTACAAGGAGCCTAATTCATGTCTATTTGGACACAGCAGCTCCACTGACATAGTCGCTACTCCCAATTTGACATCTGTGTGGGTGCGTGTTCCCAGCTCATATTGCATTTGAAGACATGCACCTGAATGCATCAAATTGGGAGCAACGGCTGTGTCAGTGCAGCAAACAGAGGCCTTTCGCACGGATGTATACTTAATTATACCCCTGTGTGCAAGGCTTAGAACTGAAATGAATGAAATAAAAGTAGTTTAGTGTTCTGCTGATATCTAAAAGCAATGACAAAATATGTTTTTTCTGATGCTGTTTTTGAATACTGTAGTGATTCTGCTTCACCTCATGCAGCTTTAAGGTTTCTCCAAATCACCTTTTCCAGTCCTTTTCAGACTAAACTTACCTGTTTTTTACGCACACAACACAAGCAAGTTAGAGAAATGACCCCAACCCACTGCTGGCTCTGTTTAAGAGGGTCAGATGGAACTTCAATCAAAGAGGTAGTGATAAACATCATTTTAAAATTAAACATTTACATTTTAAAAGACAATTGATTTTAGTTTTTTTTTTTTTTTTTAAACAATTTTTGTTATACAGATGAAAAGGATCAGTTTAGCGTAAATAATGTTTTATTTATACAAAAAAAAAATCTTTGAATCCAGTGTTTTTAGGTGCATAAACATAGTACATATACAGTATAATCTAATGTGTTCTTGATCTTAAGGTCTGGTTCACACTAGTTTGGGCCATGTGACCCATCTTTGCACGGGCACGGCAGCCCATTAATTTGAATGGGCTGCTGTGCCTGCATTTCACACAAGAAAAAGGTGCGTGCACCTTTTCAAAAACACATCCACAGGGAAACCGCATGGTCTTTTTGGCCATACGGTTTCCCTGTGGTTCCTACATTCATGACTGCTCTGCGGGCTGAGATGCATGAATGGCAGGCCTGTATGGTAGAGTGGCCACTGCTCAGTAAAAGGCAAATGGCAGCCCACCTGGAGTTTGCCAAGAGACACCTGAGGGACTCTCAGACCATGAGAAACAAAACTCTCTGGTCTGATGAAACAAAGATTGAACTCTTTGGCCTGAATGCCAAGCGTCATGTCTGGAGGAAACCAGGCACCGCTGACCACCTGGTCAATACCATCCCCACAGTGAAGCATAGTGGTGGCAGCATCATGCTGTGGGGATGTTTTTCAGGGCAGGAACTGGGAGACTAGTCAGGATCGAAGGAAAGGTGAATACAGCGATGTACAGAGACATCCCTTGATGAAACCTGTTCCAGAGCGCTCTGAACCTTAGACATGGGTGACGGTTAATATTTCAACAGGACAGTGACCCTAAGCACACAGCCCAAATAACAAAGGAGTGGCTATGGGCCAACTGTGAATGTTCTGGAGTGGCCCAGCCAGAGCCCAGACTTGAACCCGAGTGAACATCTCTGGAGAGATCTGAAAATGGCTGTGCACCGATGTTCCCCATCCAACCTGATGGAGCTTGAGAGGTACTGCAAAGAAGAATGGGAGAAATTGCCCAAAAATAGGTGTGCCAAGCATGTAGCATCATACAATGACTTGAGGCTGTAATTGGTGCTAAAGGCGCTTCAACAAAGTATTGAGCAAAGGATGTGAATACTTATGTATATGTTATTTCTTTTTCGTTTTTGATTTTTAATAAATTGCAAAGATTTCAAAAAGAACTTCTTTCATGTTGTCATTATGGGGTATTGTTTGCAGAATGTTGAGGGAAAAAATGAATTTAATCCTTTTTGGAATAAGGCTGTAACATAACAAAATGTGGCAAAAGTTAAGAGCTGTGAATACTTTCTGGGTGCACTGTACTTGTAACTCGATTGGTGGTGCTACATTACTTTGGATGTGGATTTTTAAAGTCTGTTTTTAGCAGCCTGAGCTGAGCAGAAAAATTTGAGCCAC
Organism: Staurois parvus; assembly: GCF_062004578.1. Classification (NCBI taxonomy): domain Eukaryota; kingdom Metazoa; phylum Chordata; class Amphibia; order Anura; family Ranidae; genus Staurois; species Staurois parvus. The sequence continues at coordinate 8,651,882 of NW_028317982.1, read as the reverse complement.
TGTCTGTAATAGAGCGACATAAGCATCCTACTAGTAGTATGGATTCTGTGGGGAAATAATATCGCTGGTATTAGGAATCCTGGACAATGAGCTGTGTGTGCTGGAGTGTAAATAAAAAGGACAAGATTTGTGATTTTTTAACGGGTCACAAAGTATACATAAAAAATAAATACTGCTTTCATGGGCACCTCCTACCTCAGCCTTTTCTCTTTATTTGCTGGAGATTATATCTCTTCAGTCTTTCCGCTTCCACTTCACTTCCTGTGTGTACAGGAAAAAATGAAGTCCCTTTCTGTGTGCACAGCATCTCTTCCTGCTTTTTGCTTTTTGTATGTGAAGGTTTCTGTGTTGCCTTCCAGTGTAAGTATTAAGTGCAATGCTTACTTCCATAGGAGCCGCTGGAAATGTGCCCAGGTTCTTCCCTAGTGGATCACTCCCACAGCCAGGCACACAAACACAGTCTCTCTTTCCTCTATAAACCGTCTCGAGGTATTCTTTTTCGTTTTTTTTTTTTTTTGAGAACTTGGCCAACTTTTAGGGAATTGAGTGGGATACTCCAAAAACAGAAATTATGTACAAGTTGAGGACAGTGATCTCCTTTCTATACAGCTGAAGCAGAAGTCCTTGCATGTAGTAAACTGTGGACCTAGCTTGTAAAAGAAGCAGTAAAAGAACACAAGTGTCTTAGACAACAAGATCAGAGTCCCTTCACAGATAACTAGGCTCTTCAGAACAATGTCCCCTTTAAACAACACACAGCTGGCTCTCTGACACAAGAGGGGTGGCAGCAGCCCAAAAGTCCCTAAGATCTCTCAATGTAATCTGTTCTCACAGAATGTCCAGGAATAGTTGGTTGCCTCCTTCCGACTTTCCAGTGACACCTTTTCTCCGGTGATACCAGACTAGATATTCAACAGACAGCCGCTCAGTCAGCTCTCCTTAGCTTCATAATCAGGCTCTCAGGTCGCCCACATGAGGCCTCATGAACATCAAGCACATGGCAGTGTTGCCCTGGAGGATAGCAGCCCTCAAGGCTGGACTGATCCTCTGCAGAAAGAGACCCAGAAGCTTGTTCCCAGAGTATTTATGCTGTTACCCAGAAGTCTTCAGGGCACTGCTCCCTGGGATTGGCTAGGACTGCATAAATATTTGTACTGCCATCTGCATAGCTCCACACCTATGTTTCAGAGAATTCTGCCACTGTCTGGAAGTGAGTGAGCAAACAGATTGGCAGCAGCTGAGAACACTGAACTGGCCTGTTTACAGTGAGCACAGCTAGACTTGCCTAACACACTAATTACAGCCACAGTGGTGCAGTTGTGCACGGTAGCCAATCAGCTTCTAACTTCAGCTGTTCAATTAAGCTTTGACAAAATAAACTGGAAGCTGATTGGTTTCTCTGCAGACCTGCACCAGATTTTGCACTCTTCAGTATATCCACCCCAGTGAGCCGGCACTGAATCAAACTAATCCTAGCAGCAATCTAGGATTCTGCTACATAGGAATTAACTATCCATCTTGATGAAAAACATTGTATGAGACCAAAAATTCATCAAAAATGCACTGGAACTCAAGTAAATGTAATGCTCAACTGAGAACACTGAATTTAATGCAAGCACTCAATGTACAGCGAGTTCTACAATTTACAACCAAGCTTTCCTATTATCCGTAAATGGTTTTCCCATTCAACGTTTTTTTTTTTTCTTTTATGTATTTTTGAGGTTCCCCTTTCCCTGGCCTCCTTTTCCATCATTCACTAAGAAGTCTTGAATTCCCCTTAGTAATCATAATTATAAACATATGCTTTCAGCCCAGGCTACCATTTGACTTGCAGTGTACAATTTAAAATCAGACCTATTTTTTTCAGCTTTTTGCATTGCATTTCACATTCCTAGGTTGGGTTCTCTCTTGGTTATTACATTAAAAAAGGCATATTCTCTTTTAGAACACACCGATTTCTGCAGCAGAGCGTGTATATGAAGTTTATGTTTTTAGTCACAGAAATTCAGATTTACTTCAGCCTTACACGCTATAAAATGGAGGAGTCTTAATTGGTTAGGACATAGGAACATTGTAGCAGGTAGCACTGCATTACACTGAACAAGCGCTGACTTTTGGAGGTGGATAGGTGTTCGGCTATTTAAAGCCTGCAGTTCTCATTTGTAATTGACCTTTTAGCATTGAAAGTGACTAACATAGTCATTTTGAATATAATTGCATTTAAATACTGCAACAGGACTCCATTTCAGAATATTTCAGGAAAGTTGTATTTAAAATCCATGTTTCTGTCAAGGAGATTCTTGCAAGATGTGTTTTATATATTTATTTAATTATGTATTTTTTGCTTATCTTACAAACACATGTTCAGTATGAGCTGTTGTAAGTTAATGTAGGCATATTTTGGGAACCAGGTCAATTTATCAACTATACAATTTTTTTTTGCAAGATATACAAGGAAAGGTCTATGGAGCAGAACAGAGCTTTCTTAAAACAGGAGTTACCTTTATGTCTAATGGGTATCACAAATCCAAAAAATAAGGGGTTTACATCTCATTTTAGGAAAGTTAGCCATGCAAATTATTTTTCTGTCATCGGGTCAACTGTACATTCAGAACTGCTGGTATACAAGATTGATACAGTGTAAAACAGGGGTCCTCAAACTACGGCCCGCGGGCCACATGTGGCCCGCCGAGGACATTTATCCGGCCCGCCGGGCAGGGGCGTATCTGCCGCGGTCGGGAGAGCTCGGCAGGGCTCAGGTGGGAGGCAGGAGGGCGGGATCATCAATTCTAGAACAGGGGAAGGTGGGCTCGGCTTATGAACCCGCACCACTCACTTGGCCTTTCTGCAGCCATCCGTCTATTCTGATCAGTGCATGCAACCGTCACGGCCGGAGGGCGGTGCCTAGAGCTGACCATGAAGAGCAAGAGGGGCTGACCATGAAGAGCAAGAGAGGAGACTCCATCGCTGCATTCCGGGTATCACGGCCATGGCCCCTAGATAAGTGCTATAGATTATCGATCTCCTCCCTCTCTCTTTCCCCCCTCTCTCCCTCTCCCTCCTCCCTCCCCCCCTCCTCTCTCTTTCTCTCTCCCCCTCCTCTCTCTCTCTCTCCCCCTCCTCTCTCTCTCTCCCTCCTCTCTCTCTCTCTATCCCCCTCCTTATCTTTCCCCTCTCTCTCTCTTTACATTGTACACAGATCTGACCCAACATGGTGTCCTGCATTTACCCTATATTTCGCTCCATAAGACACACTTGGGGGGAAATGTCTGTGCGTCTTATGGAGCGGCTGGCCCAGTATGCCCGCAGTCTCTGGTCATCTCATGTTCTATGTCCGCAGTCTCTGGTCATCTCCTGTACTATGTCTGCAGTCTCTGGTCATCTCCTGTACTGTGTCCGCAGTCTCTGGTCATCTCCTGTACTATGTCCGCAGTCTCTGGTCATCTCCTGTACTGTGTCCGCAGTCTCTGGTCATCCCCTGTACTATGTCCGCAGTCTCTGGTCATCTCCTGTACTGTGTCTGCAGTCTCTGGTCATCTCCTGTACTGTGTTCGCAGTCTCTGGTCATCCCCTGTACTGTGTCCGCAGTCTCTGGTCATCTCCTGTACTATGCCCGCAGTCTCTGGTCATCCCCTGTACTGTGTCCGCAGTCTCTGGTCATCTCCTGTACTGTGTCCGCAGTCTCTGGTCATCCCCTGTACTGTGTCTGCAGTCTCTGGTCATCTCCTGTACTGTGTCCGCAGTCTCTGGTCATCTCCTGTACTGTGTCCGCAGTCTCTGGTCATCTCCTGTACTGTGTCCGCAGTCTCTGGTCATCTCCTGTACTATGTCTGCAGTCTCTGGTCATCTCCTGTACTATGTCTGCAGTCTCTGGTCATTCCCTGTACTGTGTTCGCAGTCTCTGGTCATCTCCTGTACTATGTCCGCAGTCTCTGGTCAATCCCTGTACTGTGTCTGCAGTCTCTGGTCATCTCCTTTACTATGTCTGCAGTCTCTGGTCATCTCCTGTACTATGTCTGCAGTCTCTGGTCATCTCCTGTACTATGTCCGCAGTCTCTGGTCATCTCCTGTACTGTGTCCGCAGTCTCTGGTCATCTCCTGTACTATGTCCACAGTCTCTGGTCATCTCCTGTACTATGTCCGCAGTCTCTGGTCATCTCCTGTACTGTGTTTGCATTTGTTCATAGTTTTTTTTTTAAACTATAGTCTGGCCCTCCAACGGTCTGAGGGACAGTGAACTGGCCCCCTGTTTAAAAAGTTTGAGGACCCCTGGTCTAAAATGATAGAGCTGCTTACTCCACATTACATACAGATGGCTTTTTGGCCACCATCAGCAGACAGGATGGAAACCTTTACATTATTGGAGTAAGGCTTGTGGACCAATGAGACAGTGTAAGCAGGTTGGTTATGTGAGGGTAGTTAAAAAAAAAAAGCCCTGCACTGATTTAGTACAAATTAAAGTAGAGCTGTCTTTTGGATATTTTCAGAATATATACAGTGGGGCAAAAAAGTATTTAGTCAGCCACCAATTGTGCAAGTTCTCCCACTTAAAAAGATGAGAGAGGCCTGTAATTGGCATCATAGGTAGACCTCAACTATGAGAGACAAAATGGGAAAACAAGTGAATGACCTGCAGAGAGCTGGGACCAATCTAACAAAGGCTACCATCAGTAACACATTACGCTGCCAGGGACTCAGATCCTGCAGTGCCAGACGTGTCCCCCTGCTTAAGCCAGTACATGTCCGGGCCCGTCTGAAGTTTGCTGGAGAGCATTTGGATGATCCAGAAGAGGATTGGGAGAATGTCACATGGTCAGATGAAACCAAAATAGAACCTACGCACGCTTTGACGTCACGCCGTCGGAGCATTGTGGAGCTCCGGCGGCCATCACATCTGACAGGACGGTTAGTCCTGTCTGTCTAATTTATGCCATTTTTGGATGCATCCTGCTAATTTAATAAATTTGTTTTAAACTGTACTTCACTATGGGCATTTTTTCTTGATCCCCTGTGGGGAGTACCTTTTCTCCCAGATACCGTTTTTGCACAGTGGAGGAATAGTGCTCTTTTGGTGGAGCAGTGATCGTTTCCTATCATCTAGTAGATTTCTTCTGCTCAGCTCTGTACCATCTTGAGGATTTTCGCTGACCAAGGGAATACATCTATCCTTTTCATGCTGATGACTACTCTATGAACTCCATCCTGGCTACATTGCACTTATAATGTGCACTTCTGGTTAGTGTGCATTGTTACCCTAGGTCACCGTTGTTGGGACTTTTTCTGATCACTTTTATTGATTGTGACACTTTTATATATTTTCCTAGTGCTGCACTTTTATTTTATTTTCATGTGAGGATTATTTTGGTTATCCTGTGTGCCTCAGCTGCTTGTACATTTAAAGCGCTCGCTTACTTTTCTCTGTTTTATGCAAAATAGAACTGTTTGGTAGAAACACGACTCGTCGTGTTTGGAGGAGAGAGAATGCTGAGTTGCATCCAAAGAACACCATACCTACTGTGAAGCATGGGGGTGGCAACATTATGCTTTGGGGCTGTTTCTCCGCAAAGGGACCAGGACGACTGATCCATGTACAGGACAGAATGAATGGGGCCATGTATCGTGAGATTTTGAGTGCAAACCTCCTTCCATCAGCAAGGGCATTGAAGATGAAACGTGGCTGGGTCTTCCAACATGACAATGATCCCAAACATACCGCCCGGGCAATGAAGGAGTGGCTTTGTAAGAAGCATTTCAAGGTCCTGGAGTGGCCTAGCCAGTCTCCAGATCTCAACCCCATAAAAAACCTTTGGAGGGAGTTGAAAGTCCGTGTTGCCCAGCGACAGCCCCAACACATCACTGCTCTAGAGGAGATCTGCATGGAGGAATGGGCCAACATACCAGCAACAGTGTGTGTCAACCTTGTGAAGACTTGCAGAAAACCTTTGACCTCTGTCATTGCCAACAAAGGATATATAACAAAGTATTGAGATGAGCTTTTCATATTGACCAAATACTTATTTTCACCATAATTTGCAAATAAATTCTTTCCAAATCAGCCAATGTGATTGTCTGGATTTGTTTTCTCATTTTGTCTCTCATAGTTGAGGTCTACCTATGATGCCAATTACAGGCCTCTCTCATCTTTTTAAGTGGGAGAACTTGCACAATTGGTGGCTGACTAAATACTTTTTTGCCCCACTGTAAATCTAAGAGAACAGGCAGCCATCATGTAAAATATCAAGGCAATGAAATGTATTCAATAAAAAAGCGCTTACAATTTGTAGTATATACATCAGCATTGGTACAGATTCCAAAGGACCGGACCTGTAAGTGTGTAAGCGCTTTTTATTGAATACATTTCATTGCCTTGATATTTTACATGATGGCTGCCTGTTCTCTTTGATTTATATATTTTGATAAGGGATATTACAGTGATATTGGAAAAAGAGGACCCCAATTGCTTACAACCTGATCCCCTTGTTGTTGGGTAAGGTGCATGGACTGTATGGTAGTGGCGTCTATATGATTTCACATGATTGGTGATAAGTGGATTGGTAACAAGGGAACACTGTGTGGCACATTTTGAAGTTATGTATAACATCACGCTATATACAATTTAATCTCTAGGATGGAAAGGTTGTTCATGAGGAAGGAAGTTGGAGAAAGCATTCACGTTTTGGAAATTCAGTTTGAGCGAGCTATCTACACCTAAAGGGTAAGAGTAGGATTTATGGACACAAGACGTGGAGTGATACTTGGTGGAGTTTTTGTTGGTTTTGAGCACTTTAATGTGAGTGGTTTGTAGTTTAATTTTCACCGTGTAACAAAGATAATGCACTATGTGTGGTTTATATATTCTCTTTGAGGATCAAAGAGGAAGAGGAGTTCACCATTTTCAAGATTTATAAATAGAGAATACACAAGTTCTGGAGAATTAAGAAGTCACGTGGGGGTTTTCATTGAGGATTTTCATTCATTGGACGCTGAGACAAATTCATCATTTATTGGACTTCCTTAGGGGGAAGGGACTTCTTGGCGACCACGGGTTGTGCACAATATTTTGGAGGGTTGATTTGATATTTTGGGTTTAGTTGGTTCATTTCGCAAAACCTGAAAGCTGATTGGTTTCTATTCAGTGTTGCACAAGATGTTGCACTCTTCAGATTTAGTAAATAACTCCCAATAAGACAACCACAGAAATAAACGTCCCTAAAGGAGTATTTTACAGGAAAGCTTTAGCAGCTTGGCTTGTGTACTGTCCTTGAAGCCTATCTTACTACCAGCCAGTGGGGTGTAAAGAACATAAAGTTTGCCAATGATATGGCTCTTGGACTTTATGGTGGAACACCCACCCCTAAGTAAAGGCATTGGTTTTTATGGGTAAAGAGGACTCTCTACAGTGTCCTAAAATTCCAAAGGGAAAATGGTGATGCAATCCTAGTAAACAGAAGTCCACTGGCAACAGCAAAACCCAAGTGGCAACAGTCAAGTTCAACACACAGAAAGATTGCCAAAAGGCCTCTCACCACTCATATGCCTGTTGGATGTTTTCCAATCAGCAGTCTGCCTGTGATGTGTGCTCCTGTGGACTGGATGAAAGTGGATAGAATTAGGTCGCAATGCCTATGGCTGGAAGATGGTGGAAGAGGGGTATAGGTTGTACTGTCTCTCTTGGCCTCTGCTGGCAAATCTCTGAGGGTATCAGGCAAAAGGCATCCTGTAATGCCCTGGGCCTCCCTTCTCTAGCTTGCATCTTCCTATGCATAGGCACAGGCGGTATGCACACATAAAAAACATTTGGGAGAAAGGGAAATGAGTTTAATGGTAAATACGATACATAATTATTTTTAGACTTTTGCTTTACAAAGGCTCTACTATGTTTTGCAAGTTGCAATCCAGTGCTCGCCATGTAAGGATGCGTGGTGATGTCACTGCCCCTCCCCAACACGTATCTCCCCAGGGATTCGTGGCTTCGTCCGGGGGTTGTAGTATCTACAGTAGATAGAGGGGCAGTGACATCACCACGTATCCTTACACGGATGATCCATATGATCCATATGATCATTCAGGCTTACATAGTAGCCCTCTATCTGCAACCTTCACCTGCATCACCTCAGGCTGATTGGAAGGAGAGCACAAAGATATTTCATCCCTGCTGAACTCTGCACCAAGTTTGTTTTTTGCGTTTTTGCACAAAATTCATTGAATTTTTACCTTTTTATTTATTTTCCATATTTTCTACATTTTATTTTTGATATTTATTTATTAATTGGATTATTTATTTAATCATCGAAGGACACAAATTTGAATAATTTTGCGGCCTTTTAATTTTTTAAATATTTTTTTTCGTTTTTTTTTTTATTTTTTTTATCACCAATTTTGATATATATTTTTTCATTATTATCAACACATGTTTGGGTATTGATTGGCATTACAATCATGTATGGTTACACATAAGAGATCATGCAGCTAATAGAGATTTAATGCAAATACAGTTTTTATACTATATACAGGTAATAGGTCTTGATAGAGCGCGGCATCTATATTTTCTTCATTTGTATGCACTGATAACTCACATTTATGAGGGTGAGCAAGATAGCCTGTGATCTTATTGATAGAAGCCGTTTATTATACACCTTATTGGCTCACAAGTAACATTTTTTTATATTCAGTTATTTTTGTATTGTAAACCATATTTTTATGTGGTACCTAAAAAAAAATCCCAGTTTTCATTCTTTTTTGTTTTGTAGGTGATATAATTTCAAGAAAATATTTTAACAATACCTTTCCTTTGCTTTTTAAAACCAATACCTTAATACAATCATGGTAATTGGCATACAGTCTACATCTCTCATATTCTATGTCACATGCCATGCTGCTCCATTTGGTTAAAAGTTCAAATTTAAAATACAAATACACAAAAAAGCATGTTGGGCTCTAATATAAATGTAGGTGCTGAACCTATGGAATTAAAGCCTTCAAAATTTACACAAAAACGAAGTAAAATCACCGCTCATAAATGAAAACTTATGACAGCTCTATTAGCAATTTAAAATAATGTGACTCAAGTAGGATGTAACCCCCACCTCCATATAACATTCAATAAGTAACTGTCTGGTGTCTGTACAATTTATGACAGTTGGAGACAAGAATAGGAAAAGAGGGGGAGGGGAGGTGTGTTCACATGACATTTTAAAATAATAAAAAAACAATGCTAGATTCACATAGCAGTTCTCTAGCATGAGTGAAGAGAAAGACAGAAGGCAGAGAAGGACAGTATGATGACAATTTAGTGAACTTTTGTTTTGCCAGAATGTGAATGAAAAGCACAACATGATCAGTTTTTCCCGAGGCTTTTCTGAAATCTGTTCCAGCTGGGCTCGGTGTGGATAGCAAACATGTTTCCGTATAGACAACAACGCTTCTGTCTGCAGTGCTACTCGACTTTCCATCTCCATAGAATATGACAGCAAAGAAATGGAGCCGAGGCCAGCTATAGAAAATAGTTCTTACAAAGGTACATAGGCGGGGGAACCTATTAGAGATAGAAGAAAAACACCAATAAGGGAAATAAATGATTGGTAAATGTATACTGCATATATTACTGAAAGCTGCTAATAAGTTCTGTATTAAAGAGGTAGTAAAAAATATAACAAAAAATCAGACCCCCTGTAGGTTTAAATCACAGTATAATAATATGCACTGCACACTAGAACATTATGATAGACATACCTGAACATGGAGACCACCCGTCAGCAAAAATCTCCCCTCCCCCAAAAATCGAGCACTAATCTTTACACTTACACTACGGTCACACTGATTCTGACTTTGAAATCGTGCGACTTACAGTGAAATTGCATGATTTCAAAGTCAGGTGACATGCTGATTTGAGGTGCGATTTGCAAGACATCTGACTCAGATGTCTATGGAAATCGCACAAAAAGTAGTGCATTTCTACTACGTTAGAAATCGGTGCATCTCTGACCAAGTCGGAACCACACCAATATGACTGCTGTAATTGTGGACAATAGGGTGCGACTTGCCATTCGATTTGCAAGTCGTAAGGCATCCAAATCGCATGCCAAGTCGCACCCAGAGTATCCGGGGACTTACCCACAAGCATAAATTCCCTTTGCAGGCCAAAATTCTCCCCAAACAAACATTCCCCCTCTTCCAGTACAAATCCAGCTCCCAGCTCAAATCCTCTCCTTTCCCAAATTTTCCTCCCAGCACAAATCCTCTACCCCTCAATTTTCCCTTCTGAGCATAAATCCTCTCTCCACCTCCAAATCCTCCTCTTTAAGCACAAATCCCCCCAAAACCCCTCTCTGCGCACTAATCCCCAACCCAAGTTTCCCCTCCTAGCACAAATTCCCCCAATCATCTTCCTACTAGCACAACTAGCCCCCCCCCACAAATTCACCCTTCTAGTACAAATCCCCCCCTCCAAATAACCCCTTCTAGCACAACCCCCCAAATGCCCACTGCACCCTCCCGCCCGCCCCTTGTCTTACACTTGGTCTTTAGCATTTGTATTCTACCCTAATGTATCATTTTGTTTTCTCAGGACAAATTGGATAATAATTGAATTTTTAAATAAATTTTGATTACGTACAGTATATTTTTTTCATAGGGGATCTGGGTTATGAAACCCCCAAAATCCATACCACATCTTTATCAGAGCATGCAGCAGGCCAGGAAAGGGGGGGGGGGACAAGGGAGCACCCCCCCCCCAGATTTGTACCAGGCCACATTTCTTCAACATAAGGGGCTGCTTTGGGGCAGGGGGGGGGCTCCCCCCCCAAAGCACCTTGTTCTCATGTTGATGGGGACAAGGGCCTTTTCCCCACAACCCTAGGCTGTGGTTGTGGGGGTCTGTGCCCATTCACAAAAAAAAGTGTAGTGTAAAAAAGACAGGAGACAGTCTTTAACAAGTCCTTTATTAAAAATAAAAATAAAAAAAATGTTCCCCAAAGTAGCTCTGTTAATCACAATGCCTGCCATTGCAGCTAGCTGAAAAAAGAAAAAAAAAAACTTTTTCTTTTTAATTTTCCTTGCACCTGATTGGGTATTCTTTACAAAGTGAACCTTTGCCACATTACATTTACTAATGTCAAACCTAAATATTTGTCTGCAATCATACAGGACTTTGCACTACATAGTTGAAAGTAAATCTAAAGACAAGTGAATAAGAAAATTGTAAAATGTATATCCAGCTTTAGTCTGTTTACCATTAGTAAATCAACCCCATAATGCATTATTGGTTAACAATTGATCTTACTGCGGTACATTGTCTACAAGAACTGTGATCTCATGCTACTAAGCTATTAAAAGCTCTATTGTTGAGCCCTGAAGCTGGGTATAGACACAACTAGACCATTCAGTGTGACCCGCTATACTAGGTACAAAACTTTCTGCTTCTGACAATCTTTCTTATTACATGTACCTGACAATTAAACAAACACTGGCAATGATTAACTGCTTCCCAACCGCCCTATAGCAGATATGCAGATATACTGCTACAGGGCAGCACAGGTGTGCAAAATAACCTGTGTATATATATATATATATATATATATATATATGTGTGTGTGTGTGTGTGATTTAGCATTTCCGGGTAGGGGGCGCGCGTACCCTACCCGCGTGCACCTTTCGCTGTCAGTCTTCGGGTCCTGGCCGGTGATTACTTGTTGGCACCCAGTGATTGCTGAGCATCTCTGACGGGGAGGAGAACTGTATGTAAACAATACAGTTCTCCTCCCTGTCAGCTTGAGCACACTGCTTTGGATGGCTGCACAGCACAGTCATCCAAAGCAGTGTGATTACAGTAAAGCACACACACAGAGCTTACAGTGAAACAGCACACAGTTAACCCTTTGAGCACCCCTCATGTTAACCCCTTCCTGCCCTGTGCCATTAGTACAGTGTCAGTGCTTTTTTTTTAGCACTGATCACTGTATTGGTGTCACTGGGGATGTCAGCGACACCAAGTCAGTTCCCCCCCGGTGTCCGAATGTCCACCGCAGTCCTGCTATAAGTCACTGATCGCTGCCATTACTAGTAAAAATAGAAAATGAAGAAAAAAAATTCCAGTATCTATACCGTCATTTGTAAACGCTATAACTTTCCCACCATAAACCAATTAATTTACATGTATTGGGATTTGTTTTAGCAAAGACATGTAGCAGAATACGTTTTTGCCTAAATTTATGGTGAAATTTGATTTTAAAAATTTTTTACTGGACATGTTTAATAGCAAAAAGTCAAAAATATAGTTTGTCTTTTTTTTTTTATAGCACTAAAAAATAAAAACCGCACAGGCGATCAAATACCACTCTATTTGTGGGAAAGAAAGGACACAAATTTAATTTGGGTGCAGCTTTGCATGACTGCTAAACTGTCAGTTAAAGTAACGCAGCGCCGTAATGCAAAAAATGGCCTGTTCAGGAAGGGGGGTAAATCCTCAGGAGGGCAAGTGGTTAAGCTCCGGAGATTCTAAGAAGGCGGAGAGGTGAACTGGAACTGAACGGTTTGTAGTCATAGCAGTGGGTCATAGGGTCTATACGGTATACCAGGGTGAGGAAATGCTAAAATGTTGATTTGTTTTTAACATACAGAAGCAAGAGCTTAGTGCAGGGGTGTCAAACTGGCGGCCCTACAGCTGTTGTGAAACATGTCCCACCATGCCTCTGCCTTTGGGAGTCATGCATGTAACTGGCAATCTTACAATGCCTCATGGGACCTGTAGTTTGGCAACAGCTGGAGGGCCGCCAGTTTGACACCCGTGGCTTAGTGAATAAGGTGGAGCTCTGCTGACTTCCGTTATCCATTCATGTGCAAGTGAAAATTCTTGTTTTTATCTATTTTTATTGCACATGATTGGGTTTCCTTTGCAAAGTGAACTTTCGCCACATTCACTAAGCTCTGGGGAAATTTCCCTTGCAGAGTGCAACTTCCCTTGCAAAGTGAACAGCCTACTTGCCTTTAGTATATCAACCCCACTAGAACACCAGCATCCATAACCCACATTACCTGAGAGGCAACATTTAAATCAGCATAGGTGTGGGGAAAGTGTACAAGCCAATACCTTTGCTGGCAGCCTAATTTCACACCAAATAAAAGCAATAGGCCATATACAATACAACACAGCTTTTTGTTACCTTCCCCCAAATCAATAACAGAGATAAGCTTGGGCATCCTCCAATCTTATCTCAAGCCAAACTACAACTTTACACTCTTTTTATATTCCAATGAGCTGTGAACCAGGTCCTTCCACCCCACAGCTTATTAAACAAAGAGGCGGGCTGCATGATGGGAATGATCTGGCCCGCTCACAGTTCCTTAGAGTAAAAATAATGAATGCAAGTTCAGAGTTGGGCCAGGGATAGGTTCAGAGGATGCCCATACCTCATCCATAATCAGCACAATTGAAGTGTCTTTAGATACCACAGGCATGAAATGAGGCTAATTGTGTCATGTCCATCTCAAGTCTATGGGTACCTTGATAGAATAGATCATCATACCCAGGGGCGGACTGACCATTTGGAAACTCGGGCACTGTCCGAGGGCCCGGGGTCAGTAGGGGGCCCCATGAGATGCGCCTGGTACCTTTTTCGTAGGCTTTTTTGAGTTTGGGCAAGGACACAGGGGCCCCATGATCCCCTATTGCCCGGGGGCCCCATGAGTTGTCAGTCCGCCCCTGGTCATACCCAAAACACAAAGATGTGTTAACTACACAGCATGATTTATTTCCACCAGAATACAACATACATATTATTAAAGTGTAATCAGTGTACTTATTATTGAACGCTATGAACATAAAACATGTGAGAAGTCCCCTTTTTATGTCAGTGAATGAAATGCTGCAGAAGAAATGATTTTGGCTAGGAGCACAGCATTCTTTTGCTTGACTGTCTGGGAAAGCTGGGGTTAACACCACAGCTTGTTAGGAGAAATCCATTGTTCATGGCTGCACAGCGGATTCTCGGTGCAGCTCTTCAGGGCGAACCACTCATTGAATTAATCTTAACTCGTTCGCTACCCAGTTACAGCGAACATGCATTGTGTGTAATAATGTAAAATGTCATTCCTATTCAAGTACAGTGCAGGGTTTCCAGTATTTAAACAATAACATGGTACTTTCACTTTCTGGTTTTGTTTGATGTAGTGTTTTAGGTTATTATGGACCATGTCTTTGATTTACTCTTTTGCTACTGTGGAAGGCATCAGCAGACAGACAATTTGGCTGTTCTAGTAACACATTGGCTCTGGGTTACTTTCACAGATTGGAGAATGAATTGAAGCACGTAGTGAGCATAACTGTACCTGTATACATCTGTGCGCCCCATTTACACCTGAGCATTTTCGTCTGTGTTTTTGCAACTAAGCCTACACATGACAGTACCCAGCAACAAGACTCCTATTCTTTTCAGTGCAGGCTGTTCACATTTCCATAATCAGTCACTTAAAGCTTTATTATTATTATACAGGATTTATATAGCGCCGATAGTTTGCGCTTTACATTATAATGGAAGACAGTACAGTAACAATACGACTCAATACACAAGGGGTTCGAGGGCCCCGCTCATTGGAGCTTACAATCTAGGAGGGAGGGGATAGTGGTCCAGGAGGAAATAACTGTGGGGGATGGAGTGGTAGGCAGAGTGGAGGAGTTCAGTAATTAGGTGAGGGCAGGGTAGGCTTCCCTGAAGAGATAGGTTTTCAGGGTGCGCCTAAAGGTGAGGAGAGTAGGTGATAGTCTGATGGATTGGGTTAGGGAGTTCCAGAGGATGGGGGAAGCCCTGGAGAGGTCCTGGAGGCGGGCATGGGAGGAGGAGACCAGGAAACTAGAGAGTAGGAGGTCTTGTGAGGAGCAGAGATTACGTTTTGGGTGGTATTTGGATACCAGATCGGTGATGTAGTTTAAAAGGTATATGGGCTTTTTTGGAGCTTTGTCACATGTTTTTGGCCCCTATAGTGCTTGTAACTGCACGACACAAGCAGCGTCATGCATTTTAGCATGTGTTTTTGGGCTTGAACATCTGTTCTCCCCTGCTATCCTCCTCCTCCTCCTCTCATCTCACCCAGCAGCTAGCATACATGTGCACAAACATTTGCAAAATACTATCAAAATGCCAGTTTAATTGTTTATTAGGTGTGAATGCAGGCTAAAATTTCTGCACTGCCCCCTTTTGCCCCAGTCAAGACTCCTACAATGTACCTCCATACACCAGTCAAGACTTCTACAGTGCACCTCCTTACACCAGTCAAGACTTCTACAGTGCACCTCCTTACACCAGTCAAGACTTCTACAATGCACCTCCTTACACCAGTCAAGACTTCTACAATGCACCTCCTTACACCAGTCAAGACTTCTACAATGCACCTCCTTACACCAGTCAAGACTTCTACAATGCACCTCCTTACACCAGTCAAGACTTCTACAGTGCACCTCCTTACACCAGTCAAGACTTCTACAGTGCACCTCCTTACACCAGTCAAGACTTCTACAGTGCACCTCCTTACACCAGTCAAGACTTCTACAATGCACCTCCTTACACCAGTCAAGACTTCTACAGAGCATCTCTATACACCAGTCAAGAATTCTACAATACACCTCCATACACCAGTCAAGACTTCAACAATATACACTGCATACGCCAGTCAAGACTTCTAAGATGTACCTGCATACACCAGTCAACACTCCTACAATGTACCTCCATACGCCAGCGAAGACTCCTACAATGTACCTCTATACACCAGTGAAGACTCCTACAATGTACCTCTATACACCAGTGAAGACTCCTACAATGTACCTCTATACACCAGTAAAGCCTCCTAAAATAAACCTGCATACAGCAGTCAAGACTTCCACAATGTACCTGCATATAACAGTCAAGGGTCCTACAATGTACTTTCATACAGCTGTCAAGACTCCTACAATGCACCTCCATAACCAGTCAAGACTCCCACAATATACCTGCATACACCAGTCAAGACTCCCACAATGTACTTGCATTCTACAATCAAGACATTCTTGCAGTTCCTGTACCTGGGCTCTAGATTTGTGTCAGTGACTTGTATGAAGAGCTGCTTCTTCTATACTTCCTACACTTTGACACCTAGACACAGGGGTGGAACTTATTATAAGTGTGTTAAGTAAAGTGAAATGATACTAAACCATAATGTGGCCAAAAAGCAGGTCAAGCATTGGGGGCAGTGCATTGTCATGAATAGGCTTGTATCATTACACACATTAAAGATTCATGGTCAGAATACAAACTAGGGATTAATCATTATATTTGCTTTATTTATTTGTTATAAACCTCTCTAATGTCATTATAATTTACAAAAAATAGCCAGCCAGGTCTGATACAGGTAGTGTAGGTTAATAGTCATTCACCCCAGAGATATATCATATATGAAGCCAGTGATAGCATACGAGCTTATGCTGAAACAGGTGATTGTCGCTAAGGCTTGGCTTCCACAACAAAGGCACAAAATGTTGGTACATACAGGAATGTTACAAATCGTTGAGTGCAATTGTAAAAGAGAACCAGAAATAATGAGATATCACTTTGTAGAATTACATTTTCAATACTTGTTAAAAAGCCTTAATGTCTAATTTGAACTTTATGTATAGGGTTGAAGATATATGAAGAATATTTTGTTATGCATTCTTTATTCATATCCGTTTTCAAGATTCTCGTTATATTCTTATTGGTTTACAGAAGCCGTGTGGGAAATCGTGTTCCAGGGGACCAAAGGGTTAGAGTAGAAACTCAGCAGACAATGTTTGCTACAACATGTTATATCTATATGTATTATAAATATAATATATAGTAAGTCCACATATGTACTTGTGTTTAGTTGATAACAGTGAGTACTGATATTAAAAAGGACTGATATGGTAAACTATTATGACGTTTTATATATTTTCATTATTTGAATAATGGTGTCCCTTAGCACATACCAAGAACAAATTGAAATCTGTACCTCTGTTATGAAGTAAGGTGGAATTCTCTTTCTAGCCTACCAAGCTGGACACAGAGTTTTAAGCTCCTTTACACATTTCTGTTTTTCCAGACTTTGACATATTCTAATCTAAAGGCTGAGTCTGGTGGTAGAGAATGATGGCTAGTTTGCCAGAACTCATCTTCTCCTCTGGTATGTGCACTAGGCAGAAACCATTATTCTTTGTTGTTTAGCTTGGTCCATATGATATGTGCGTGGGGATAAAACTATGCAAGCCCCAAGCAAATGATCCTTAATTTATACCAGGGGTAAGTATGGACACACAACATCTATTTTTCATCAATTTATAGACGTGATCATCGTTTTTGATTGGGTTGAAATGTGTGAACACCTTTATAAAGACTTTATTCCTGGAACTGCCTGAAGGATGGGGGACAGCATAATATTCGTTTCTGTGGTGAAAATATGCACCCTTTCAGGAAGCCTATCATAAAGTAAAACCTAAATGCATTCCAGCCCACCCTACTCTCCTAAACTCTTACAGTGGGGATCGAAAGTTTGGGCACTCCAGCTAAAAATTTGTATTAATGTGCATAAAGAGGCCAAGGAAAGATGGAAAAATCTCAAAGGCACCAAATTACAGATTAGACATTCTTATAATATGTCAACAAAAGTTAGATTTTATTTCCATCATTTACACTTTCAAAATAACAGAAAACAAAAAAATGGCGTCTGCAAAAGTTTGGGCACCCTGCAGAATTTATAGCATGCACTGCCCCCTTTGCAAAGCTGAGACCTGCCAGTGTCATGGATTGTTCTCAATCATCATCTGGGAAGACCAGGTGATGTCAATCTCAAAGGTTTTAAATGCCCAGACTCATCTGACCTTGTCCCAACAATCAGCACCATGGGTTCTTCTAAGCAGTTGTCTAGAAAACTGAAACTGAAAATAGTTGACGCTCACAAAGCTGGAGAAGGCTATAAGAAGATAGCAAAGCGTTTTCAGATGTCAATATCCTCTGTTCGGAATGTAATTAAGAAATGGCAGTCATCAGGAACAGTGAAAGTTAAAGCAAGATCTGGAAGACCAAGAAAAACATCAGACAGAACAGCTCGCAGGATTGTGAGAAAAACAATTCAAAACCCACGTTTGACTGCACGATCCCTCCAGAAAGATCTGGCAGACACTGGAGTTGTGGTACACTATTCCACTATAAAGAGATACTTGTACAAATATGGTCTTCATGGAAGAGTCATCAGAAGAAAACCTCTTCTACGTCCTCACCACAAAAATCATCGTTTGAACTTTGCAAATGAACATATAGACAAGCCTGATGTATTTTGGAAACAAGTTCTGTGGACTGATGAGGTTAAAATTGAACTTTTTGGCCGGAATGGACAAAGGTACGTTTGGAGAAGAAGGGGCACAGAATTTAATGAAAAGAACCTCTGTCCAACTGTTAAGCATGGGGTTGGATCAATAATGCTTTGGGGTTGTGTTGCAGCCAGTGGCACAGGGAACATCTCACGAGTAGAAGGAAAAATGGATTCAATAAAATTTCAGCAAATTTTGGATGGTAACTTGATGCCATTTGTGAAAAAGCTGAAGTTAAAGAGAGGAAGCCTTCTACAAATGGATAATGATCCTAAACACACCTGGAAATCCATGGGGGATTACATCAAGAGGCATAAACTGAAGGTTTTGCCATGACCTTCACAATCTCCTGACCTCAACATAATTGAAAATCTATGGATAGACCTTAAAAGAGCAGTGCGTGACAGACAGCCCAGAAATCTCAAAGGACTGGAAGACTTTTGTAAGGAAGAATGGGCAAAGATACCTCAAACAAGAATTGAAAGACTCTTGGCTGGCTACAAAAAGCGTTTACAAGCTGTGATACTTGCCAAAGGGGGCAGTACAAGATATTAACTCTGCAGGGTGCCCAAACTTTTGCAGATGCCATTTTTTTGTTTTCTGTTATTTTGAAAGTGTAAATGATGGAAATAAAATCTAACTTTTGTTGACATATTATAAGAATGTCTAATCTGTAATTTGATGCCTTTTGGAGATTTTTCCATCTTTCCTTGGCTTCTTTATGCACATTAATACAAATTTTTAGCTGGGGTGCCCAAACTTTCGATCCCCACTGTATATGAACAGATCAACAATGTATAACAGAAGACCAGGAATGGTTATCTTGCCTGCTGTAGACACCTATGGCTGTAGGGAATTTTATAACTATGTAATTAAAAAATTATATTTGATCAGCAGACATGCGCACGCCGGAAATTTCTGTTTCGTTTCGGATGCATTTGTCCATTGAAAATTTTTATTTCATCATATTCTTTTTGCTGGACCGATTCATTTTCAGAAGTAATTTTGTTATATTCAGCATTCGTTTTGTATTTTTGTTGGTCAATGTGGATTTAAAAAGTTTAAGTTTTTTCGAAAAATTGTTATGTATTAATTTTTGGTTTTGATATTTTGGGTAGACTTGATATTCATACGAGACTAGTTTTGTGACACTCCAACAGATGGCAGCACAAGGCTGCACGCACAGTGCAGCACGTTACAGGGAGCACCGACCTTCATAAGTCAGTGTGTCAAAAGACATCATCCTGTGTACAATGGGAGCTGTGCAACTGGTGCTATTCTGACCACATGTGTTACCACATCTGCTATTTCATCATGGAAAGCAAGTTAGAACAAAGAGCAAATGTGAAGTTCTGCATGAAACTTGGCAAATCTGCCACAGATGTTAGACGTGATTCGGCAAGTTTGCGGCGATGCTGCAATGAGGTATTTTGAGTGGCATGTGTGCTTCAAGAGCGGAAGAACATCAATGGAAGACGATGAGAAATCAGGAAGACCTTCAACAAGCTCAGCCCCTGAAAATGTCGAAACCATTTGGCAACTTGTGCATAATGATCATCAGAGAACAATCCACAACATTGCTGCCATTGTCGGTGTCTTATACGGAACAGTCCAGGCAATCCTCACATCTGGTTTGGACATGTGCTGTGTTGCTGCCAAGTTCATCCCCAGGTTGCATTGATTTCTCTTCTGCACCCACCCTACTCACCAGATTTGGCTTCTGCGGACTTTGCACTCTTCCTGAAGATGAACATCCAGCTTAAATTTTTCCATTTTGACAACATTGAAGAGATCCAGCATGAATAGCAGAAGGTGCTTGACACACTTTGAAAAGAAGACTTCCAGGACACAGAGGTGGCAGGAATGCTGGGAGCACTGTATTGCTGTGCAAGGGTGCTATTTTGAAGGTGATAGTGTGTAAACCTAGATAACAAGAAAGTACTTTCTTGTAAACAGAGCTAGTCTCGAAACTTTTTGATACCAGCTCGTATATTGAAACTGTTCGGAAAGACTCATTATTTTCAGATGCAACAGAAAATATCATGCAACATTCGGCGGCCCCGAATTTTTCAAATCTAAGATTTGCATAAGACTGTGGAACTGAACAGACTGAATGACAATTACAAATTCAATTTAAACTAAAACTAGACTCAAAACCTTTTTTCTTAGTTTTGGAAAGAGTGAGGATGCATTAGAACACCTGTCTGTGCCCCCGATAAGGAGATTCACCCTCTCTATTTGTCCTGTTTCGATCGTTGAAATTGAAAGTAACAGAAAATCCCAAATTTTGGAGTATCCCCAGAAAAGTAATATAAGGGATATCTGCCAATGGGGACACTAGATGTGGTGACCTGGGGGTCCACAAGGAATCCCTTAAGTTACAGGGATTTCCTCTCACTCCCTGTTTGGTTGTGGGACAGGAAGTGAAAGGATATCTTCACAATGGGACAGATAATTGGCGAAAGAAAAACACGTTGGGTGGAGCTTCATATGACGTCACCACGCTACACAGCCACTGGCTGGAACGCCCACGCATTGGGAGTGCTGCAGCTTCGGGATTGCCCTTTGACAGCTTTGCAATTTTTAAACCATTGTGAGAGCATTCATTTATTCTTAATAAAATGTTACAGTTTTGGGCATATTACACTATTAGTGTTTATTCTTTGCATGATTTACCGGTTGGAGTGGAGCCAAGGACAGAACCATCTCTATATATGTGTGTCATTTTCACCAGGATTCTAGAGGTGTCGTCTTCCTCTTTTCTTGATTCACTGTATGTGGGTTTCTCTGTCTCTTTTGATGGTTTGGTTTTACTCATTTAATTCGTTTTTTGAGCAGGGACTTTTGTATAATTGATGGACTTTAACACTATTTAGCACGGACGTTTCTATAATTGATGGTCTTTAATACTGTTTAGCGCTGCACTTTTTTGTTACATGTTGCTTTGAGAGATTGTATCTATTCCTGTGTCAGCTGCTCTTTATGTATCATTCAATCTGAGCACGAAGATTTATTTTGAAGTTAGAAAAACTAAATCTGGCAGGGGTTATAACCCTCCCTTACTCTATCCACAATGAAAAAAAAAAAAACGTTTTCCTATAGTTCTACTTTAAATCACAAATATACTTGAATCCGAATTATTAAACAAATTGGAAAATTGAATTAAGCTCCCCATGGGCTCAAACTACTGTAGCATGATGTGATCTCACCCATATGATACAAATGAAACAAATGAATTTGTTAATTTTGTTATAACTTTTTTCAGATTCATTGACATTCGTTACTATGCCCATTCAGAGATTTGTATACAACCAAATCTCCGAAAATCAAATTTTCATCCGAAAATCGATTCATCACAAAATGAAATGCACATGTCCATTGATCAGCAATGTATGAGTAATGTCTCTTTAACAGAGTTGTTATCTTATGTTTATTTACTGTAGAGAAAATGTGTCTCTTTGTTGGTTCCTATAAAGTTGAACCATGATAATATTAGTAAAACGGCAGCTAGTTCTAGCAGTGTGCCCTTGATTAAGATATTTTTCTTTGATGTTTCACTTGCATGTTATGTTAGCATGCCAGTTATTTTGACTTAACATTTGATCTATATGCTGCAGTAGTGTGCTTTGCGTGCTGTACATTCACAATATTTACTTAAGCGAGGAATCTGTAGGCAGTTATGCTACACAGCTCTCTTAAGCATCTAATAGGTCTTCTACCTTTACTGCTGTGCATTCGTTAAGATGTATTTTTTCTGTTTATATGTAAGTTTTGCTAACCTTTGAACGCAGAAAAAGAAAAAAAAAATATTGTAAAAGCATTTGTCTTCACGTATCTTCATGTATTTTGAATTCAAGTTGAGCATATGCAAATACAAGTTACGTTGAATTTGTATATTGTATAGCACGGATCAGTACAGTATAAAGCAAGGAGAGCATTTTTTTTCCATTTATAAAACTTGTTGCAAAGCACTATATATATATATATATATATATATATGTATAAATATCCATAAAAGCCACAACATCACTATGTTGAGTGACTGTAAGGGTTTTCTGGCAAAAAGAATCGCGATCGGGAACGCGCATGAGCGAAACAGATTCCGCAGAAGAGCTGCCGGTTGTGCGCAGGCGCGCAGGAATGCGCGATCGCGCACATGCACGCACACGTACACACGCACGGCGAAGATTGGCGCCAGACGGGCTATTTAAAGAGAGGCTCTGGTTCAGTGCTGACTGGTCTTCAGCTCCCCCCTGTGTCCTGCTTGCTCCTGTATGATTCCTTGTTACTGACCCGGCTTGTACCTGACCCGACTCCGATTACTCTCCTGCTCCTGGTTCCTGACTTTGGCTCTGCTCCTGACTTTGGCTTTTCCTACTGATTCTGTACCATGCTGCCCGACTGTTGATGACCCTGGCTATCCTATGACCCTGCTCCTGTCCTGTGTCCTGGCTCCCTACATTGCTCTGCTGTACATCAGGCATTACCTAGAACCTGCTCTGTCTGCTACTACGGTACTCAAATTAGAGGATACTCTGCCTACCAAGGTCATCATCTGCAAGAGCCGCAAGCAACAACCACTGGCGCTCTTGTCCCCCTGGTCCCTAGACTCCCTCTGTTCCAACCTCAGCGGGGTCAGGGCTAGTGACACAAGTGAGGCCGACCTCGTCAATTCAGTCTCCTATCAGGTACGTGACAGTGACATAATGGCTAATGGTCAGTAATCTAGTCCTTTACTGTTGTAGTCCTGGGTGCAGTTCCCACAGGAACACAACTAAAATGGAGCATCTACACTCCCCAGCCACTTTATTAGGTACACCTTGCTGGTACTGGGTTGGACCCACTTTTGCTTTCAGAACTGCCTTAATTCTTCATGGCATAAATTCAACAAGGTGTTGGAAATATTCCTCAGAGATTTTGGTCCATATTGACATGAGTTAATGTTGCCTTTCTATCATCTCGATCCAGTCTGTCCATTCTCCTATGACATCAAAAAGGCATATTCGTCCACACAAATTCAGCTCACTTGATTTTTTCTCTTTTTCGGACCATTCTCTGTAAACCCTAAAGATGGATGTGCTAAAAATCCCAGTAGATCATCAATTTTTTAATTACTCAGACCAGCCTGTCTGGCACCAACAACCATGCAATGTTCAAAGTCACTTAAATCCCCTTTCTTCCCCATTCTGATGCTCAGTTTGAACTTCAGCAAGTTGTCTTCACCACTTCTATATGCCTAAATGCACTTGAAATGCTGCCATGTGATTGGCTGATTAAAAATTTGTGTTACCAAGCAATTGAACAGGTGTACCTAATAAAGTGGCCTGTAAGTGTATTTTGTTCTTGTGTGGGTGGTTTGACCAGCTTCCACACAAATTTGTCCTTAGCATATGTAGCCATCTTTTGTTTTGGGAGGGAGGCAGTTTCGAGAAATGACCCTCCCCAAATAGGATAATACACCATATTTGTAGCTAAATAGGAAAATCAGAACCTTCGCTAAGTGGAAGAGTGGGTTTGATAATAAAGGTGGCAGTGCTACCACCCAGGAGAGGGCCTATGTGAGCAGAGGGGATTCTCTTCCTGGGAAATTGACTAGTATTCGATTCAAAGTAATTGGCAACAGAAGAACTACTGCAACCTTAATATAAAATATCCACACACCAGTATGGAAAAAATACCAGCGTTATATAAGAAAAGATTAATAACAATATATACATCCAATGTAAGAACAGGTATTGTCACCAAAGGGACTGATAGGAGTCCTGGTGAAATTAAGCACATATACCTGGGTATATATAGTTATTAATAAAGATACCTCCAGATGAATATTGCAGCAAAGTTCATTTGCAGGGGCCCCTCAGGATGGGTGCAGTCTAACATTCGTATCTGTGTTGGAGATCTGAAGACAAGATCAGCAGTGAACGTAGCTGGACCAGCCTGTCTACTCCATGCTTTAGTCCCTCCCTAGTAGTTTCTAATCTGACATACAACCAGACATCTAATGACCAGAAATGGCCATCGGATGCATAACTTGGCTAGCTATAGAATCCCAGATAGAGTTAACTAAGATAACACGAGCTGTATATAAACTTTGTTGCAATAAAGAAGTTCACCTACTAATATACTGGAAGGTGACCACTACACACACACAGCACAGACATAGCTATCTGGCATTATCTGTGAATTTGAGATAATATGAGGACAGAGACACTTTGTCACAAGGATTCATAAACACACTCAGGAATAGTGTTGGGCTGAATGTTCGAGTCAAACCTAAGTTCGACTCGAACATTGACCGTCCGCGTGTTCCCTGAAACACAAACGATTTGGTGGGCTGTTCGCCTGCTGCGCCCCACAATGCACTGCACCCTGACAGTACATTGTGATTGATCAAAACAATGCACCTAAGCACAAGTCAGGTGCAATGCTTTGGCCAATCACAGCACAGAATGATGTCACAAGGGGGCGGGGTGAACCCCTCCCTTGTGTCATCATGACAGTATTTATGACCTGTCATCATGGCGCAGCTGTCAAAGGGCGGGAGCCAGAGCCACCTGCGGAGTGTTTTTTTTTTTCTTTTTTCAGGTAGTGGCGGGCATCGTGATTGACTTCGGGGGACATTTTTAAAGGACCTGTCAAAGACTGTCTCCTGTCTTTTTTTACACTACACTTTTTTTTTGTGAATGGGCAGCGGTACCATGTACCACATACTCATTCACATGGGAGGGGGGCAGGATCTGGGGGACCTCTTCTTAAAGGGGGCTTCCAGATCCCGATAAGCCCTCTGCCCACAGACCCCCACAACCACAGCCCAGGGTTGTGGGGAAGAGACCCTTGTCCCCATCCGCATGGGGACAAGGTGCTTTGGGGAGGAGACCCCCTGCTGAGGGCATGTAGCCTGGTATGGTTCAGGAGGGAGAGGGGGAGCTCACTCGTACCCCCCTTTCTTGACCTGCCAGGCTGCATGCTCGGATATAGGTCTGGTATGGATTTTGGGGGGGCCTCACGCCATTTTTAAAAACAAATTTGGTGTGGGGGGTTCCCTTCAAAATCCATACCAAACCCGAAGGGCTTGGTATGGATGGGAGGGGGCACCTCACGCCATTTAAAAAAATACCGGCAATTCTTTTTACATTCAGCTATCAGCTGAACCCCACTGACAGCTGAAACATGAATGAATGTTTCACTACTAAAATACCGCATGGCTTAATAATATAACTCATTCAGTATTTTAGTAACTGAGCAGTATATTACCACATATTCAGATACAGTAAGATACTGCTCAGTAAATTGTTCATGTTTGTGGTCGAACATTTTGTAGGTTCAAATGTTTGACTGCAAACTGAACAGGGGGGGTGTTCGGCACATCACTACGCAGGAAGCTATAGGCAGTTGCAGTTGAATTATTATAACATAGGAATACTTGCATAATAGTCTTGCCTTGCCTGGATTTAGCAGCGTGGATGGGGCATGTGGCTGAGACTCTCTCTCTCCCCTTTTGGGGTTTTAACCCTTTTGCTGCCAGAGCCATTTTTGCTTTTTTTTGTACACGTTTAAAAAATAATTTTAGCCCTGAAGATTGCATTTATATTTTCTAGAAAATAAAACAACGGTAGTTCCAATTTTTTACTTTACACGATTTTAGATTGAGGGTCAAGGAAAAGCAAAATTTCAGTAAAAAATACACTAAAATTAACTTTAAGGCATCAAAAATGCAATAAATTGCCCAGCTTTTGGTAAAATATAAAAGATGAGTTTATGCTGAGTAAATAGATACCTATGTCAATCATTAAAATTGTATTGGTTCATGAAATGGTAACAAACTTCAGTACCCTTTTCCTATGGTGTTACTTTAAAAGCCCCTTCAGGTCATTAGTTTAGAGTTACGCAACTCTGGTGCTAAAATTATTGCTCTCACTCTGGCGGGAATGGTGATATGTAACATGTGTACCGCAATCAATGTTTTTGCGTATAGTCGCCCTGACACGTGCGTTTACACTCATATATGCATGTATGTGGGGGTGAAGGAGACTGAAACATTTTGGGGATTTTATGTGCTTGGGTGTAACTTTATTTATTTACACTTTTTTAACTTTTTTTTTTTACTTAAATTTTTTTTAACATGAGGCAAAAAGTCCTACTGCCTAGATCACCAAAAAAAAATAGTAGAAAAGGAAGAACGCCTAAAAATGAAAACGAATGTAGCCAAGCCAAGCTGCAATACAGTGCTTACAATGCAATACAATAAATGCATGCTTCCTTCCTTCATCTAATCATGTTCATGCTTTTTATTATGCTTACGTGTGATTGGGTATTTTTTTCAAAGTGAAGGTTAAGCTAAGGGAAAATTCCTTTTCAAAATGAACATCCTTCTTGCCTTTAGTAAATAATTCCCTTTGTCACTATACAAATATAAATAAGCACTTTTAGGGAGAAGCTAGAGTGTTTTTGGTGCAGACAAACCATCTAACAAAAAAAGGAAATATATTCTCGCTTTGGGTCACCCCTCCCCCTTTCTAGGTGTTTTGGTCTGAATAAGAAAAAGAAGCACAACCAGTTTCCAGGACAAAGTCATCCAGTGCCCAAGGTGAAGATGCCAAACTATTTACCCCGACCCAGTTTATTATGCATGGGTCATTGTCAGCGTGTGCTTCAATTTTGCTTGTTTTACAAGTCTTTTAAAAAAAAGTCCCATGATGCAAATCCACCAACAATAACATCATCCATGTCAATAGCTGTAAGATAAAACATATAGATAAAGCAGATAACAGCTGAGTATAGACAAATGGGTGGTGTCTCCAGAGTACTTTAGTGATGTCATTGACCAAATATGGTCATGTCCATATCTGGCCAATGATCTCTCACCGAAGATCCTACCCCTTTATTTATACTCATCTGTCATCTTTCATCGTTCAGGAGAGAGTCAGGAGAGGACTGTGTCGGTGGTCAGTTGATGGACGTTTTGATTGACATGGATCTACATCACTGGACAACTTGATTGATGGTGGATTTATATTATGGTCTGTATTTATTAAACTACTTATTAAAACTGTGTGTGTGAGGACCTATGCACCCCTTCCTCAATCACAATATTTTTTTAGGGGCTTCCAAATTCCAATTAGCCTCCAAAGATCTCCACAACCACCAGGCCAGGGGTGTGGTGAAGAGGCTCTTGACCGCACCAACTTGGGTACAAGGTTCTTTATCATGGGGATCCCCCCTGGTATGCTACCCTTCCCTTGTTTAGAGCATGTGGTCTGCTATATTTCAGGAGGGGAGGCACATGCTCGTCCTAGACCAGGAGGCTTGCTAGGATGCATGCTCAAAAGAGGGTCTGATATAGAATTTGGGGGCAGGGGATTTTTTGCGTGGGGCCCTCCTTGACATCCATAGCAGATCCTCATTATGTCTGGTATGGGAACCCCTTGTTTTTATTGTGGGGTCCCCCAATAACATCTATACCAGACCATCATCTAGGATAATGGTCTGGTATGGATGAATCCATGGCAGTTTGTTTACAAACAGAAGTAAAAGGTGAAGCTGTCATTTGTTGACAATTGAAACAGCATTTGTATCCTCCTAATTATCAGGTTTGCTGCAAGAGTCTTTATGCATATCACAGGCAGGGTCAGGGCATCCGCAGGCATGTTATTTAAAGGAATTTTGCATTTTTAATATTGCCCTTTAAGTAACTAAAATCATTGCTCCCACCCATCCAAATGGAAATTAAGAACATTTTTTTTGCTTTGTTACATATCCCTCAGGACCCCCCCCCCCATGGCATTTACTTTCAGCTGAACTGGATACATTTTGATCAGGCAAGCTAAAGTTCCCCGCCTATTGCTTAGTATAAAAGAAGAAGGTTTCCTAGATTTAAGATAGTTTGTATGAAAAGCACCAAGACAGGCAAAAGCACAGAGGAAATTTGGGGGGACAAGAGGGTAGAGGGAGTAGGCAGGCCCCTTCCAGGGGGAGGTCTGGAAAAGTACTGCTCCCCGAGGAGTTGGCCTTTAGAATTCAATTACAAAAGTTTAAATAAGGACAGATCCAGGATGGTTGAAAGGAGCTTCTGTCATCGTTTTGTTCTTCCCTAATTGTGACAACATAGAAGTCCAATGAACCCTACACTGAGTAAGAAAATCTCTTCTACATGTGCAAGTCTGCAGCAAGCCAACAGGTTTAAATCTTGTCGGGTCAATTAGAGAGGTAACACATTCCAAATAACACCTCCACTCTACTGTACAATCATGTCCAGCAGATCAAATTGAATGAACAACATTTCCAACAGGATAAGTGCCATCATAAATTGCCATGACTCTAGCAGAGACCTTAAACAAGCTTAAAGGGAAACCCCTTTAGCACCTATTAGATAAATACAAGCTATCGGGATCTGAGCACAGATATATCTTGTTTCTGTTGCATTGCAGGTCAGCAGCCAGACCTAAACCTAACAGCTCTACCTCACTTTGTGTCTATTTGCTCCATGTTGGCATTGTGTCCAAAGTAGCATTGTATTGCAATATGTGTGGACTAAACTATTTTTTTATTGCAAAGTTTGCTGGAAAGGGTATATAGCAGTGTACAGAGGGTTCGTCCAGCTTTTCAAGTGCAGACATAACAAGACCATTGTCTTGTCTGTATGTGCACTGAATCTTGTGGCATGCATGTGCCCTCAGTGACACACTGTCTTCTGGAACAGGTGTTACATGGCAATCCCAGGGGTCAGCAAGACATGGCCTAGGCCAGAAAGCAGGAATTGCTTCTTTGCAGCACAAAAAAGTACTATACCATGCAGACAATAGTGAAACATTTTACAGGGACAGGGAAGGAACAAAAAGAGAAAAGGTAAAATGGGTTAAGTTCCACATAAATAATCTAGCTAGAATATTATATATATATATATATATATATATAGTTGTTAAGGGTCCCTTCAGCAATGGGCAATTGATGCCCCAGATAAATTCCCACTGACACCATTGATCTATTTTAGCTATCTGTAAGGGGGTAATTCTTCTCAATGACCACAAGTGTAAGGCGCATTCTTCCCATTGATCAACACACTAATATATCATGAGTTGGAAAAGTTTAGAAATGCTGCTCTACAGTCCTTCAAAACACATATTTTGCACATCATGTTTCAACCGCAGAAAGCAGGGGGTAGGAATCTGACATAGCACACACTGCATAGCTAGAGCACACAACTCAGGGAAATCTGACAGCTGATTGGTGGAAAGTGACACCTTTTTCACAGGTTCATACAAACATAAAAGATGTGGGTATGAGACATCTGCTTTGTGCTGGAGGGAGGCGGGCAGGAAGCTGTGGTGTCAGTCTAATCTATTAAGAGTGAGTCATGCAGATAGCAGAGAAAAAGGAGATCAGAGAGGATCCAGACTTGGGGCTTTGAATTCAAATCAGTACTCACTTTAGAGTATTAATCTGAGAGGTTAGTGAGATGCGCTTTGTCCATTTTTCATGTCTGAGGTTGAAAACCACTTTAAGGGAGGAATACACATTTTGAGTCTATCTCTACGTGACCTGAAACTGCCCTTTTCATACAACCCAGCTCTCAAAATCTATTCATATTTAATAAATTCAGATATGATAAAATCAGTCATAACAAGCGCCTACCTGAACTAGCTTGATACCAGACATGCCTAGGCTGTTACATACAGCAGGCAAACTGGTCACATTAAATATCTTAAAAGATGCATATATCCAATGTATATCATGTTTGGTCTTTTTCAAATGGTAATTTCATTCCATTCAGTAATGTGATGGTTGTCCAACTGTAAAATGTGTTATCCAGAAATATTGTTATAAAAAAGTGACATTAAAGGAGTGGCTGCTGACGTATAGTCAATCACTTTACCCCTTCAACATCATACCCCTCAGCCATTTTTATTAGGTGGGGTTGGCCCAGTGACACTCTATGGAGTGTCAGCAAAAACCTGCTGCACCTGCAGCTCAGGGATTTTAATGTTTCCATCAATCTTTGCATGAATGCTGAGAGTCTTTCCTGGAGGGGGCAGTAGAACCAAAGACTAGGCAAATGTTGTTAAAGCGGATCTACACTGTATCTGAGCACCACAGACCAAAAGCCCTATTTAATTCATTTTTAATATTCAAAGCAAACTCACCCATCCATCCATGTCTCCACGCTTTATTTTGCTGAGAAACTACTTAGAAAAACACCCTCTTGCATTTCTGGCCATCTTGAGTAAGGACAGATGTATCATTTAGCAATTACTGTACTGCCTGAAATCCATCTGACATTAGCTCAAGCATACAAGCAGGAGGGTGTGCTTTGCTGAGAAAACCCCTCCTGAAGACTCCTGAGATGTATGACATCATTTGACTAGGCAAATATTTTTATTGCACTGTTTTTGTTGTTCTTTCATTAAAATCAATGATTAAATTCCTAGGATGATTCTTTAATTGTGCTAATCAAAAACGAAAGAATTCTTGCCTTTTAAAAAAAAGCTGCTACATTATGTTTCATCTCTGCCTGATATGGCAGTGGATTTCATATTTCTTATATTCCATTAAAACATGTGGTGGCAGCTACTGGTTGTGTGTGTAAAGGGTTAACTGTTGAGTTATTTGACCCCTGTGTCAATCACTCCCAGTTTGCTGGCACTTCACCTTTTGTCCCACAAGCTGGAAAATCTCTATGCAGGATGCGGTTGGGCCGAGAGTGCCATCGTCACACTAATTAAGATGCATTAGCGGAGAACCCAAACACTTAGAGGAGGAGGCGGAGCTGGGGGCTGGTTCCAAAAACACTGGGGAGCGGAGTGGCTGGGGGAGGGGCCTGACCTTTGTCCTTTGGTCCACACACCCTGGGGATTTGCTTAGGGTTCCTATACAGGAGACTTCACTATCCATACCATCAATAGCCCTAACCCCTAACCTTAACCTACCCTATGTAGTGTTAGCTGTTCTCCTAAACCCTGGCATACCGAGTGTAGTAAAAGAAAGTTAAAGACAACCTTTCCCCCTTTTTCCCCTAAAGGAACTAGTGACGTAGACCCAGCCACACAGATGTCCCCTGAGAAGGCAATGTCACCAGAGCCTTCACAGAGATTCTCCACTAAGCTGCGAGATCTCACGGTATTCTGATACTGTACATGTGCAACATGAAACGCGTGGCTTCATACACTTCCCCTCACACATGCATTATAAAGTTCCCACAAGATCTCAGGGGAAGGCTTTAAAAAAAAAAAGCGTAATGTCATTCATGCTTGAAATGTTAGCATGGGAGCAGGCATGGGAAATAAATGGCATCTCAGTTAATGTACAAGGCTGGTGCGCCCTCTTTTGTTCTTTTGTAATTCTAAGTATGCTTATGCTGTGTGTTGGATTTATCTTTTTCATTGACAACTTTGTGTAAAAATACATTTTTATTTTCATTCTGCATTTTCCCAAAAACTTGTGCCAAAAATTAAGTCTTCATAAGACTTAGCATTCTTCTTAGAAGATACCTTGGGGTGTTTACATTTCAAAATATGGTCATTTTGTAGGTATTTCTGCTGTCCTGGTGGTTCAGGGCCTCCAAAAATATTATGGGTGGTCAGGAAATTATATGCGTTATTTCTGTCCCCAGAATTCTTGAAAGTATTCTTGGATTTTGGGCCCCACTCTGTGGCTAGGCTGTGAAAAAGTCTTATGTGGCAAAATGTGTTTTGAGGTGTAATTCTAACTATGCGTATGCTGTGTGCTCCAAATATCTCATTAATTGACGACTTTGTGTATTTTTTCATTTTCTTTCCTGCATTTCCCAAAAACTAGTGGCAAAAATGAGATTTTCAAAGGAATCATTGGGATTGATTTGCTAAAACTGGTGAGTGCAAAATCTGGTGCAGCTGTGCATGGTAGCCAATCAGCTTCTAATTTCAGCTATTTCAATTAAAGTCATTCTAAATGTGCCTATACTTACCTGCTCTGTGCAGTGGTTTTGCACAGAGCAGCCTGGATCCTTCTCTTCTCAGGTCCCCTACAAGCTCTCATGGCCGCTTCCTCCTGTCTGGTCCCTCCCACAGCAATCAGCTTGCTATGAGGGCACCCGCTGCTCTGTGTGTCCATTCACACATGGAGCCATGGCTCGGATCTGCCCCCTCTCTCTTCTCATTGGCTCACTGGCTGTGATTGACAGGGAGCTCCCACTTCTGTCTTAGCCAATGAGAAGAGGGAGTCCTGGGATAGCTGAGACTTCAGTGCACATAGCTGGATCAAGAAGGGGCTTAGGTGAGTATTAGGGGGGCTGCACACAGAAGGTTTTTTACCTTCATACATATAATGCATGAAGGTAAAAAACCTTATGCCTTTAGAACCACTTTAAGCTTTGACAAAAAAAACTGAAAGCTGATTGGTTTCTATGCACAGCTGCACCAGATTTTGCACTCTCCAGTTTTAGTAAATCAACCCCACAATGTCTTCCAGATAAAGTTCTTCTGCAATTAATCCACAAAAGATATTCCTAGACTGAGCCTTAGTCTTGGTGGGCTTAGGACTTTGCTTGGGTGACTGGTGGCCTCTGTACTACTTAGGGAAAACCAGTTTGTTTCCAGAGGCCCCTTCGGGGGTCAGGGGTACACATATTTCTGTGTACGTTCTGATTTGGCATCTATTTATCCATGGCTTTGCTTATATCACTGGTTGAGATATAAAATATTGTATATTTGTATATATAACTTGTTTTATCTAGTTTACATTTTTGCAGGCTGTCTGTAAACTTCCAAACACTTGGCAAACCTTTCCCCTACCTGCAACCCTTCACCTGCTCTTCACAGAAGTCATCCAGACTGGAGATGTCTCTTCTGTGGCTGTGGTGATGTGCCATACCACAAAAATATGTATCTCCTGGTAAAGAAATACAGTTTAAACATATACAATATTTAATATAGATAAGAATACCAGCTGCATAAATAATTTTGTGAACAGGATAAGAATAACCTAGTTGGTAATATAGTGCTTATTTTGGTAGCTGGTTCTTCTGTGAGCGGTAACACATTGCACCAAACTGGCGTCCAGCTGAGGATTTGAATCCTTGAATCCTTTAAGTCTAAATGCTTTTTCGTTGAGGTATTGTGCTTAGTACTGTACGTGCTAGGAAAGTCTAATTGGCTGTGTGAAGGTGGGGAAGTACAGATTATAGTGGATTGTGCTCAAGAGCACACTGTGCTGAATACTTGTTTAAAAAGAGAAAGTTTTTCCTCACATTTTTTTTTCATTTGCAGTATATGGAAATTGTATTTTTTATAGTAATAAACTGTACTATACTATTGGTTGCTTAGATATTAAAAAGTCAAATGTGTCTCACGACCCCTTCTACATTCTCTTTAATGTAAGATTAATGAATGAACATAGAATCCAGCAGTACAAAAAAAGGAATCTAAAATGCAGAAGCCTGCCTGCATCCACCCAAAGCTGAAATGTTAGTTTTTGGTCAATGTACCCCTCAAAGACAAATGCTGTTTATTTTTGTACCTTGTATCAGATGGTAGTTTTTATTTAATAGTTTCTTTATTTTAATAAAGTTTTGACAATTTACAGATGTGGGTTCAGGCACATGAGTGTGTCACTCTTTTTCTTAATAACCAGTCTAGGGGTTTTGTTTTTATTTTTACAAAGGGATGAGGGAATTGAGTGGGATACTCCAAAAAACTGAATTTGTGTACACATTTGTGTACAAATTGAGGTCAGTGCACTTATTTTTGTAAGGCTGAAGCAGAATTCCTTGCATATATCAAACTGTGGACCTGGCTTTGTGATAAAAGTAGTGAAAGCACACAGGCTTCTTCCCTTAGAGGACCAAGAGCATTGTCCCTTCACAGTGAACTAGGCAGACTAAGGTCTTCAGGATACCAGCTGATGTCCCCTTTAGCAAAAACACAGCTGAGTCTCTAGCACAAAAGGGGGGGTGGCAGCAACCCAAAAATCTCTAAGACCTTTCAGCAGTCTGTACTCACAAAATGTCTAGGGAAAACTGGTTGTCTCCTTCCAATGTTCAAACGACACTTCCCTCCAGTGATACCAGACTAGATCTTCAGCAGTTATCCCCTCAGCTCTCAGTAGTTTCAGCATCCAAGCACCCAGGTTGCCCACCTGAGGTCTCTAAAACAGCAAGCACATGGTAGTGGTGTCTTGGAGGGCAGCCCTCCAGGCTGGACTGATCCTCTGCAGAAAAAGACCCAAAGCTAAGTGTCCCACCGAATATATACAGACTCCCAGCAGCCCTCAGGGCCCTGCTCCCTGGGATTGGCCAGGGCTGTATAAATATTTATGCTGCCATCTGCATAGCTCCACACCTATGATCCAGAAAGTTCTACTGATTTCTGGAAAGCAGAGTGAGCTATCAGACTAGCAGCAGCTGAGAACACTGAACGGACCTAACTAATCAATTGAACCCACACTGGATACAGTGAGGCACGCTAGATTTACCTGCCAAACATACAAGCCGCTCCACTACTGAACAAACTGAGCCAGCACTAAATCTAACTGTTCCTAGCACCTATCTACAATTGTTATTGTACATGTTCTATATATTTGAAATATAAAATGTTTTTTTGCTAGGTTCATACCTTGCATTACATCACACTGCAGAAGTTTAGGTATAGCCTTTTTTACATAGTCACTTTGGTTCAGCTTGAACCATTGTACCTGGCCATTTCTTGTGGAAGCCGGAAATCACTATAGTGGGCACCACTACCACAGCAATTGCTGTTAGCTTTCCGGTCCCGTGCCAAGCGACTGCTCTGCTGCTTAGTAAACACAATGCGTTGCTCAATTGGAACGAGTGCCATTCAAGGAACACTTTGCATTTTCTAAACGAATGCAAGGCGAAATGGAGAGATGGTTGCAGTGACATTACAATCTCCACCTTGTCCAGCCATAGAATGCCTTGCATTCATTGAGAAAAAGTGAAGGCATTATCTGACTGCCAAGAGAGCAACCCCCTATGTTCACTATGCTGCACGGCAGCCGTACGGCATGGGACCTGGAATCTAGCTGCGATCACTGTAGTAGCGGTACCTACTACAGTAATCTCCAGCCTCTACAAGGATCAGCTAGGCATGTCACATGCATACTTACATTGGTCCAAACTGGGCCAATGTAACTATGTAAAAAAGGCCATGCCTAACTTTAGATTTAAGGTGCACAATTTATTTTGAATGGGCTGCCATACTTCCCAGCTCAACAGATATGGCACCCTTGTTAAGTGAATCAATCAACATTATTGCTTAACAGCTGTTGAGACAAATTTTGAGCCACATTGCTTTTATTCAGACTGAGTAGACATGCATTGAGGGAGCATAACTGTGTGCAGCAATACTACACAAAAGCAGAGTCAGAGTAATTATGGTCAACCTATGTACTTACAGTATTTGAAAAATACAGAAAAATATATTTGCAATTTTTCTAGACTTTAATAAAGGTATACAGTACCTATCAGGTCTAAAAACTAAAAGTAATGTTAAATTGGCTGCAGTATATACTTACCGCGTCCCATCTCTTCCACCTAACTATGGGCCAGTGAAACTAAACATCACATAGATGGGCCAGTAGGAATTTGAGGGGGGAGTGAAAGAATAACACTCATCTTCACCATGAAGGCTTGGAATCTGCACATACTGTCTTTTTGAGTGTATAGCCCTCTTGGTAACAGTAAAATATATTCACATGACTACTAACATAATTTACATATCAAATGTATGGTAACTGAGCCTCTGCTTATTTACGTGTAAGGGGCTTTTCCATGTGAACCTAGTAGTGCCTCAATTCAGTTGAGCCTTCTAGATTCAAGTGCAACCCCTAAATGAAAAGCATCTGCTTCATCCCCAGATAGTAGTATTTATTTTCAACATATAAAGACAGTCTAGTCATTGGATGCCTTTTTCTGAAGCTTTATCATACTGTATATAAACTTGGAAAATAGGAAAGTGTTGGCGCAATAGCCAGAAAAATGTTAGGACCTCGGTTTTTCCTCAGCTAACAGTTGTTTAGACCTCCTCTAAATAGTTCCTCGCTTACAACAGACTACAGACACAACAGGTTAAAGTCACTTCCAAAACACTTTCAAAATCTGTTCTGGACTCTATGAACCTTGGCATGATGCTTTCACTACTTTTCTAACAATTCTGGACTTTTTTCAAGTCGCCCAACTATTATTGCTGCTCAACATGAGAGCAGCTTTACTGAAGCTAGTCAGCTTGATAAATTGAATGGGTTGCTCTCAATCTTGGATATTATAATCATAAATCTTGTGTCTCTTACAAAATTACTCCAAATTCTGTATGGTGGAGGCCATCTTGGAGGAGATACTGCTTGGCTTTCTCATGTCTGAACATCCAACCTGATGATTGATGGCCTTGTAACGGATGAAGGAATAATCAAGAAGTCCCTTAGGGTAGATTCACTCTCTATTTCCCCCTTTCACTGTCATGTTAAGTGCATAAATCAATGGGCAATCTAAATTTGAGTTTTTACAGCAACAAGAAGTAAAGAAAAAACTTATTTTTCACTCCTCTAACTTCCTGTTGTGTATGGGACAGAAAGTGAAGGGAAAAATCCCTGATGGGACAAAGACAGAAAAAAAGACGGAGGATTAAACCATTGCATCCTCTATGAAAACTAAAAACAAAAGGAAAAAATGGCTTCACTTACCCCCTAATAATGGTTACATACGTGGTTGTAGAGAACCATTGGTCTGAGGCAACCATAACATCTTTATCCACTCCTTTCAACTTTCTTTGTAAGGACAAGGTCACGGCTGTATTGGATTAAAGCAGCGTATTTAATACACAAAATCCTTATCAAACCAACATAAATCAGTTCCATTCCATAGACTGTCAGCAACTAACGCCTATCTTTAGCACAAGTTCCAGCCAGAAATGTAACTAACCAAGGTTCTCAGAGAGCTTAAAGTGAGAGCCATTTAATGCTGGCAAAAAACACCAAAAAAGCCATTAGTGGTCCCATCATTCACAAACTTTAAAGTTCCTGAAGTTTCCCCACTCATACCCCATATATGGCCAATAATTATAATGGGTATTTATATATCCCCAACAGTTTTACATAGCTCTTTACATATATATCTTGTACATTCAAATCAGTTGCTACATACGGGCCAATCTAGACAGGAGCGAGTTAACCTACAATCATGTCTTTTTTGGATAGTGGGAGGAAACCAGAGTACCCAAACAGGCACAACTGGAAACTCCATGCAGGTAGTGCCATGGTTGGGATTAGAACCAACAACCCCAGTGCTTCCACATGGAAGTGCTAACCACTTAGCCACTATGCTGGCCAGTTATAGCCTCCAATTTAGAATAATCAAGAGCATAGACTGCCAAGAAGAAGGAACAGAGGCGTAAGCTACAGTATCTATATGTGACTAGTTTCCAGCTGTCAGATCTCCCTTTCCTTTAAGGATAAGTTCACCTTTTGGAACATGTTACATGTTTCACTCAACCCCCTCCCTGTGAAAGCAGACTGGGGATCTTCTCCTCGTGCCCTCTGCCACTATTTAAAAATTACGCAGCTGTGTACGGACAGACAGTGTGCTGACAGTCTGCCTTAACATGCACATGAACTTTAATGGCATCCCAGTCGAGTTTGCCCACCCTTTGCAGCTATAACAGCTTCAACTTTTCTGGGAAGGCTGTCCACAAGGTTTAGGAGTGTGTCTATAGGAATGTTTCACCATTTTTTTAGAAGCCCATTTGTGAAGTCAAGAACTGATGTGGGACAAGAAGGACTGATTCATCCCAAAGATGTTCTATCAGGTTGAGGTCCAGACTCTGTGCAGGACAGTCAAGTTCCCCCACCCCAAACTCTCTTATCCATGTCTTTATGGACGTTGCTTTGTGCTCTGGTGCGCAGTCATGTTGGAACAGGAAGGGGCCATCCCCAAACTGTTCGCACAAAGATGCAAGCATGAAATTGTCCAAAATGTCTTGCTGAGGCCTTAAGAGTCCATTAGCTGGAACTAAGGGGCCAAGCCCAACCCCTGAAAAACAGCACCACACCATAATCCCCCCTCCACCAAACTTTACACTTGGCAAAATGCAGTCAGGCAAGTACCGTTTTCCTGGCAACCTGTCATTGCCAGACAGAGAAGTGTGATTGGTTACTCCAGAGAACACGTCTCCACCGCTCTAGAGTCCAGTGACGGCGTGCTTTACACCACTGCATCTGATGCTTTGCATTGCACTCGATGAGGTAAGGCTTGGATGTAGCTGCTCGTCCATGGCAACCCATTCCAAGAAGCTCTCTACGCACTGTTGTGCTAATCTGAAGGCCACATGAAGTTTGGAGGTCTTTAGCTATTGACTCTGTAGACAGTTGGCGACTTCCATGCACTGTGCGCTTCAGCATGCGCTGACCCCGCTCTGTCATTTTACGTGGCCTACCACTTCATGGCTGAATTGCTGTTGTTCCCAGTTGCTTCCACTTTGCTATAACACCACTAACAGTTGACTGTGGAATATTTAATAGCAAGTAAATTTCACAGATGGACTTATTGCACAGGTGGCAACCTATCACAGTACCAAGCTTGAATTCACTGAGATCCTGAGAGCGACCTATTTTTTCACAAATGTTTGTAGAAGCAGTCTGCATGCCTAGGTGCTTGAATTTATACACCTGTGGCTATGGAGGTGATTGAAACACCTGAATCCAATAAGTTGGAGGGGTGTCTCAATACTTTTGGCAAAATATATATATACATATGTATGTTTAAATTTTTTTTTAAGGTAAACTTATTCTTTAATGGTCATAATGAATTTTGCAGAGCATTCTCTTTTTACCAAAGGGACAGCAAAGCAGTAGTTTCTGTCTGTAACTGAAGTGAAACTCCACAAAGTGCTTTACAAAGCAGGATAGTGAGTAATTCTTCATTCAGCTGTGCATGTTATCTGAGCTTCATCTATTGAGCTTTGTACAGATTCTTTTTTTTTTTTCAAACAAGGTACATAAGCTTAGTATGCTATACATGTGAAAACAGGCCTAGAGCTCTACCTGCTGGCTGTTGGTAAATATGAAATATAATAATTTGCTTTTTTCCTTAGTAAAAAAAACCACTTGCCTCTGGGTTATATGACATGAATACAAATTTTAATGCAGGAATGTAATGCCATTAATTGCAGTCATTCATTAAATACACTAATACTGGTAAAGACTGACAGCATGAGAATTCTCAGTGCTGTGATTTATTTACTGTATATAGGGTTTTCTCTTGGTTTACTGACACGCTCACTTACTCACTGAGAGATTATGAGCAGAGGGCTGAAGTTAGTCTCCCAAAAATTTTTTTACAGTTAATTTTCCAGCCTTGGTGAATTAGTGTGTCTGGAACATGTAAAAGAGTTGAAACTTCTAGGTTCATGCAAATGTGCCATATCAAGGTCAAGGTCAAAGCCCAGTTTTCACACATTGATTCGTATACCCACCTAAAATGTCTGTTATCCTTTTTTTATAGTAAAATGTATAGATTGTTTCACATTAAAAACTGAGATACTGTCAGGAATGGACTTGCCAGTAATGGTGGGACTCGCCTGCCTTGTGGGCTGCAGTACCAGGGCTGGCCAGCGGGTGCTCCCAGTAATCACAGACTCAACCCTGCAGCCAGCCAAACACCTGAAGTTGATTATACAGGTGTATTTAAGGGATGGCCAGACCTGCAGTCTCTGCCTTGGTGTGTGTTTTTCCTGGGCCCTGTATCTTGTTCCTGCATCCCTGTTCCTGCATCCCTGTTCCTGTCTCTGTCTCTGTCTGATTCGTTGCTGACCCTGCCTGATCCGGACCTCTGCTGACTTCTCCTGTTTCATCCCTGGCTTGTGACCCCGACCATTCTCTGCCTGACCCCCTTTACCTACCTGCCCGATTGTTATTGACCCGGCCTGCCTGACGACGCTTGCATTGTATGTACTGTTATCTGTGGGTGGTTTGGTTCGTTTGCACTGTGTTATGTTTTAGTATTGCACTGCGTTTATGTTTGTATTGTTAGTCTTTAATAAATTATATTGTTTATAACTTATCTGAAGCCTGCGTTTCCCTGCGTCAGTCACATTCCTCTGGTCACACCCCGGAGCCCTGACATTACACCAAGGCCAATCCTGACCAGAAGTGGCTGCACAGGGAAGCCATCTTGGCTTGTTGCTGGGAAGGATGGATCTTGATGAGGTTGTGTATTTATCTCTGCTAGTGTTTGATGACAGAGAGTATGCTTATCAAACTCTGAAGGAGTATCCCCGGGATGAACTGCTAGAATGCATACGGATCGCTCATTGCCTAGTAGATCAGGGCACAGAGTTCTCTGAGGTGCAGCCATTGATTCAGGTTTGTGCTGAGTTGGTTTCATCTGGTACCCCCGAATGCAGGGATGAATTTTTGCCGCCATTTAGAGCCGACCAGGTAGAGTCCCTGGTATGGTTATTAGAGGATGATGTGGGTTACTTTCTGGAGCGTTATTCTGCATGTTCACCACAGGTACTAAGAGATTGTATAAACGCAGTGCAGTCATTGACCAGACAGGCTTTGTGTAAACTGAGCTTTGTTCAACCCATACTGCAGACATGGTCAGACTTGTTGCACCCAGCCTAAGTCAGCTTACAACATCATTCCTCCACTCAAGGCATTCTTCCTGCATCCCCGACAACACCCCCAGTGACTGCCCAGTATACTCTAACTACCACATACCAGTCCTCTGCTCCCACTCGCTGCACCTATCCTTTCTTTAACCCTGTAAAGAAGTCCTCTGTAGCAACTGCTCCCTCCTCTGTTCCATCTTCCAGCTCTTCTCTGTCCTCAGCTGCTCCATTCGTTTGCAGACCTGCGTTTACTTGCAGTGCCCCAGTAGTTAAAACCAGAAAAAAGCGGAAATTCTTTCCAACCAGTACCATCCTGCCAGTATCCAAACCGGTGAGCCTGCCGTCTGAGAACCTGCCTTCCGTGGTTCAGCCTGGTGCCTCGGCACCCGCACTTCAGCCTGATGCCTGTACCCAGCCTGATGCCTGTACCCAGCCTGATGCCTGTACCCAGCCTGATGAACTGATCCAGCCTGATGATCCTATCACGCCTGATGACCCAGTGCCCGCTGTTGAGCCAGACGATCCGGTACCTGATGACCCGGTGCCCACTGTCATGCCTGGTGACCCGATGCCCGCTGTCGAGCCAGACGATCCAATGCCTGATGACCCAGTGCCCGCAGTCATACCTGGTGACCCGATGCCCGCTGTCGAGCCAGACGATCCAATGCCTGATGAACCAGTGCCCGCTGTCATGCCTGGTGACCCGA
Source organism: Staurois parvus (assembly GCF_062004578.1). Taxonomy (NCBI): domain Eukaryota; kingdom Metazoa; phylum Chordata; class Amphibia; order Anura; family Ranidae; genus Staurois; species Staurois parvus. Next base: position 8,610,234 of record NW_028317982.1, on the reverse strand, counting down.
TGCCCGCTGTCGAGCCAGACGATCCAGCGCCAGATGACCCGGTGCCCACTGTCGTGCCAATTGACTTAGAGCCCACTGTTGTGCCTGGTGACTCGGTGCCCACTGCCTTGCCAGATGACACGGTGCCCGCTGTCGAGCCAAATGACCTGATGCCTGGTGACCCGATGCCCGCTGTCGGGCCAGACGATTCAATGTCTGACCCAGTGCCCGCGGTCATGCCAGTTGACTCGGAGCCCACTGTCGTGCCTGGTGACTCGGTGCCCACTGCCTTGCCAGATGACGTGGTGCCTGCTGGCGAGCCAAATGACCTGATGCCTGGAGACCCAGTGCCCGCTGTCATGCCTGGTGACCCAATGCCCGCTGTCGAGCCAGACGATCCAACGCCAGATGACCCGGTGCCCGCTGTCGATCCAGACGATCCGGTACCTGATGACCCGGTGCCCGCTGTCGTGCCAATTGACTCAGAGCCCACTGTCGTGCCTGGGGACTCGGTGCCCACTGCCTTGCCAGATGACGTGGTGCCCGCTGTCGAGCCAAATGACCTGATGCCTGGTGACCCGATGCCCGCTGTCGAGCCAGGCGATCCAATGTCTGACCCAGTGCCCGTGGTCATGCCAGTTGACTCGGAACCCACTGTCGTGCCCGGTGACTCGGTGCCCACTGCCTTGCCAGATGATGCGGTGCCCGCTGGCGAGCCAAATGACCTGATGCCTGATGACCCGATGCCCGTTGTCGTGCCTGATGACCCGGCGCCCGTCGCTCCTCCTGGGGGCCCGGCGCCCGCCGCCCCTCCTGGGGGCCCGGCGCCTGCCGCCCCGCCTGGGGGCCCGACGCCCGTCGCCCGCCTGGGGGCCCGACGCCCGTCGCACCGCCTGGGGGCCCGACGCCCGTCGCTCCGCCGGGCGGCCCGAAGCCCGTCGCCCCTCCTGGGGGCCCGGCGCCCGCCGCTCCGCATGGGGGACCGATGCCTGTCGCCCCTCCTGGGGGCCCGGCGCCCGCCGCCCCTCCTGGGGGCCCGGCGCCCGCCGCCCCTCCTGGGGGCCCGGTGCCTGTCGCCCCTCCTGGGGGCCCGGTGCCTGTCGCCCCTCCTGGGGGCCCAGTGCCCGCTGCTCTGCCTGGGGGCCTGGTGCCCGCTGCTCCGCCTGGTGGCCCGGTGCCTGCTGCTCCGCCTGGTGATCCGGTGTCCTGCCCGATGTGCCGCTGCCCGGAGTCCTGCCCGATGTGCCGCTGCCCGGAGTCCAGCCCGATGTGCCTCTGCCCGGTGTGCCGCTGCCCGGAGTCCTGCCCGGTGTGCCGCTGCCCGGAGTCCTGCCCGGTGTGCCGCTGCCCGAAGTCCTGCCCGGTGTGCCAGTCTTTGATATCCCGCCAGTTACCAGACCCGGGCTGTGGAACATTTTGCCCAGCTAGGACTGTTTGGAGCGTCCTGAGGCCGCTCCTTGAGGGGAGGGGGTACTGTCAGGAATGGACTTGCCAGTAATGGCAAGTAATGGCAGTAATGGCAAGACTTCTCCAGGTCCTCCCCTATCCTCTGGAACTCACTACCCCAATCCATCAGACTGTCACCTTCCCTCCTCACCTTCAGGCGCTCCCTGAAAACCCACCTCTTCAGGGAAGCCTACCCCACCCTCACCTAACTGCTGCTCTCCTTCATTCCTCCTACCACTCCATCCCCCACAGCCACTTCCTCCTGTAGCACTACCCCCTCCCTCCTAGATTGTAAGCTCGAAAGAGTAGGGCCCTATAACCCCTCGTGTGCTGCTTGTAGGTGCTGTAATGTTTCATGTATTGTCCACCCCTCTATTGTACAGCGCTGAGCAAACCCTTTGGCGCTATATAAACTAGATGTAATAATAATAATAATAATAATGGTGGGACTCGCCTGCCTTGTGGGCTGCAGTACCAGGGCTGGCCAGCGGGTGCTCCCAGCAATCACAGACTCAACCCTGCAGCCAGCCAAACACCTGAAGTTGATTATACAGGTGTATTTAAGGGATGGCCAGACCTGCAGTCTCTGCCTTGGTGTGTGTTTTTCCTGGGCCCTGTATCTTGTTCCTGCATCCCTGTTCCTGTTCCTGTCCCTGTCTCTGTCTGATTCGTTGCTGACCCTGCCTGATCCGGACCTCTGCTGACTTCTCCTGTTTCATCCCTGGCTTGTGACCCCGACCATTCTCTGCCTGACCCCCTGTACCTACCTGCCCGATTGTTATTGACCTGGCCTGCCTGACGACGCTTGCATTGTATGTACTGTTATCTGTGGGTGGTTTGGTTTGGTTCGTTTGCACTGTGTTATGTTTTAGTATTGCACTGCGTTTATGTTTGTATTGTTAGTCTTTAATAAATTATATTGTTTATAACTTATCTGAAGCCTGCGTTTCCCTGCGTCAGTCACATACCTCTGGTCACACCCCGGAGCCCTGACAGATACCTGAAAATCTACCCCAAGACAGGACAAGCAATACGCATCGAAATGCATGGCAAAGTCAAAGCCCAAGAACGATGTTTATGTAAAAGAGGCATAGGGACAGTTTTCTAGCAGCTATTGTATTCATTCAAGTCTGTAATAGAGGAATAAAAAACCTGTGAGACATGAAGGAAATCTAGCGGGGAAGCATATGCCTAAATAAATAGCTTGAGCCCAAAAGACTCTCTGATTTTGTAATTAGAAAGCATACAACTCTGTTACTCATCCATAACTGACGTATGAAATGTTCACCTACAACGCAAAACTTTAAACAATGACAACCTCCACCCATTTGCAGCAATCATCTTCCAAGTGGGTTTTGCTGGTTTATAACTAGTGTATCACCCTCCTAGAAAGGCAGCTTGAAAGGCTAGGCAAATTTAGTTCTTTTTGGCTCCCCTGTAATTAGTGGAGCAGTTTGTGATTGCTTTGGGCTGCTCTGGGCTTCACTGGCTTTAGGTTTGACTGCTTCCCCCTGCTTTCTGGAGGGTTCTAGAAAGTAGTGGGTTAAAAGTGGTGGATCAACAGCCAATCCCTGGAGGAGGATGCCTATTAGGTGGCTGGGGAGTGCATAAGTAGTCTGGGGGCAGACCTATTTTTGTCCAGGGGGAGAAGTTCCTAGCCTGAAGGGCTACTGCCCTTTTAGGCAGCCCAATAAATTTCTACATGTGATCGAGGTAGAGCTGGGGGAGCCTGTTTTGCCGAGAATTTTTGCAATTAATCCAGGGATTTCACTGAGGATCTGGTCTGGAGAAATATTCAGCTGATATTAGAAGGAGGCATCCAAGGACATTGTAAGTACAGACCTGTCTGTAGGGTCCTAGTGACTGTTCGCTGCTTCTATCCCTTGTGCATCAGTGTCAGAGCTTGCTTAAATTGGGACAGATCTTATGGGATCTTAATGTTACTCATTCCCTTGGTGGCTACTAGAGGGACTGAATTGAGAGGCTTTGACAAAGAGAAGATTGTCCTCCTATCGCTTTCCAGTGTTTCTGGAGTATTCCACAGCTCCCTGCACCCTATCCAAGTTCACGTTTACAATAAAGCATCAAAAAGGCCAACCTAGGCTTTCACTGAGCAAGAAAGAGTGACTGTTGCTGTGCGCTTGGCTGCCACTTCTCCAACTTGGGGAAGGAACCTAAGACAAATCAGCAGGCCCTTTCCAGGATGACCGCTACACTAGCCATTAGAGTGACACAGTGGGGGTGTTCAGAAATATCCAAGGTTGTTCAAAGTTTATGCTTTGCCTTCCTCTGGACTAATACTACATTTTAACCCTCCCTTACTCTACCCCAGTTCTACTGAAGGGGAATTTGTAATTAAAGTGGTTTTAAACATAAAACCAAAAATGTAATTTATTGCAGCTTACCATTCATTAAATGTGATGGCTGCATTAGTTTTTTAAGGCTTTTTTCCTGCCTGTTTTTACCTGGTGATCTGGTTAGTAATCTCATGTTCTTTTGAAAAACAACAGACTTACTGGCCGGTTCACAAGATGAAAATAGAAGAAAGAACGCCTTAAAAAGTAATCTATTGCAGCCATCACATCTAAGAAATGGCAAGCTGCAATATAATAGATATTTGATTTTGAGTTTATTACTGCTTTAAGTAGCACTATACACTTTTTAATATGTTCTGCCATTGGAGAGATGTCTGAAGTTTATTTTCGAAGTTTACAGTCCTTCATTGGCAAAAGGTTAAAGGAGTCCCCAATGATCAATTGCTCAGTTAGTATGTTTGGAAAATGTAAAAATAAAACATTTTCAGCATAACAGCAAATACATGCAGTGTTTTATTCCCCTAAAATGATGCAAATACAGAAACACAAAAGTTGATCTGCCAAAAATCGGGTGCTTCAAACTGTCTTTTTGAGCTGAAAACAAAACGCTTCTGCTGCACCAATATTCCAAACAGTGTTGTCAGCCTTGCCAAGTTCTCTTGTTCCAGACTGCAGAACACCCCTTTTTCTCATCTCCATAGCTATTAAGTAGCTCAGAAGGGGATAACTGGACAGGGTTGACAGCAGGGGCGGACTGACAACTCATGGGGCCCCCGAGCAATAGGGGATCATGGGGCCCCTGTGTCCTTGCCCAAACTCCAAAAAGCCTATGAAAAAAGTACCAGGGGCATCTCATGGAGCCCCCTACTGACCCCGGGCCCTTGGGCAGTGCCTGAGTTTCCAAATGGTCAGTCCGCCCCTGGTTGACAGTAATGCTTGGGATTTCACTGCAGCAGAGGCAGAATGTACAGGAACCAAAGAATGCCCTTCTGGGCTTAGTTTTCTGGCTCTGAGGGGGAGGGTTCGAACCTCAAAAAGTGTTAGCCATTTGGATGCTATGAGGTCTTCCCATACCATCAGTAGAGCAATGTGAACCTGGAGGCAGTCTCATGTGCATATTTTGATACGCTAGCGCATGTCTTGCATTTGTAAGTAGATTGTTTGTAATATTTTCAATAAAATTGTGTTATGGTAATACGTTCGGTTAGTGCACTCTCGTTTTGGTTGTTTTCTAAAATGTACTGAAAGTAAGGGTCCCACTGGATATCTGGCAGCATCAACAGGTTTATTTCTGTACTTGCAGCATTTTAACCACTTGACCTCCAGAAGGTTTTACCCCCTTCATGACCAGAGCATTATTTGCTGCTCAGCACTGCGCTACTTTAACTGGCAAATGTACGGTCATGCAACACTGTACGCAAATTACATTTTTATCATTTGTTTCCACAAATGGAGCTTTCTTTTGGTGGTACTGGATCACCATTGGGTTGTTTTATTTTTTTTTATTATTTAAAAACAAAAAAAGACTAAAAAGGTTGGGAACCCCCCCCCCCCCCGATATTTTCTAACGTGAGCCATAAATCGCAGCACCATTGTTGCTCCCATTCTAATAGATTATAATTATACAACAAGAGATAAACACAAACATTAAGTGCAGCTGTGTATATTCCTAAAGTGTGCCCTTCCTTGTCCAAAGCATGGCTTACAGACCATGCAAATATTAATTTTCAATGACAATGTTTATATAAGACACAGGCTATTTTGAAAATAAAAAGGAAGAGAAGTTTCTGGCAATATAAGGCTACAGACTTCTTGCTGCCTGCTGTGCTCTCTATCTGAATAATTAGAACTAGATGCAGCAGACAAGGGAGTTGCAGTGCCTCCAGCATTCCCCTGCCAGACCTGTTAGGTGATTTATGGCAGACAGAGAACAGCTCTCTGAGATCACATGGCAAAGGGAGCCATGGAATTAGCTGATGAGTGTACACAAAGTGCAATAGACCCGCTTGCCGAGGGGGAAACCAGCGAGGCTTCATTCACATCTAGACGTTTTGAATTGCGGCCAGAATCCCAAATCACTCTGCAACCCTGAGAAATGTTTAACTTTTAATGGCACCTAAATGCGGGTGCACTTCTGCCACGATTGTTGAGCGATAAATTGCGGCAAACCGTATTGCACGGAGCTGGTCGACCAAAAAGGAGCAGGAGCTTCTTTCGGGGTGACAAGCGTAATGTGATGCGGCATGTTCAATTGCAGTGCGATTTATTGCTCAACAATTGTGGCAGAATCGCACCCATGTTTAGGTGACAATGAAAATGAATGGCACCTGAACAAGTGTGGTGCGATTTGTCAGTTTTGCAGAGTGTTTTCAGATCGCGGGCAGAATGGTGGTGGATTTTGCCCTAGATACAAAATGCCTAGATGTGAATGAAGCCTAAGGGACATGCCTTCTTTTATATGAAAACAGGCTATATATTGATAAACCAAGCATTTCGGATGATTTTAGGCTACATCCACACATTTTTAAGTGCTTTTTTTTCAAGTGTTTTTTGGAGCAGAATTGTATGTTTTTGCGGCTTTTGTCGGGCATTTTTTTTTCAGGCATTTTCAGGCATTTTTCAACTAAAATGTGTGGAGTGCTGCTGAAAAAGGGTCAGAGAGCTGCTTAAAATTATTTCATTATCATTAAATTAAAAATTATATTATAACAATTATTATAATAAAACTATAAACTATTAAATTAGACCTATGGCCCCCACTTTTTTCCATTTAGGATAGAGTAAGGGGCAGTTATAACCCATGCCAGTATTTTTTTTTTTTTACCATGTGTGTCCAGTTGGGGAGATTTCCCTTCACTTCCTGTCTCATTGCCACAATGGGAAGTGAAAGGAAATCCCTACAAAGTGAGGGAATGCCTGGTTGTCACTAGGGTCACCATAACCAGTGTCCCCATTGGAATGTTTCCCTTCTTTTTCTGTTCTGGTGACCACTCAAACGTGTTGGTTTTTTAGTTCTACCTAAACATTATCTGAGTTCCAATATATAATAATAATAGTTATCTGCCTGTATGCTTAGATCAAGATTTTGACCCAATTTTACAGAACCCACTGTAGAACAACCCTTGTTTTAAGTGCTGTACAGTGTCCAACTTTCATCTATTTATATGTGTTGTATTGGACTGCCTTAGCTTCTAATTGTTGTGTAGCATACTGACATCTAGTAGCGGTTTTGGGACACTACAGCTTGTTTACTAATGTGATTTTGGTATCTTCCTCTGTCTACCCATCCTGTTTAGTGCTAGTTAGTTAAGTCTTAGCTGTTTCATCAGTTAGTGATAGATATTCATAGAGGCAGGGCTCAGGAAAGTCTAAGGGGTTGACTTACTAAATGAAAATAGACTGTGCTCTTGGCAAGGGCAGTTGCACTCTGCAATGGAATTTGCTCCAGAGCTAAGTGAACGAGGTTAAGCTCCTATTTGCAAATAATACTCACGTGAAAGGAAAATAAAGTAAAACATACATTTTTGCTAGCACATGAGTGGATGATGCAAGTCAGCAGAGCTTCCTCTCATTTGCTTAGCTCCGGAGCACATTAATTTGCAGAGTGCAACTGAACTTGAAAATTGCACAGTTTATTTGCCTTTAGTAAATTAATCGTTATAGGGTAACCTTACTCTCCCACATCTCCAATCGATTCCAGACCCAATTGTGTGGGCGAGACATTGTATTACGACTCTTAAAAATATTATCCCCAATGGATCCCTCCTACCATTTAATACCTTAAAATCAGAATTCCAACTCTCTAACCATATGTTTTGCATGTACATTCAAGTGCACCATGCGATCAGAGCACAATTTCCCACCATGGTTACTTTGGCGTCTCATTGAGTGCTTCTTGAGTTGTAAAAATGCGGAATTAATACTCTCCTCACTTTACCTGAGAATCCCTGGGAAGGAGATGACTAAAGTTATCCAATTGTGTCGCACCTGACAGAATGATCTTCCTGGCCTTACTGAAAACGATGTGGGGAAGATATACAACAATTGATACCACTGATGATATCAGCGAAAGACAGATTTATCTAACCTTAATTCTTGCACCGTGCATATTATACCCCGCAGAGGCTAGCTCTCATTTATCCTCCAGTTAACAAATATTGTGCCCGATGCATGTCAGAGGTGGGCACATGATTTGGTCCTGCTCTAGTCTACAATCCTACTGGCAAGGAGCGCTGGCAGATCTTAATACTGTCCTAGATCTTCATCTATCCTTAGATCTGGTCCTTCTCCTGTTGGGTATGGGAGTTCAGTTGGATGTTTCCTTCCACCAAAAGTGCTTCCTTTTTCATGCAGTGTTCTACGCGCAAAAGCTTATATTGACCAAGTTGACCACCCATGATTCAGCATTGGAGAAAAATGGCAAACCAGGTACTTCCTCTGTACAAATTGATTTAAATGGGTCGCAATTGCCCTAAAATATGCAATATGATCTGGGGTCCTTGGGTGGAGGCTAGGGGCTTGTCTTTATGATGTTAAATGCCTACTCCCCCTCTCTCTCTCTCTTCCCTTTTTCATGAATGGTATTTATAGCTCTGCAAGAATATCTGTACTTGGTTGCCCCGCCCCCTCATTTTCTGATGATTCCCTCTTCTTAACTTTAGGGTATTGTTCTACTGATTCTCCTCCCTCCCCACCCCTCCCTTTCCCCACCCCTCCCTTTCCCCATCCTCCCTCTCTCCCCTCCTTCTTTCCCCTCCCCTCTTCATCTATCCTAGGGTTGGATTATGAGTGTTTGTTTTCCTTGCTGTGCACCTACGTTTTATGAGGTTATACTGATCCTTGTCCTGTACTACTCTGCTGTTTGAATTGTTGTATCAGAGAAATATATATGCCTTCAATTGTATATGCTGCTGTTTATGTACTGCCTCACTTTTATGTGTCCCTTGCATTATGTACCAGCCGTACCTGATAGGGTTTTGGATTGTTTCTACTTTTCTGCAAATAAAAAAAAAAATAATAATATTTGCCAAAATATTTGTTTTAAAGAGGACCTGACCTCTGGAAGGTGTGCCCAGTAAGGCATGCAGAGGGGAAAGTACTAGTCTCTGTAGCTGATCTTTTCCCTATTGCTGGATTTAATGTGCCTTGTGCACTGTATTTCTGTGTAGGGGAAGTCACCCTGGTGGAGAAACACAACTTTCTCTTCTCATTTCAGAGCTGTCCCCTGAAAACTGTTGATCTGATAAATTGTGGGTAAATATTTGAAGTGTTACTAAACCCAGGACCCTGCATTCACTATATCTGGTCTCCCACAGTACAACGAACATGGAAATGCAATTATTTTAGTAAATATAAACTGCTAAATACCTTTTCTGATCAGCAGTATATAGCAGTCTTGTGACTTCTATCAGTGTCCAGCTGGGTATTGGTTAAAGCCTGTAGGAGGAGTTTTCATTCTGCTTTGACTGCCCTATGAAGCTGCATAACCCCTGACCCTCTGTCTGGACAGTGCTGATTGACCCTGTGCTGATCACATGCACCCTCCCAAAAGGATGGATTGGGGACTGTGGAAAAAGGGGAGGATGAGAGAAGACAGGATCAAACAGCCTTTTTACACAATGCAGATGATTAACCCCTTAGGTTCTACAGTGAGTATAACAAGCATGCTTTCTGCATATACAGACTTATTTTACTATTGTGGGTTTAGTAACACTTTAAATGGTCTTCTATAAATATAACTATTTACTATGTTCTTTATTTTATTTTATATTAAAACACTGCTAAGATGTTTTATTTTTTTTTCTGCCTCTAAATGCCCCTCTATGTTAGCCTATGTCTCCTTGAACACAGGCATTTACAGGCATTTAGAGGCAGGAGTGTTTAACCACTTGACCTGCGGAAGGGTTTACCCCCTTCACAACCAGGACATTTTTTGCTTATCAGCACTGTGCTACTTTAACTGGCAATTGCTGCACCCAAATTCAATTTTTATAATTTTTTCACACAAATAGAGCTTTCTTTTGTTGATATATAATCACCACTGGGTTTTTACTTTTTGCTTTTATAAATGAAAAAATACTGAACATTTTGAAAAAAAAACACATTTTTCTTTATTTTTATTATAACATTTTGCAAATAAATAATCTTTCTTCATAAATGCAGGCCAAATGTATTCTGCTACATGTCTTTGGTAAAAATACCTCAAATCAGTGAATATTATTTAGTCATAGTCAAGCTACAGAGTCTACAAGCTATAGTACATATATATCTGAAAATTGATCAGTTCTGATATACTGACAGCCTATTTTATTTCTTGAGGTCCTAAACTGACAGGACAAAATATATACCCCCCACATTACCCCTTTTTGGAAATTCTGAAGTATTTAGTAAGAGGCTTGGAAGTTGAAATTTTCTGTCATAAGTTTTTTAGAAAATGAAGAATTTAAATAAAATTTGTTTTTTTTTTCACTTTTGAAAACTGAGGTCTGCAGCAC